>NC_037595.1:11164178-11764178 GCF_003073045.1 Pomacea canaliculata
GCTACTATCATCTCCCGGAACTTTGTCAGCGCGCTGCCATCGTTGATGACGCCGACGATCCGCTGAATGCCTTCTTCTTTTGAAGGAACTTGATTTGCTAGGTGGAGCACTAATCCTCCTGCATTTGCCACATTACAGTCATTAAACTAAGATGTAGTGTATCAACAAAGAATAATAATCCAGAACAAAGCAAACAAAAAGAAAGGAAAAGGTGAGGGATACATAATTAACTTCATTTAAGTTAAAGTTTCCATTTAACGCGACTTTTCCCTTAATTTCCACACATATTAGACACAAGCCTTATGCGATTTTTTAAAAGTATTTGTCCCAGGTTATCCTCCTGCAGTTTCTATCTCATCATTCTGTTCTTATTTCAAGCAAGAAGTACAATCTTCCTCCTAGATTCAGAAGCAGAAACAAAAAAAAAAAAATAAAAAGAGTTCAAAGTGAAATGGACGGGTAGACAACATCAAAGGCTGACCAACATAGCCAGTCAACTCACTACAAAGAGGGAGGGGTCAGCACCTCGAGGGAAGATGTCCTTACCGAGCTCCGCCACAAGATGTTGAAGATCGTCCGGCCCCTGACCTTTCAAGCAGTTCACGGCCTCGCTGACCTCAACGGCATGACCCACGGTCGACCAAGATTCTCCATAGAGGACAGGACGGCGGCTGTTTTGATGCCCAGCCCGCTTCCTACATCGACCTGTTGACGAATATACGGGGATCAACATCTCTCTCTCTCACAGTATACATTATGATTACGCAGGTATCTACCTGAATGTAGGTAACCCTATATAAAACAAACAAACAAACACACACACTATGTTAAACTATAGAGATTTAAATTTTACTGTTCAAGTTGGGAATGTCAATCCCCCAACCCCTGGGAAAATCATAAGATATCTGGGAATTACTATCTGAAAGTCAAAATAAATATAAAATAAATAGTTTTGCACTCGGTTAGTCCTTTTTGCTACTAGATACATGGCTACCGCGGTACACGCACCATCGTCCTGGCAAGCTGCTCGGCTCTCTCAGGGTCGGCCATGAAGGCACCGCTACCAAACTTGACATCCAGAACGAGCCCCTACGCCTTCTGCTGCCTTCTTGGAAATTATGGAACCTGAATATGGTGCACACATCATTACATCGACCTGATGATGCCTAGACACACACACAATCACAGACATACCCATCTAGTTGATGGAACCTAGACACGCACACTCATCATTACACTCGTAGACAGTCATCTAATAAAATTAAAACATAATTAAAAATTGAAGCAGACGGCGAGGACTTTAAAGCAAGAGTGTTAATTCAATAACTACATTGCATTGTGTTGATACCCATCAAACATCTGAGGACTAGCAAAATTAGGTGAGAGTTTTGTTGTTCTTTTAAGTTTTTCTTCTTCTTTTTTTTTGCCTCTGTTTATTTTGAAGCCTATGGGATCCTAGTGTCACTCCATCAACATCCCACAAACACACAGGGAAATAGACTAAAGATAATTGCAAGTGGACATCGCCAGAACTAAGGTATTTTTCATCATGTTACGTTAATGATTTCATTTTCTTCAAAAGCCAGCTGGCGCCTACGAGTGTGCATGGGTTATCGTCCTTGCAAAGGCTTTTAACCGACATAATGCGTTTTTCGATCAATTTTTGCCGCACAAAGTGGTGTGGAACTTTGTAATCACGACAATGGGTGTTCTGGAATAGATTCAAAAGAACCCCCAAACACACCACCATTACCACCACCCACTGTGGAATTTTTCGCTCCCCCACCGCGAGCATCTTCCTACTCTACTGAGCGCTCACCAGTAATGAGTCCATCCTGAGCAACAGTCCCCGTGACATCACGAGTGGCATAAAGAATTTTGTCAGCGGGCACCAAGTCGTCGGTTTGTCCCACAATGCAACATCCAACTGTATTCATGACTTCTTGCATGCGCTCGGCCGTCATGGATACGTTGAATTGTGGGATGGCCTCTAATTTATCCAAGGTGCCACCCGTGTGCTCCAGTCCTCGCCCAGAGATCATTGGAACCTGTTGAGAATGAAGGAGAATAGATGTGTCTGTGTAAGATGATGTCGACTGTTCACAAAGCCATTTTTTCTTGACTGACTAAAAAAAAAAGTCAAACGAACGTCTTGGATGTGAGCTACCACAACCGGACCTTCTAACTTGCTGTTCAACTATGAGCACACACACTTAGAAATCCTGCAACTTATTCACACAAATACTGTTTTCAAGAGATTCAAAATAAAATATATAATTTTAAAATCAGTTTATAGGCCTTTGCTTTTCGCTATTTTTAAAATTTCATTAATCTATATTGCAAACATGATTTTCAAATTGTATATGAGAATTTGTTTTAAAAATCAGACACTGAGCAACTAAAAAGATCATGTCAAAAACAGAATCAAGCAATATTACTCCATGGTTATGCGACACATAAAACTCGTAAAAAGGAGACCTTTTAAGGATCTTAACGGGGACATATTCAGGAACATGTCGTTTTGGCAAAATATTCACTCTACAGTTAAGTAAAAAATTTAAAAAAATGAAAATGTGGCAAATATAGTCATATGTTTGTCAGCATGTGCACCTTGTTAAGAAGACAATTAAACACATCTCGTTGTTCAAAAGTGCGCTTAAAGAGCGTAAAATATTTTCCTCAGCTTTATCCAGTCGTTAGGAACAAATTATAGCTCACTGGACCTTTACATCGTGTGTATGACGGGGCCAACCCAAGCTGATCATGTGTGTGATGGTGTTTATTTCTGATTAATTTAATGCCAGAACCTCTCACCTTCATTCCGCAGGCAGCGAGAGCAGGCGCCAGAACGAGGCTGACCTTGTCGCCCACGCCTCCAGTGCTGTGCTTGTCGACGACGAGACCATCCCAGGCCGCCGGCCACGACAAGCACTCTCCTGACCTCATCATGGCGGCCGTCAAGTCGACGGTCTCTCGCTCGGACAGCCCGCGAATGAAAACGGCCATCAGCCATGCCCCTGCCGCACAGGATTCACGGTTCATTGGGCTTCAAGAAATTTCCCATCTTCACTATCATAGAGAGGACTTCATATTCTGTTATTATTTTGTTATTTACCAGCCTGCAAGAAATCATGGGCCTTATTCGGGATGAGATCTGGAGTCATTGCGGGAAACCAGAGTGGGAACTTGGAAGCGGTATCGTCAAGATACCCAGGCGGTAGCATCCCTCACCCAGTCTTACACTCCTTTACCACCACTACTACACACCCGGGTACACCATGTAGAAAACACTCAACAGCTCTTCAAAATCTCATCGTTTCCACACCTTTAATTGTATGAATGCTCTTAGACTCGATTTTGGTAAATACGTATAATTGGTAGATAAGAGATCCGATTAAACAATTTATTTATTTAATTAGTTACCTGTCCTCAAAAAGTACATGGTCTAACAGATTAAATTATTGACACCCCGTGTACAAGACAGCTGCAAAAGTGAGCGCATGTTACTATATAGCAGAAGTACCATAGCTGTTGTTTCTGTAACAACTTGTGTTTACTATGAGTGGGTGTTAAACCTAAAGCAAAAACCCCCAACCTGAGGCCAGGGATGCAAACATTTTATCTGACCTCTCCCCCTGACAACCTGTTGGGCTTGGTGAGACCTGGTCAGGAGCACAAGGGCTTCCCGCCGATAAGCTCTGTTGGATCGGACAAGGCACGCAAGTCACCCACCACTACAAGATACGTTGCACCAACTGGTGGTGGAGTGCATATCATGCACACCGTCCTCAAATTCTGTCTTTAATTAAGGATTGCATTACACGTACCAGCGTGTTCACCTCTCTTCCCTTACCACCTCTCTTGCAGGCTGGAAACGAAATCATGCTCCCATACTTTCTTTCTGATTGAAATAACAGGTTACAACTTTAAGTAGTAAGCAATTGTCCGTGTGTGGTGTTAGTTCTTGAGCGTATAATATAGTGAAAAAGAAAATAGAACAGTAATTAATATTCATCTGATGTCAGTAAGCATGCAGATGAATAGGGACAGGCTCAAGTACCTCAGATAACAGAAACGAGAAGTAAGAGTCCGCTTTGGCCTGACATATAGTGCCCCTGAAGAGTTATTGCCGGACGGTTATAACGAAAGGCTTGATAAAAGAAAGAGGAAGCGAAACTAGACGAGGACTCTACCCTTGTGCGTGGCACGGTGACACAAGGACACATAATATGTATGAGGTGCACATTATCAATGCAGAATCAGCCAAACAGATCATGTTGACCTTTAAGAGTACTGTAGAGATTGTCTCAGCGCAGATGTCCTTCAGTTAAGCATTTATCACATACGGACCGACGCTCAGACGACAGGAAAAGCAAAGTTTTGAACCACTTTCAACTATTACAACCTCACTTTATACAGCTAGAGGTTTCATGTTGACGGACGTGGCTATTTTGTACACGTTTCTGCCTTGGCGGTAACGACAGCTGTAGGGCGAGGCAACAATGTTCGAGTCGCTTGAGAACGAATTAGTCAGGGCAGAGATTTTTCAGAAAATGGTGACTATATCAGCAAAATGGCACAAATATAAAACGTGCATGCTTTCTTAATGAAAAGGGCCTTTATTATTTGGTTGAGATGTTTGACCATATTCATGAAGGTGGCTGCTTGTTCACGCAGTCAGTGGCTTTTAATGTAATATGATGTTAATGTTTCATAGCATGGTCAAATATAAGGATGCCATACTATGTAGGTGGTTTCCATGTTTTTCAGCATTGGGTGCTGTTATGGTTAGCACGGATTGTGCACGTTTTGAAAAGACGGTTGAAACAGGAAAAGCATATGCTTTATCCAAAACAGAAACTAGTTATGGTGGTTTAAAATTAATATTAAACTTTAAATGCTTTGCATAACGCTTCACATTATTTTAATGCATTAAAGAAAGAGGAAAAAGCATAAAAAGCGTTAAAAGTGCATAGCTGTTATCGACACTTAAGTGAACTTTAGTTAACTCAGTTCTTTTTTTCGGCAACGATTTAATTGCCTATCTTGAGATAGCTGAAGTTTTATTCGGGGAGCGCGTATAGTCATTTCTGCAAACACACAATGCCTCTCAGCATTATCTCCATTGTGTGTGTATATATATACTGATCGACTGATAATGTTAGATTCTTCTGCTTTATAGGTACAGTGTTTGTAAAAGTTCACTTTGTTTTTAACTATTTATTAATTAAAAATGCATACATCATTAAGAGCGTTTTCACCTGAAAAGTCGGACCATCAGCATGAACACCATGCATCGAAATATGTGTGTGAGAGAAGAGAGAAAAAGTTGTTCACCTATCTGCTCTTTCTGGGCGCCGTCATTGACCACCGCGTTCACAAAGGCCTGGATCTCCTCCTGGGTCAGCTCCTGACCGTCCCTCTTACGTGCGAGGATGTCCGGGATGCTAGGGCTAGGGCTGGCCATGCTAGATATAGGCTGACCGCGGAGAAACGAAGTGTAAGAGAACCTACTGCTGTGAACTGTGTATGAAACTTGCACTTGCCTCAAACTTTATCTCAGTGAGGGTCTGTGACGCGACTATTACCGCGACCTCAAATATATACAACTGGTGACGTAACACAGCGTGTGTAGTAGTGACAAGTTTTACGAACATGAGCGATTCATGATTTTGTCGATGATACACACAAGCTATAGTGAAAAATAAATCAAACGTAAAAAAAAAAAAAAGAAAAGAAAAAGAAAACGTCAGATTTGTTTACACCAGTCTTCTGGAGTCTCATAAACAGTTTGTCGCACTTTTGTTTGGAACGAAATCGAGGCTTGCCGTCAAGGGAGCCATTGACGTATGGCTTCTAACGCACAGCCGCGTGATTTCGCAGCTGCGATTGTGCTGTCTCGATAATAATTCAGGGGAGTCACAGCACGGATATTTAATGCGTTTTATTCGATGGTTAGAAAACGAGCTGAGTAAGGTAGCTTTGGGTGTGTTCTTCTTGTCCGATCACATTCCAAGATGGTTGCGACTACGTTACTCGGGTGACACAGGAGACGCTGTATGATCCCCACGTTGAACGCAAGGAGTTGAAATAAATAGATTGAACAGAGGAAAGTCTAGCGAGAACCTAGCTGAACCTGGTAACAGAGCGGGGTTGTGTGTGTATGTTTTTGTATCGGCAGAATTAGGCACGGCTAGTGACATTTCGTTCCACTTTCCGAATAACTCGATCGTTTCCCAGAAATGTTTTTGACAGACACTTAATGTAAATGGACCAAGAGAGAATGATTCTGTTAAAAATAAATAACATTATTTAAAAGCCATATAGGAATGAAGTGTTTGCGAAGCAGTGCATAGTCTATAGATATTAGTAGTAGGAGTAATCAATGGTATGGTTCGGTGAGGTTAATTTTTGTTTTATTCTATTTTCGTTCTTGAATACAGGTTGACACAGCCTACGTTCTCGCCTATTCAGGAGATTGATGATTTATTAAAGCTTGTACAGCCGTTTATAACAAGAAGATATACAAACCTATAACAACTGCATTAAATCATTGTAGATGCTCGTTCAATTATCATCACATCATCATAAGAGAGCTTATATATTACCCTATCCTGTCTCATCTCGCTTAGCAAAAATAAATGTCAAAAATTTTTACAAAACAAAGATCAGTATTTAACACCAATTGTCTACCCCTACCTCCATTTGTAAATCCATAATCCTTAAGTTATGTCTTTTGTCAAAACATTTTAGGAGGGCAGCACAATCATTGAATAGACTTACAGAAAATGCACACACTTTTATTTCCAACAAAGAGCTGAAACTATGACTCACTTGAGTCCTCTGCTCATGCTATTTATGATCCAGCTTAAAGGTAATAAGTGCAGGTGTCTTTGTACACCAATTCTGCAGTGGATTTGAATGAATGCATATTTTTTCTACCTTTATGCATTATAATGAATTTGTAAGGCCAGCAGCTGCAAGATCTCAACTTCCATTTCCCCAAGAGGCTTGGGAAGGCTTTTATCTGTGTTGCTGAATGGATACACTGTCTGCATCACATTAGGAATTATTACACACTTTCTTTCAGTTAAATAAAATTTCCCAGTCCATATGAAATTTCGTCATTACTTGATTTTATTTCTGTGTGAAATTCCTTAATGTGTAGCACAGTACAGAGTGTATAGGAGACTGCTTAAAATCTGTACCATTAAGGTTGAATGATCATGTTTTACATTAATAAAATAATAAGGGCACCAGAAATACTTAGGACAACAAAGGTGATAACATGTATGATGACAATAAATTCTTCTAGGAACTCAGAAAAACTCCAGAATACTATTGAGACATGATATACAATATCTATATATTCATTTATCACAGACAAAAAATTTCTTTGAAATAAATACATAAGTATTACTTATTTGATTTTCTGTGAGAAAAGTAAGCACACAAGAAAAAAAAAGAATAACTTGGAAACAGCATTCTTCCTCTGCAAGAACTTCCCGAAACAATACACATAAGGAAAACATATACCCTTTTTTTTCTCAGGCAAAAAAAAGCCTGGGCATTCTTCAAATTTTTTATTGCGGCTAGTGAACCCATTAAAGCACCACCCTTACATATCACTCTGTATGGGTAAAGTAATATTCACTTTTGTCGTGTTTGCACAACCTTTACAATTTATTGACTCTTTCCTAAAAAATAAAGCACTCCCTCACCCTAACATTGGCATTCCACCTGTCTCCCACAACTCAAGTCATTTAAAGGGATTAACTGTGACTAACAGGGACCATAGCTCAGAGATGTAAGCTAGGTACCTCAGAGGTTCACATGGTCCATTAGCAACGTCACGACCTCTAGGTGTCTATTTAGATGCCAGTTCATGTAGCTACAGATGGATCCTATGATCCAGAAGTGCAAATCAGGTCAGACAAATCCAACACAAAGTGTTCTAGTGATACTATGATGCATCTTGCTATTTTTGTTATGGCAGAAGCAAGAGAAGTTGCCACTCATGTTACTTACTACATACAGTGTGACTTCCCTAACGCCATCACACTTGAGACTATACATGTAGGATACATAACAATTTAAAATCAAACTGTTAAGAAAGATGTATAAAAATGTTACACGTTCTGAGTGAAAGAAACAGGTGAGAAAAGAAGGAAAATACATATAGGACGGGGGAAAAAGGGAGAAAAAAAACAGATACAAATGATTTAAGTTTCTTTAAAGAAGGACAACATGTTTAATTTGACACAACTAAAAGCTTATTTTTTAATTTTTTTCTGACATGATGGCTGAATTTCATGAGGGAGAAAGACTGTCATTCACAAGCAGAACTGGTAGGTAAGTGATAGTTGAAGGTTTATTTTCATAAAACAGACCTTCGGGTGGGGAGAGGGGAGAAAAACTCCCAAATTCCAGAGTTACCCACATTAGCTGCTTCATGCTTTGGTCCCTTGGGGGGCAAATCTCATGCTTCTGTGTTAGAACTACAGCTGCAGTCAATGGTACATAAATGCACAAATTTACACAGCAACACACACCTCCATATCGCTAGTGGCAGCAGTGGGGAAAACGTGCACCTGCTTGGCAAGACTGGAATTATACACCCGACTTTCTGTCAATTCCTCAAGGCCATCAAGATCAAGGTCACAATCCTCGCCACTATGAGGCTCTGAAGTCAGCCTCGTGTCCCCAGCACCCTTTCTTTTCACCCACACTTCTGCACAAAAATGAAACAATAAACAACAGTGCATTTCATGCACACTTCAAAGAGTTACGGAAACAACGCTCTTTTAAGAAGGGTGGAGAGTATTCTGTTGTTAAAGGTGTTGCTGTCATGCTGTTAATGTTGCTGCTACTATTGCTGTGATGATGACAATGGTGATGGTATCCATGGTGTGCATGTATCTTTCATTCAAAGCAATTAAAAAATCCATAAAAGACTTTATTTTCTTCCATACTTATGATATTGAGCTTTGAAATAATTATATTTTCAAAGAACTTTCATTAGTCATATGTAGTGTTAATCACTTCAACTAGTTGAGACTACATTTTTTTAATCCCCTTTATGTCCTGATGCTACCTTGGCATCCGTTACAACCAGCCTACCTTCGTCATCCTCATTATGCTGTTTTTGATCACCCACATAGCGGTACAGCTGCACCCTGGGAAGATGTCTGAAGCCAGCAGCCAAGGGTATTACATTTAGCTGAGCTCTGAATGGGTGATCCTTCACACTGAAAACACCTAAAATAAAAAAAATTTTGATGATTGAGTTCTACTGATAAGACTAATGTTTCTCAAAGTGTGGTCCACGGACCACTTGTGGGCCACATGCACAAGTCAGGTGGTCCGCAGATGACAGTCATTATGATGTCGGCAAAGTAATATTTAAATCACCAGATACGCTAATTAGTCTAGTATTGATTTTACATGAGTTTCAATTTTATCGATGCCCAACGGCTCGTTCACATAAAATGCTCGCTTACCAACTAAGTCTTTATGTCACAGAGGAAGGATTGCATCATTTAACCTCGTCATCCATTACCCTTACTAACGCAGTGCACTTCCTTATTTTTAATTTTTATGTGTACTTTGTGAAGTCGGTAATCTTATGTAAACTTATTATCATACTACTATCACGAAGGTACATTTAGTTTTGAATTGTAATGAAAAAATGTGGCAATTCAACTTTGAAATTCACGGTAAAGAGTGATTTCAGGCCTTGGTGGTTCACTATACTTTTACTTTACTAAAGTGGTCCGTGGTCCTAAATACTTTGAGAACCACTGGATTAGATCATCATGATGATGTGCCAAATGGGATTGTCATAGAAGTGGTTTAACTGTGGATATATCATCAGCACTTATGTCCACATGTGTGTACATCTGCACTTACATGAAAGACTAGTTTAAAAGAATTTAAACATTATTTTGACATGCTAATAAATGAGAAACTCAAAATTGTCACCTGTGGTCTTCCCTAATAGTGCCCATATTGAGGGATCAGCAGCAATTCTGTAAGCCAGCAGCTCTGGTCGGAAGGGTGAGCAGTGTGCAGCTACTGGTGTTACTGAGAGATTCAGCATATGCATTTGACCAGCCTGGTACCCAACAACATCTCTGCTGTCACCTCTGCTGCTTTCAAATGACACAGACACTGTTGACTGTGACTTCCCTGACAAGCTGTAGTCCACAGTGTACCAGGTCTAGATAAAAAAAGATAAATTTCAGATGGTGCAGGTCCAATGACTGATTAAAATTAATTTAATAATTGAAACTAATAGCAGAGACAAAGACATTTCTTTGATGTTTTGAGGTGTCTTTTTATTATTCTTTGTAAAGTCTGCTTCCTACTAATGTTCAAAAGAATAGCTTTATGCTAAAATACCTTCTATAAAAACCATTCTGATTACAAGCATGTAAATAAGACACTGCAGTTCACACATTCACATTAAGCTTCAAAATGTAGGACATAAAAGATTATGTTCCAACTTGTAATATAACTATTCCAAACTATCCTGCCTGAAAGTGACTGAGATGGCACTTGTAGTTGAAAGATCGTGGCTGCTGTGCCAGGTCCAAGCTACAGGTGAACTGGCAGACAAACATGGCATTCACGTCTAGTTCATGATGTTCATGAATATTCTCCTCTTGCTTTAATTTCCCAGACTAGAGAAACACTCTGTCCCTTGCAAATGGTCTGGAATAATAGGGAAAAAAAGGAGTGATGTGGAGAGGAGTGCAGATTTTTTTCTTTAAGATTTTCTACTTTTCAGAATTGTGATGATTTATTTAATCATAAGCTAACTCAAAGATGATTCAATAGCCAGTCCTACACAGTTCTCTTTGTCTACACTGATTTTTGCTTTTAGTTCACTCAAATAAACTATGTTAAAAGCATTCAAGCATGAATTTATGAACATTATTGTGATGTTTTAAGTGCCACCTTTCATTTAAAATGTTTGACTACTCACCCAGTCTTTGCCCTGATTGATGAAGCTGAACATGCAGTTAGAGGCAGACAATTGAGGGGAGGTGATTACCATATATTCTTTTGAGCTTCCCTCTAAAGAAATTTGAACATACTTCCTGCAAAACACAAATACTTCTCTTATATTTTAAAAGCCACTATTTTGTCCCAACACAAAAACGAAGATGTAAGCCAGCTCTGAAGTCAGTCTGTTGATAATTTCACATGAATATTATATTTTAAATTTTAAGCCAAACAATAGAAAACACTAGAATGACAGTTACTAATATCTAGTGAACTAAAAGGAAAAAAGCCAATGTTTGGGGAATTAAAAAATATGATAAATGAGGTACTCATTTCTGCTAGACAGCTCCTGGGTTGGCAGATGGTATTTTTCACTCACAAGCCAGACCTCAGACCTAATCCACCATTGAGCACACTACCACAACATGAGGTTTCCCAGATTTTGTTTTTCTTTAAAAAAAAACACTTATGTGTCAATATCTTCTGCTAATACCAAATATGAATTGTCACAGCCATACAGCATTATATATTATACACACATAAGAAATGAGTTTACATACCGCACCCTCCCACATTTTATAAACCAAATGATAAATAATTGTGATCACCATTAACATTGACAGCACTCACTTCTGCAAAGAGGTAAAGATGCGATGTGTTGCACTCATTGGGCAGAGAAAAGATATCTCTTGTCTGATTGAGTCTTCCCAGCCTTCAACTGTACATTGTAACTGACAGTAGATGAGAAAAGTAAATAGTTTTGTTAAGTAACTTTGTTCCAGATTGCTTTAAGAAAAACTGAGACATTTCATAATTTCAAAACAAAGCCAGATCAACTGAATGTACTTATAATTCACATACCTGAGAAGTTCTGACTTATATACATATCAGTATCTTGAAAAAAGAAGTAAATGAATACTTCTACTCATTGATGTATTTCCTACAGGAATGGATGCAAAATGTGGTAGCTCATATAAAGCTCATTGCAAAATCTGGACTCTCCTAAGTAAATCAATAGACAGCTATCTCACCTCAGCTGCACAGGAAGCTGGCACACTAGAAGGAAGGGCATGTAAATGCTAATTTCTAAGTCACAGGAGGTGTGTGGTATCTGAGCCTGGAGCCTCAGCCTATTTTCATCTCCATCAAGAGTTTTTACAGTTAACGCTGGGGTGGAGTGCAGCGTGGCAACAGTGTCATTTAGTAAGTTCTGGCTCCCAGTGTAAAATGTCAGAGTAGCTGATTGCTCTATTCCCAAAATGAAATCAACTGTGACAACAACAACAAAAAAAGTTAAAGCTTGAAATATTTGCTTCAGTGTCTTTCTTTTTATTAAAAATATGATTATCAGTTTTGAAGCACTTTCAGACAATGTATATCATAAAAAAACAGTGTATAAAATACTAAAGGGTTAAATGTTTTATACAACTTCTTTCACTGTGCAATTGTCAGATATCAAAGCAAATTTAATTATCTAACAAAATTATACACCTTAAGACATATAAAACTGCACAAAATAGATATTATAGACTTGTTATATCACAGAGCACAATAGTTAACTATACATACGGAGTTTTTGGGTGTTAATGTGATCCTAGGGCCATGACATGCTACATGAAGTTGAAGGTCACTTGCTGGCAAAGACTGGAGAATTTCAAGACCTTTTATCATTACACATGACTGACTTGGATAGAAAGTTCCTTCACCACCAGCCTGAAAAAATGTACATGAAACAGAAAAAGCTGCAGAAAATATGTGACTAGTCAAGTAATTTACTTGTTTATTGCTGATTAAAGTGCCATCATTACATTATAATAGGATGCCAATTTGTTTTGTATTTTTCTTAAATGTGCTTATGAATGTGTAAAAAATGTAACTTATGCAACATGAGAGACTTTATATTCTGTTGATAATAAACTACTATCTACTGTGAACATACAAAAATGTTCACAGGTGCTCATATATCTACACAAGCAGATAAGGAGCAAAACCTGCAAAGCTCTTTGCCACAGATTTCAGTAGAAAGTTTTGCACAAAACATGTTACACTGGCTTCACAGTTAAGTGTGTACTTAATCTGCAATATCTTTACCAGACTAACATTCATAAGCAGTAAAAGACACAAATGTTTCAGCATCCACTACTTACCCTCATTACCAACTCAACTTCATTCAATCCTGGTTGAATCAGGACATCTGATGCCAAGAAGCACATAGAATAATCTCCCTTGACAATCAGTTCAGGGGAAACAACTTCACTCGCAGAACTGTCTGTTCGCTTCAGGAGCTCAGGAGCATTGTCACATGCCAATCCTGCCACAATCACTCTACCCTGGCGCCGTTCATACATGGCTCGTGCACGAATTTTGGAAGGAAATGAGTGTCTGAAAAGCTGTGAAGAAAGCCTGTCTGTATTAAAATTAATCGCATTTGTGATTCCCAGGGAAGACTTGATTTACGCTGAACTGATTTTGAATCGCCCTCTTGGTTAATCTGTAAAACAAATAATAATAAGAACAACAACAAAATAAATAAAGTAAAATAACAAAAAAGTGATATCTGTAAAAGTTGGAAGAAGAAATGAATGATCAAGTCATGAAAAAGTCATACAATAATCAAATGAAAGTTCATGTATTCCCCCAACAACCAGTACCAGTCAAAGGATGAATTTCTAGAGGCATTACCAGTCAATACAGTATTAGACACAATCTATAATGAAGAGACATGATCTTGACACATTTACCTTTGTCAGCTGAAAAGCAGGGCAAGGTGTGAGGGCCACTTGAATTGTGTCACAGATAACTGGCTGTGGCAAGTGGCTAATGAAGTGTATTGTCATAGTAACCAGATCATCGGTCTTTGCCATATTCTGCATTAGTTTAATCTGTTTCAGCTCCATGATTCCTTGTCCTTGGACACTTAAATTCACATCTGAGTACAGACATGAAATGCACACATTTAAAAGCACAATACAAGAAAATCTATCAAATGAAATATTTAAAATCTGACTTTAAAAAAAAGTTCTCATGTTTTCATTTTGTACACAAAGGATTGCTAAGTTCTATCAATAAACATTACTTTCCAACAAAATTTGCATAAAATGCTAACTTGTCTGGGAATTTACACATCACACTGTTCTATGCATGGAGAGTTCAGGTATAAACTTAATAGCCGCAAGCATGATTAAAGTAAAAGGAGTTGTAAAAGAGAAAGCAAAATCCTCCACTCAGACAAAATACAATACGCTAAAAGTTGGATGTAAAATACTACACACTTTCCTTTAGTACAGTAATTATGTCATTAAAGTGCTGAACACGATCTGTCTCATCTAAGCAGTTGCTGCATGTGATTTCAAGTGCTGTTCCCAGAAACCTTTAAAAATAAAAAAATAAAAAAATAATAATGTCCTTTCGCTGATTTTCAATTTCTGTTCTGCATAATAAATGATTCAAAATGCAACAATTTCAGTAATCTAATCAAGTGTAGAAATCATATGAAATATTAAAAATATAAAAAGTACTAAAAAATCAGTATAAATTATAAATATATTAATTCTTGTTCAATGTAGTATGTCACGTGCCATGGTGCTAGCAGTAATAGCATTAATAATGTTAAAAGAATAATTTCATCCAATCACTACATAAAGACATTAGCATCAACAAATTCCATCACTTTTATCAAGAACTATACCCATTTTGTCTAATAGTAATAATGATCGACATTCACCTGCTTTTTTCTCCAATTAGTTTCTGACATGCTGCCAGTTCCCTCAGTGTTCCATGAGCAAGCCTTGTCCACCCTTCCTGACTGTACAGCTTGATAGCATCACACAGAAAAGCCTCAGCCTTAGCAGGTTCTCCTGCCTTCCTGTATAAATCATCATCATTATTTTTGTGATAATAATTAGAAACAAGAAAAAAAAAATCAGAAATCTAGCAATCAATGTCATAAAAAAATCATTCACTTTTTGACACTTGACTCTTTATTGACCTAAAAAAATCCTGCAAACAGTAAAAGGATTCCTGAATGTGAAATTCTCACAGCAAATCATATGTTTATCTCTTAATCAGTTACTCTCTTTCTTGTCCTCAGTACTGGAATAAAATATGTCCCAAAACAGGAATAAAAATAAAAGGAATAAATAATAACTTAGATTAAATAAGTTTATGATAACCAATACAAATCTGACAGAATTCTGAGTGTAAACTGACATATAGAAATGGGCCAGATCCCTGCCAATCATGCGAGAAGAGCGAAAACGACTGATGTGTTTGTATGTTCCCATTGCAAGCTCACAGGTTTCCTGAAAAATAAATCCATGTATAATATGGGAGGGGAGAAAAGGAAAATACTGACATCTGCAATTCCAGGGCTAACCAAATTACTTTATCAAGTCCACATTTTGCCATTTTACTCTAAGAACACAGACCCCATATAATTTAAGTAATGCTTTAAAGGTATAGCTACTAAGATTTTTTAAAAAGAACATGCTGTACCATTAAGGCCCAAATAAAGTAATCATCATTAAAATTTTCTCTGTTCAAGCACCATGTCCATCATTCAGTTTCACACTGATTTGTGAACACTGAACGACAGTTTGTGCTGAAAATGCAGAGTTATAACCACATGCCAGACAACTGTAAAAATGAAAAAAAAAAAAAACAGCTGTTCATTCTGCTACTTACTAGGTAGTGTTTTTTGAAGGACTCTGAAGATGACAAAGCTTCACGCAACTTATCCACTGGGCGCACCTTTGCAACAGACTCTACTATTGAAATAAATACAAAATAAATAAAGAACAATATACCATAAGCAAAGTGAACATCATAAAAATCAAAACAGAACAATAACAAAGTATAATCAATTTATATAACTTTTGTACTCAAAAATATTAGCACAGTTGCTAAATATCGCTGGAACTGACCAGAGCAATGTTTTCATTTTGAAGCAGCAAAAAAAAATTATGTAAATGCCAAATATCACAGAATCATAAAAAACTGTGGTTTTATTATTGGACTTTTCTTGTTAACAATGAAAAGAAAACTATATATAATATTTTCTCACCATCATCAGATATCATTCCAGCCATCAGATCAACAAGATGACTGAGCTGTTTTGATGATGGGGTGATTCCTGGCATGAGTCCATACATCTGCCCCAGCTTCTTCAACTAACATGATGAATAGGAAACAGATGTTATTAAATAACCATGCATTCACCACTCTAAATTACTGTCCTTTTTCACTCTCTCTCTCACACACACAAACAAATACTGTCATTTCAAGCCAGCCAGGTAATATGATCTTTTTAGCTTTGTATTTTGGTAAATCAAGCAATACTTAATTAATCTCTATATTTTATGTCTTTACTTCTGCACCTAAATGATATTTTGTTCTCTATAATTACTACAACCACCCTCACAAACACTAATAAAACAGTTACAACAAGGGATCCTACCTTGTTTCGTATGTGATCCCATAGGTGTGCAGTAAAGAGGGCACATTTGTCTACCTGTCCTGTATCATGCTTCTGACATGCTGCCAAAATCTCAAGGCCACTTAAGACAGCCCAGCACTCTAATCCCCCCTCTGGCACCTCAACCTACAACAATTAAAATTAAAACAAAAGATAGATCAATGTCTGTGGCACTATGTTACCAATTAAGAAAAATGTGATAAAAGCTTGGGACAATGGATTTATAAGTAACCCTGAAACACCAAGGAAAGAAAAATTTAAAAACTCATGAAAATATTTTCTTAACTTCCTTAATAGTTTGTTATCTTAAATGACATTATGTGTTCTTTAGCAAAAGGTCTTATACCTCTAAACACTTTATTTCGACCACAGTATTGTGAAGAAAGTTTAAGGCCCTCTCAGCCACTTCCCAGGCCCGACCCATGGAGAAGAGAAGTGCTGCCTGACGACTGAAAAGATAATTTCGGAACTCCAGCAGAGAAGTGAGGCTGTGCTTGACACGATCCCGCAGGTCATGATCTAGTGATTTGGCCAGTGACAGGCCTAACCAACTTTTGCAAGGACGTACCAAGGGGAGACAACCACTTCACCATCTCTGCAAAAAAGACAATACAACATCTCGCTTTTACAACATCTCGCTTTTCAGGTTTACTGCATCTAAAGCATTGTTGTGGACTTGTGCAATTTGGAGGGAGGTGAGATAACAGGAACAACAAAAAAGAATAAGAGAAAAAAAAAATGCTACAACATGTGATCAGAGGCAACTAAGACCTCACATATCCCTATAAACAGAACACAAAACATGAAACTTTAAAAATACCTCCATTTGCATGATTCTCAACAAACTGATCAAACATAGCTTCCAGTTCATCATACTGGATCAAAGCATCGTCTTTGAGTCCTAGAATCTCCAGCATAAAGCCAAGTTCCTCCTGAAATAACCAAAAAAAACATATGAAGTGCTTTTCAACTGTATATTTTAATAATGTCACTTGTTATGGTAATGTTTGTTGTCAGTTTCTGTGGGGTGAGATGAATGATTACGTGGTTTCTAAATATTTACACTAACACATACACACACACACAAATGCAAAGTTTTGCACTTTCTAAATTTTTTGTTTTAGGTCTTCCATTTTCCATACCTGCACTGAAAAATATTCAAAATAGGTCCAACCAGGCTCATTACGTTTTTCTCTTAATGCACGCATATTTTCTTCATATTTGTTCAAGTGACGATTATATGCCTGCAGTAAAAGAGTTCGCAGCTTCTGAAAGAAGTGATTCCAAGACTCAACAGATTTTGGCTCTGACTTCAGAGGTTCTATAACAACAGCACTTCTGTTGAAAAAAAAAATGCAGTCATATTATATAGTTGTTGGTATGCCCAGCTACCCATTATAACTCTTGATGCAGTTATGTTCTAGGTTTTTTTTTTAAAGTATAAATTACTTTACCTTAACAATATTTCAAACATTTTGGACCAAGTTTGCAATATAGATTTATAATTATGCATTAATAAATACCATTTAACAAGTTCAAATTAAATACATATTAACAAATAACAATGGTCTTGTAGAAAAACATTACAAATCATTTACTACACACTCACCCACACACACATATACATTTGCACATAAAAACATAAAGGTATATTACATAATTATCCTCTCTATAAAAAAAGCCCATGTCATAAAAGAGTGTTGAACCTTTCAGGCTGCTTGCTGCAAAAGTCACTACGAACTTTGTCAGCAACTGATGATCGTGGCAGTAACTTGGATTTTATTTTGCTTTCATCCGGAATTACAACGACAATGAGCCAGTCAGGAATGTTCTTGGCTCTGAGTGCAGCGTGCCATTCCATCAGTTCATCTTTCACTGACTGCTTGTAGGTATCGAGATCCTGTTAAATTATTTAATATGTCCAAATGAGTTTGCTTTCATACGCCTTTTGTATCGATTAACTGATGAAATAAAAAAGTATGCATGTATTTTCAGCTTTCTTACACAATATATGTGCATGTGTGAGTGTGGCCAAATCAGCAGTGATTCAATTGAGTCATGTGTTGATTGAATCACCAAAATACAAAAGGAAAAATGATGCTCACTGAATAGTGCAAGCAATTACTTACACAATCGGTCCAGTAGATATGGAAGTAGGGCCGACTAACAAGGGTCTTAGTGTCCTCTTCAGGCAGTATATCAGGGTCATAAGGCACGAAGCTGCCCTCGAGCTGAACTGAACGTGGTGCTCGTCCAAATGACCTGTCAAGTGTTCATGATATATACACCTGTTAATGATAAACATCTGTTTATGACAAACCTGTGAAATCTTACAAGGTGGATTAAAATGTTTACAGAAGATACCAACATTTATATTTATAAAATAACATCTGCTTTTTGTTGTTTTTTACTCACCTTCTCCATTCACACACCTCCTTTGGTAGTCCATTTACAACAATTTGATGGAGGGATGAAAACAAAGTCTGATTTCCATGGCCTGCAATCACAAGTATGGTCATCTCCAAGATTTTACAGTGGTTGAAATAATTTTTTTTTCTACATCAGTTGCATATACCTGGTTTAAAGTTCTGAGAAATGAAATGAGGGCTGCTGCTTAATCTGATATAATTAGGTTTCCAAAGGATATACATCCATCACAAGAGTGCTCAAACTTGAAGATCTCTTTGATAACCAAAACTTCACGGATAAGCAGACGACATCACGCCCAGCCGAATTGTTTGCGAAATGAGCAACTTACAGCTCAAAACAACTAACTTAAACGACGAAGAATAATTAAGTGACACCAGTATATTAAACTTAAAGAGAAAACGAATGCGATTACATGTTATTATTGGCTTTGCCTCCATGTCATTGCACACAATTTGTCGTTTGACGTTTCAGAAGAGAGGTAAACTTTTTCATAACACGCCAACCGGAAATTACAACAATGCTGATTCACCTGGCGATTACAAGTGATAGTTGCGTATCTCTTCGCACTTTCGCTTGTAGACAATAATTATTTCTACTGATCTGTATTCACTATTCAAAAAATCATTAAGCATACGATATTTCTTTTATTTTCTTGACTGACTAGGTGAAATAGACGCACCTAAATGCATTTTAGTTCTGCTTGCTACCATATACATAATAGGGACGATCCCCACTCAGCCCCCCCCAGAGCTTATCAACTATCTACGCGAGCTCAAGGGGTCATACTAGGTCTTGCCAACGTGCACATTATTTTAGTTTTCCAAATTTGCCATTTTTGTTATATAGGACAGCATGGCTGAAATAGTCTCTGAGAAAGTTGCCATCATTGGGAGGTGAAGTAGAATTAACCTATTACCTTTTGTATTAACCATGTATCTTGTAACTGGATTTATGAATAAGGTTACAGAAACTAGAAAATAAAACAGCAAGTTTTTTGTATGTACTATAAATTTTCACAGTCATGACTTAGTTTCTTTTTTTAAAAACACAAGCAGGCAAAAGCTACAATGGTCGATCACTGGTTGTAGGCAAGATGATCGAATCCGCTTTTACTGATCATGTGCATTGCAAAATTATAGATCATACCATAATAATACAGATTTTATTATCACCAATGACTTTGTCAATTTATTAGAAAGATATGCAGTAATATTTTAGATATAATTCAGCACAACGATGAAACTGCTGTCACCTAAAGAGAGACATACACCATTACCTCCAGCCATGCATCATCTTCAGAAAAAAAGCCTTTTGTCAATTGCTGCCTTTGTCTTACCATTGTCTTTTCCATTATAAGACAGCATATTAAGCTACCAATTAAGGCTGCTTATTCAATAATAGTTTTCTGAAGGCAGATTTTTGCTACTGTATAAGGCACATCGGATCAGCATTAATTACTTTGCTACTTTTTTTCAGTGGAGTCATTGGTCAGTACTGGGCCATGATCTTTGCAAGTGGTGGTTACCATGTGTCTTTGTATGACATTGACCAGTCCCAGGTTTCTCGTAGTTTAACAGCAGTGAAAGAGCGACTTGAACGATACGAGCAACAAGGTTGTCTGAGAGGTCAAACATCAGCCGCTGAACAGGTCGTACTCATTTCAGGTCACACCAACCTCACAGAATGCCTGAAAGATGCAATCTATGTTCAGGTGATTGTCTTTTCCTCTGCAACTCTGTTTAAGCCATTTTTTAAAAATAGTTTGGCTGCACCTGATTTGAAATTAGGGGAAAATTGAATGGTTGGAAGGGTCATCCGTAATCTAGCCGTTCCATTATGTATTAAAGATTTGTTTTCTTTGCTATGGCTTGATTCTCATTTACATTATAAATAACATTTCAATTGATATTTTGGAATCTCTAACACTAACTGTAATACATAAATTTATTATGGGAAGATCTCTTTTCTCATAACCTTTTTTTTTAAATATACCAGCCCATCTCTCTCACTCTTATTTATACCCATCTTATGCAAAATCAAATAATTTTTCAGGAATGTGTTCCTGAGGTTGCTGAGCTGAAGACAAAGGTTTTTGAACAGATGGATGAGATGCTTTCAGACAGCATAGTGGCGGCTAGTTCAAGCAGTTGTCTTGGTCCCTCAATGTTTGCAGGTGGAATGAAAAACCGTGACAGAGTTGTTGTTGCACATCCAGTAAGTGTTAATTTTTTAAAGATAAGGTCGTAATGACCCTAATGTCATTGTGGAGGGTGAAATATAAGAGATTACACATCTTGGAGCCAGCTTTTCTTGAGGCCTTAACCCATCTTCTCTCCCTCACACTGTACCTTCCATAGGACAAGGGTGCCTAATTTAGAGCTGGGATAAAGGGGTAAATATGACACGGATGTCAACCTGGTTAATGTCCTCACCTTTGATTTCATTATGTGCTCTGACCACGAGACTGTCAATGAGTACTTGTATGTGGTCAATGAGGAGAGTATGTCTTTAGTAAAAGGGGGAAGGGGGGGAATTGGTGTTTTATGCCGTGCCAACAGCTGAGGCTATATTAGGGCAAGGCAGCCAGCCCTGTGTGTCTTTAGTAAAATCACGCTCATTATCTTATACAAAATCTGGGGATGCTACAGAAACTCTCAATGCAGATCTAATTTTTCTTTCCACCGTAACCAAACCTTAATTCATCACTGATTATGCAGGTGAATCCTCCTTACTTCATTCCCCTGGTGGAGATTGTGCCAGGACCCTGGACTGCTCCAGATGTCATTCAGAAGACACAGTCCATAATGCGGAAGGTTGGCCAATCACCAGTAACATTAAAGTCAGAGGTGCCAGGCTTTGCACTCAACCGCATTCAGTACTCTATTATTAATGAATGCTGGAACATGTTTAAGGTATGTAATGTAACTTTCTTCTATCAGGTCACTAATGATTTCCTATAACAATCAAGTACCATTAGGCTTAAAACATAGGGTTCAAACATTTTTTTCTTTACTTTTTTTTTTTGGTATTCAAATGCAACATCTGATGTGTTGACAAACTACTTTATTGTAGATGTGTTACATTTTGCGTTGTGATACCTGTACTGACAAATGAATGCTCAAGCCTCAAGAAAAGTGAGGAACTATTCATTCGAATTTACTGCTAAAATTAGTGTTATTGTCTGCTTAGAGAAGGTCTTTCACTTTTAATCAGGAGGGTATTTTAAGTGCTGAAGACATTGATGTTGTGATGAGAGATGGACTGGGGCCTCGTTATGCTTTTATTGGGCCTCTGGAAACAATGCACCTCAATGCTGATGGTAAGTATTTTGACTTCTGATTATGATCTTTACATCTGTTAATTGCAGTCATTCTGTCACTAACAAACTGATAATTTTAATTAGTTTAGTTTATTCCTTGTTACTCCTTGAGGAGGATAGGGTCAAAACAACTCCTCGCCAGTGGACCTGGCTTTGGGCAGCCCACTCACTTGGATCCATGTGGTTCCAACACGCTTTGCCTAGCTGACAAACTGATATAGTGGGATATTCAGTAATAAAGAACTTTAAAATTGATTATTGGGAGGCTATCCCATTGTGTGACTATTTTCTTTTTCTTCCAGTTATTACAAATTAGGATAGATGTGTGGAACAGACCCTTAGAAAAATATTTATCGATTTTGACAATGGTTTGAAATTCAAAGATAAACTAACTACAAGATCTGTTAAGTTAATCATTTTGATTTCATTTACTGGACTTATGAGATCTAAAGATAGAACAGTTTTAAACTTTTAGCTTTTTAGGATATTTTGTTGACATTATCGTTTTGTATTTTGATTAACATTTTTAATTTATGTTGGCTTCTTATAGTGATTCATTTGTATTGACTTTTTCAGATGTAATCCCATATGAGAAAGTCTTTGGTGAGAGAATGCTTATTAAACTCTTAATTAATTTCCATGCTAGGAATCGTGGACTACTGCAAGAGATATGCAGATGGAGCGTACAAAGTGGGTCAGACCCTAACTATCCCACCTGTTCAATATGATGTCCCAACAGCCTGAGAAAGTTCTAGAAGAAATTGGCAAGAAGATTCCCCTTGAAAAGCTAAGCGAACGTCGTCAGTGGAGGGATGATAGACTTGCCGCCCTTGCTACACTCAAACGGCAAGGCTGACAGCAAAGACAGGGGAGACCACTAAATATCATTTTTGTTTTTATTTGTTCCAAGATATAACTTGTCAGTAACTTTTATTATATTATCTACTTCTTAATTATTTATTTGCATAAATGGGGTTGGAATCCTTGTAAATGTTTGTTAAGCAGAGTTCAGTGATGGGTTTGTTAAGTGTCCTCAAATTCAAAGATAAAAAAAATTCAATGTTTACATGGCTTTAATGAATATATATGTATATAATTTGTGCCATATCATGCAAAGTGCCTTAGTCTTGCATGTGTTAAAAAACACAGTTATTATGAGTAACTAGTAATTCCAAAGAGAAACATTCTAACTAAATGCTTTTCAGAAATTCATTAACTAATTGAGATATGCTGTTTATGGGGAGATAATTATATTAACTATAATGGATCAACTACAATTTGTTTAGCATATGCATTGGAGTACATACATGATTTCAGATGTTACATTTATAATTTCAATAAACCTCAAGTATTTCTCCTGTATTCATTTACTTTGATTTACCCTGCTGGGGCATCAGCTAGGCTAGAGTGAGGCTGCATGCAAGATGCAGGAAATGATGGAGTGTAAATGAAAGTGGATGTGTACATTGGAGGTTATTATTATTGCTTACAAAGTTAAAAATGTTATACTGGTTCTGTCAAAAGCAGATTCATTTTCTATTTAACCACTTGAATGAACACTATAGGAGTAAAAAAAAAAAAACCAATTTGCAAACTGATTTTATTTGTGATCTGGATTCAAACATAGAAAGTCATACACACAATTCTTGCATCTTCATAAGTGGAATGCCAGTGAAATACAAAATATATCCCGTACATTTATAATTTATGTAGGAGTTTTAGGTGAATCGACAGAAATGACCTGTCCATCAGAACGAGATTTGTATGCATAGTCACATGCTCATAAATGTCAAGAGAGGATGATGACAGTAAAAAATGAATCCCTACAATTTTCCAGTAATGTATTTCCTGTTTTTTTTTTTTTTACAATTACATCATTTACTCTTTAGTGCCAGGGGATACTTTACAAATTATCAAAGACTTTTAAAAGTAGTGTTAAAGGTCTAGTCAGGTGCAAACTCAGTGCAAGATACTATTTTCCAAAAATACTAAGAACAGTGCTATGACCATAAGATTCTTCATCAGGCGACATTAAGCATGATTTAGCAGAGAGAAGTATCAGAGCTATTTACAGCAACAGACACAAGTTGAATGTTTAAAAAAACAATCATGCTTAAAAGAAGGAGTCACACTTTACGATCTCTCTTTTAGCATTTTGTTAATCATTTTTGTTCAGGTCGGCTTTTAGTTTGGCCAGAGCGGCCAGCCGGCGGTCCCGCCATTGTCTCCTCTGCTGGATTTCCGAGACTGGGCCGACAGTGGCTTCCATGTCTATCTGGATGAGGTCCAAGACTGGCCCGTCCATCCTCTCCGGTGGGCCCATGTCCTGCTGAATGCCCAAAATCATGTCCGCGTAGCGTTCACTGTAGCTGTGCATCCCTGCGACAGACAGAATCCAGGACAATGTAGGTCTAATTCACGTACACCTGCACTCACTTGTGGCTGCAGAAACACGTAGTTGTCATTAATGCCAAACCATGTACAAATGTCGAAAGTTTCGTATATGGTCACGGCAAGCGCTTTTTTCCCCGGTTGTTGGACGATAGCTAGAAGAGGGGGTAGAAATGGAGAAGGTATGCGGAGTCTCGAAGAACTAGCTTTGGCATCCCTTTTAGCATGCACGACCAGTGTCCAGGGTCACTTAGATGGTCAACCGGACAATCACATTTCTCATATAGTCGGCATGTAGCTCCAGTTATATATGTAAGAGGGGGCTAGGTTATTGGTGGATTTTAAATAATACTAGCTGCGATAATAGATTTCTTGACAATAACGAGACTTTTCAGTGCCTCTAACATCTGTACCTGCGTTTACGTTGCTACATTACATCAGGTGATATTCTAATGAAATTGAGGGTGAAATTTTTAATACTGCTTACATTTATAAAAAGATGATATTTTAATATATGGTTTTCCAACATGCCCAGTTTGTTTTTCCAGTGTCATTTAGTTAACTCACCTTCAGCGTTCAGGTAGGCAGTTTCAAATGGTCCCATAAAGGCATACCGAACACCAAGGCCACAGGACATGACCTTGTCTAAGTCACCTGCTGTCATGACCCCGTCCTGAGAGAAATTTATAAAGAACCACGGTGATTCTGTTGTATGGAAGCAGCATGAGCAATTAAGATTAAGATAATATAATACTCCGTACAGCTTAAAAGATTTTTTTTTTAATCTGAAGGGCTGACGTCGAGATGGACCAAAAACTATAAAACACTTTGCTAATAACATTAGCGTTATTTATAGATAGATGAAGCTGTGTGCTTTACATTTTTGGCAATAATATAATCGTCCCTGACACGCTAATCAGCAAGACTTGTTACAGTCGGTGTATTGAATTGACCTGATGTGAGGGCCACAGACACACTAATTTTATATGCATGGATACTAACTCTGATAAGTCTCCACGATTCCGCAAGGATGGCGTACTGTATCCTATTGAGGACAAAGCCTTTCACTTCCTTTCTGACCAGAACAGGAACTAGTCCTATGCTCTCTAACAGCTTGAGTGTCTGGGTGACCACGTCTGCGTCTGTCCAGGAGGCAGGTACCACTTCCACAAGAGGGACGTAAAATGGAGGATTGGTCTGGAATAAATTTGAGATAGTTGCTGTATTTAGCAATGTCTTATATATAATTCGTGTGTATGCATACAATGATATCTTAGGTCAACGTTTAAGAATAGGTTGCGTAACAAATAATGATGATTAGTTTTGAATTGCTCTTACCGGATGTGAGATAATGAAACGTTCCTTTCGGAGAAAGTTTCTTGAAATGTCCGAGGGTAACAAGGCGCTGGTGGAACTTGATAGAATGACGTCATCGCGCGTGATGAAGGGTTCGGCTTCCTTCCAGACATTTTGTTTGATTTCCAGCCGCTCGGGAACACACTCCTATCAACGATTAAAAACGTGTAAATTCTGTATTCATCCATGATATGATGATACAATGCATAGTTCGAGTTGAATAAACAGGGCGTCCAACCTGCTGTGACCGTTTAGCTATAGCTACGGATATCATGAACTTTGTTCCCAGTATCTAAATAGGTCAGAGCGTGCTTACTTGTCTATTCATTACCCTCGAATAGTCCTCCTTCTTCAAATAAAGTCATATTTAACTAGCAAAAACACACAGCACGGCCCACCCCCCACATACACACATATCACAGCAGGAACACCATCGCGTGACGATGTGCGTGCGTGTGTGTATATATACAGGTGTGGGTGGGTATGTGCAGTCTGTAAATCCTAACCAAGACGAAGAAGGCGTCTTCCACGCAGGACTTCAGGTCGGTAACCCCCTGAATCAGTTGGTACTGCTCGTCTTAGACAGATTGCCTCGCAATAAACCCTCTTCTTCCAGTTTCAGCAACTGAGATTTGATGTCGTCCTTGGCCTTGTCGATCTGCTCGATTTCAATGTCGTACAGCGACACCTGGTAGCCAGAACTAGCGAAGAGCATGGCGTAACTCCTGCCAATGAGGCCGCTGTAACATGTTGGCAATAGAAGACAGATGAACACGAACTCTCTGTAAAGTGCATGGTAAGGAGGGAAGGTAATCGTCAAGATGTCTGTATTGTCTGGCAGGAGTTGCTTACCTTTGTGTCAGTTTTTGTGACATTCGTGAGCGTCACAATGAAGAGATGACAAGATTATCTATCAACCCTTTCTCATTTTATGAAACAGCTATTTAGTCATCTTCTAAGAAATTATTATGCTAAACAGATTTATCTATTCAGCGATCTCCTCATTTCAAATACAAGCAAAGGTGTTAATAACATTTTACCTGTTGTCCTATGAAACCTTACCTGCCGATGATTGCAACTTTGCGGTCACCGCTGTCAGCCATTTTTTTTTTAATGCTGCAACGTTCGCACAACTTCCACTGAGGTCAGACTGTGAAAAAAATGTGAGCATGTGTCAGTAGGTAACAAGTTGCTTAGCCAACACAACAAATCGTGATTATCATGTCGGCATCCTTGTAGGACAAGGACACGGCGAAGGCTATCACATGTGTGAATGTTCAGTGTATGGTAACACATTGTTGACTAAACTTGTCTTTTTTCATGATTTACTAGATGACATCATCGAAGTTAAAAAACGCTTTCAAAACTAAAATCACCCAACAGACTGGCTATACTGTACACCTCGTAACAATCCACACTTTGATTATGAAGCTGTGTGTGAAACTGAGTGGTCCCTCGGACAAAGATAAATGCTCTGTTCAGGTGTAAACACTGTAAAGGTGATAACATATATGCAGCATAAGATCAGATATGATCACGTGCAGCGACATGCACAAAGCATCAGACCTGCACTCGACCTTTTGTCCTCTCGCTCTCGAGGTCTTTCAAGGCTCATATTTGTGACTATGAACAGTCAATAGCTGTCAACGACAAGCTGGTGCAAGTGAGAGATGTGTGTGAATGCGGACAATGTTAGTTCATATAGCAATACACGACTGTGATAGCGGCTTTAAAATGAACAACAAAAATATAGAATACGTGTACCCATATATGCACGCGCGCATATATATAGATATTGTGTGAGTCACAGAGAGAGAGAGAGAAAGAGAAAAAGAGAGATCTGTTTGTGACCATATCAAAACAAACAAAAGTTGGGGGCGTCCAATTATGAAGTTTCCCTACCGATGATTACAACTTCGTGTCACCATTGTCAGCCATTGATACTGTTCTGACGTATGTTTCGATACTCGCGCAGTTGCCACCGAGGTCAGGACGAGAACAGGTGTGAGCAGACTGACAAACACGGCTTGCTGAGCTACAACAAATCTCGGTTAATAAGACAAAGGCTATGTCGCGCAACTCTAGGGGAAGAGTCCGTGGAGATGGTAGAGGTTGTGATTCCGTCCTTCGGTTCTATCACACTCTCGATACCTCTACCAAATCACGTCGACATTTACCGCGTGCTCTCACACTAAATTGCTTATCAATTAACACTTTTAATTAGCTCGAGCCCCCAGCACGCATAACCCCAATGAACAACTCAAGGCAATTTAGTGTATAAAATAAGGTTATTAATCATCGAGAGGATTATACCAATTATGGCAAAATGATACAATTTCAAATATAACCATATGGTCGTTATCTAGGTGTCCCGTTATTCTAATTGTTCTCCCTCTTCTAGTCCAGATATCTAATGAGCCACGATTTAACTAATCTTAATCAAACTACACACTGCACACACCACACGCCACTTATCTTTACTCACAAGTCTCCAGTCACGTGAGGGCCCTCCTTGATCGACGTCCTGAAATCTTCTGATGTCTTCCGTCGTTCGTGTCGGCCTCCTTCTTCACGCGCAGAGAGTCTGGCACCACCGCGTGCCTACCTGTACCTCGTCCTTTAGGCCGGACTGCTGTCTCAAGCTTAACAATCATCCTCTCTCGCGATTGGTCAAACATACTTTAGCCTTACCTTCAACCATTCTGTTACCTAGCTACAACCAATCATACGTAGCTAACGCATGATAGACAGGTGGTCACCGGGGCTTATCCCAGCCCAAACTACACCCCCTTCTTTACCCCCACTCCCCTAGTAACATGATCTGCGACTACGGCGCCATCTTGTCTGATTTCCCATTCAATACCTGCGTCCAACGGGTGGCACCAGTAGGTAGCGCTGTTATCCTGTTTCAGGTATGCGGCGGAACTTCCGTGACTAACGGCGTAGGGTGACTGACACTCTTCCCTTCTCTGAGGGATCCCTTACAACGACCCTACCATTCCGCATTCCAACCTGACCTTGATCTATGTCCGTCGCGACACCTCGCCGCTAACACGTCTCCTCACTTACCCGTTTCACCTGATAGTCTGCTTACCAGCGTGTCCGCCTGTTTCGTGGGTGGGGGGGGGGGAGCAGAAGTGAGACACCAGGTCGCCAATGTAATTCAAGGGAAACCACTCGTCTTCACTTAATCACTGGTAGGAGTTATGGAAAATGACCGCTGCCAAAATTCTAAAAATAAACTTAAAATATTCTTTAGCATATTCTAAAACTTCCTTCAAGGTTTTTCACACACACATATTAAAAAGTGGGGGTAATGGATGTAATATGTGCGAAATCTAATTCATTAGAGCCTTAGTTACTCGCATCCACAATTGTAACGTCTAGGTAAAATCCTCTCTGTCCCTTGTCCAACAGTGGTGCAGTCTTGCCCACACTTGACTAATATCCACACACACAAACGTTCAGAGGAAACCATATACACGTTCCGAAGCTTACTAATAATAGGTGCTGACTCAGCAGACACCTAACAGACGACTCAGAATATAGTTGCTGGAGTCAACACATGACCCAAAGCTGACACCACAAATATATTCCTGGGGATCAACACATGATCCAAAGCTGGCACCACAGATATACGCCTGGGGATCAACACATGATCCAAAGCTGGCACCACAGATAAACCCGCAGGGATCGACACACACACACAATATCCGAAGCGAACACCACACACACTTTACGTCCGCCTCTCTTCCCTGCTCACAGCCGTCTGCTCTCTTCCGAAAGATTTTCACACTCATCCAAACTAAAATTCTCATCCAAACTAAAATTACGTCATAAAATGACGTCGGGTTCTGACGTGAAACCGCGATGCAACCAACACACTTATATAAACAAAAGACAGGGGCAACAACCCCCTGTTCCTAACAAACTGGTCCGTGACAATAATCTATAATTAATAAATAAAAGCTCAAACTTTTAATAGAATGAAAGCAAAGAAATACTGATCAATGTTTATTTTTGCTAATGACTGTTGAAGTACTGTGATCAATATAGGAATAAAGAAGAAAATTATCATTTTCATTTTACCACTCATGTCTTTTCCTTTTTGCCTGTCGTTGAATATTGAGTGGAATTGATCGACCATATGCAAAATTTGTTTCAGTAACACGTTTCTCGTGGCTGTAACATCACTTGTGAGATCTATCAATCTTTTTCGAAAACAGCTGAGCCTTGGATATTGTTCTACAAGGCCAAGATAAAGCAGCGTTTGGCCAATTGTGAGCTCATTATCAATAATGCCATGGACATGCTGTTTAAAATTATCAAATACTTGGCTGACATCATATTCATCTGCCAATTTTAGTAAGTTTTCAAGTGTTTCATCTGCACAAAACATAATCATCTGTATTACGTTTACTCTTCAATAAACATCTGCACTCCTCGTTACAGGGAATATAATCACGTGAAACTAAGATGAGTGTCATATTCTTAAAAAATAGAACAATACAAATTATATATTCAGAGTGTGTTATGGGTGTTATTGTGTGATCTTGAAAATACATTACTTTTGATTTAAACGATCTTGGTTGATCTTGGAAGACAGACCTACAGATTTTAAGTTTATTTAGAAATTTTGACTGATTTTTAAAAAATAAAAAGGTTCAGATGGAGTTCACTTGACAGACTGGAAATTAAATCTTCCAGATTAAACTTTAATGGGCAAAAGTCCCGGTCATTACAGTCTTTGTTGTATTATTATTATTATTATTGAATGCTAATAAGTGAATGCATTTGAGTTAATTTTTCAGTGTGTATCGCTGTCAATAAAATATCAAATGCTTGTTTGTCTAATGCTTGATATTTGTTTAAGCTTTTTACCAACAGTCCTAGTTGGTTTTTCTGTTGAAATCGTGGAGAAAAAAAAGAGGGATGATAGAAGAGAGAAATCTCACAGATACCAAGCATACAAGATCATTCTGCAAAGCTCTAGCTTTTATTTTCGTACCTAACGAGAGGAAAGACTAAATTCAATATTTTGTTTGCCTTGACTGAGTTCAGTGTGTACCTATTTCAAAGCCAATAAGACTGAAACGACTAAGTCCATGTAAAATGTTGATTTAACATGATCATTTCTCAATAACTAAGTTAATCGTGCAGTCGTGTTTTGTTTGTTACCAGAGTTTTCTATGTAGCTCGTTTTAATTTCGAATTTGTCCTAAGTCCATCTGTAACCTGTTTATATATTCAATTCTAAGTCGATGTTTCGCTTGTTCTGTTTTGTATTAAAGCCACGCTGCTGTCCGGTGTATTTTCCATGAAAAATTATTTATTATGCATCTTTTGCTTGACAAAATGCTGCCCATCGTACTGAATGTGAAAATAGTTTAATAATTTCTATTAATTTGTCACCTTCATTATCGTTATTATCATCCTCGATATTATTATCATACCTATCTTTATCATCATTATCGTCATTCACCTTTACTGCCACAGTTACATTGCCGTCATCTTACCATCAACTAAGTTAATTTGCTGAATTACTTATTTACGCTGTGAAAAAAACTTGTATAGTTTACCTCCCGTGGTTCATGCTTTATTATTTCATTTTTGTATTCCTGTTGGTTTTTCAAAATGGACAAAAATCTACTTCAGCATTATTTTGTCTCAGTTTTGTAACTTTGATTTGTGTCTAACTTGTTTTTCTGGAGTCTCGCTAAATAGAATTGTCCTCAAGAGTGATACACAGGCAAAGACCATGACACCACCATAAGATTGCAATAATAGTTTGGAACTATGAAAAACAGAGAAAACTGACTTACTTCTCGGTACTTTCTTTTAAAGCTCTGTCTGTCATTGAAGTCTTTTTCTTCCTTGGTTTTAGTTGGAGTCGTCTCCCTGACTTCGTAAATGTCTGTTCTTTGATATGTATATATATCATGCTGCTTTGTAGTAGATTGTAGTAGTGATTTTTATGTTAAAATACTTCCTGCTGCTTTCGTTGTCGTTCTTGTCTTCAACCCTGCATTGCAGCATTATATTAAATTTAGAAAGATATTGTATACGCATGTTGCCTCGGAACCAGCGCCACCTACAATGTAACGACAAGTAATTACAAGGCTATGTTTGCATGGTGTTTATGTAATTTATGTTTGCTACAAATGTGATGTATGTTATGCATTTTGTAAGTACATTATATGTGTAAAATATGTATATATGTAATATAATGAATGTTCAGTACATCATTATGTACGCATTGACATGTTACACACTCAGCGTTCTGTTTTTCGGTACAGTCATTGTGTAACAACTGCATGCCTTAGACTAACCCTGTTAATCTTCATTGTGTAGATAACTGCGAGCTTCCCTGTTATAGATATGTTGGTCCCCCAGTGGCCGATCCTTTTGTTGCTGATGATGTCTTGAAGCTTTGGTAAAATCCCCGAACCGTACAGTATTACAGTATGTACCTGTGTTGACATTATACATGCTGTGAGACCGAGAGGTTACAATAAAAGAATGCCAGAAAAATTAATTAAATTTAATGAACTAAATAATGGAAATCTTCTTCCCTGCATCTGCTCTGTTTTCTCTCTCCGTTCTGTTCGATAAATTTTTTTTCCTCCTTATAACTCTTTTTATATTTCTCTTTCCGCCCATGATGTCCCTTCCATTTAGGACTGGTGCCGAACTATTTTGCGCCTGGGGTGATAGAGAGACGCTCACCCTCTCCAACTATCTCTCTCACTCTCTCACACACACACAAAACCACACACACACATTCAACAATAAGCTTGTTTGTTTAGGTCATCAATGACCAACTTAAAATCTGACGATTAAGCATCGGCACCAACCCTGGCAATATAGCATCTTCCTCTCCAATGATAATACAAGCTCTCAGTGTTATTGCCCACACACACACACTCCCTTTTCAGAATGTGTGCCCCTGACAATAATCTGTTTCGTCCAATTGTAAAACCGACTCTTATCACGTCTTAGAAACTTGATATTTAGTCTTAAAGTTCAAACAGGATCAAAACATCTTTTAAGTGCGCAGAAGTCATGCTTACACCACATGCAGCTAATCTGTTTTTCTGTGACTTCTGTCTTTTAAAAAAAAATGTTCTGATTCCCTCCCCCCTCCTAAAATTTGTGATTTCTTCTTCTTTTAAAATGTTCTTTCCGTTCTTCCATCGCGGTTTGTTGACTGGTTGTGCAATCACGCCTCTCTGATAAGACTGTCAGGGTTTCAAATCAATCCACCGCTGCCTGCCTCATCGTTTGACAAATCAGGCAAAGAGAGCATTGGGCGACTTGTCTATTAATTTCTTGATCCCAACTGACCCCGGCCGCTCAGAGCCATGACCATTATTTATGATCTCGTCAATCCGTAATGACCTAACTGGAAAAATAACAGGTAATAGCACTGCAGTCAGTAGGTCTGTCAGTTGTATGCTTAGTGTTAAAACTGTTTGTTGGTCCGTAATCCGAGGAACTCCCCAGGTGTTTGGCCAATTCGATAGCTATTAGGTCTTTACCTAATATTAGGTCTATAGAGAGACTAAGCAAACTATTGACATTTCGTAGCACCAATGGATAAACTTTTTATTCTGCCTACCTTTTCACATAAGAAGTACACGGGGGTTAAAAATATCCTCAAACTCACCAGTTATTTTCAGAGACTACGAATAAACATGGCCGCTGTTAGTGGTGTCAGGAGACGTGTCTGCTGATAGAGAAACGTGGTTATCGTCTGCAATAAGAATTTATAATTATCGTCTGCTATTCCTGGTACAAGAATAAGAAAAAATCATGATAAGTACTTTGACAAGGAACGATATCTAAATTTATAGATATTAATACTTCGCCAGCACTATAGCCCTATACTAGTTATCACATGACAGGCTAACACTAACAGCTCCGCGCTTCTCAAACGGTGGGGCGCCCTCCCCCCCCCCCTTGGGTGGTCATTTTTTAAAAGTTTCTTATACCGGTATTAGTGAAATTAGCTTACATTGCTGGCTAAGAGGGGAGCGCGGACGTACCTTTGTTCGTCAGGGGGGCGTCACAAGTAAAAGGTTGAGAACCGCTGCTCTAGCTGTTGCTTATCCCTTGTATGACAACGCATTGATGACTAACCTCATATTTTTCTTCTTTAACAAACTATCATGCGCATTACTCAGCTTCTCGTCGCCATTGTCGATTGGTGTAAATCAAGCTTAGAGATTACGCTTAACATTGAAAGAAAGTCAGTCATGTTTATCGACGTTTGAAAAAATAAAAAAAATGCAAAATCGAAATCGCTCCCAAGTCTGACGTTAATTTTCGTTTCTTAACGAGTGATGCTTCAATTGTGAATCCGTGGTCGTAGTGCGAAGACAAATGGTCTGTTAAGGAGTATTTTATGTTTTATAAATGTTGACACGTGTGTCTGTTTAAATAATATAAACATGAGCTGACCAAGCTCATAGCGTTGACGTCACAACACTGTTACTGGTCAAAATGACAGGTAGACATGCACACCATCCGGTTAATAAGTCTGTTCTGAATGACATGTTTTCTACCAATGACATAGTCACAGACATAAACATAAAATACAAGGACATAAACATGTTACATATCTGTTATTTTTCTTTTCTTTTTATTTTGTCGTTTTTGTTAATTCTTGCTTATTTTCACATCTTGATTAGTCAACATGGCGCATAAGCAGTACGTGTTGTCCATAGGAATGGGAATCATGGGATGGGATGGGACAGCACACATTTGTATTTCCCATGGTAGTCGATACTTGATATTGCAAAATAAATTTACTGTTATTTCATTCATCAAGGATTTAAATCTTTCCTCTGAATCATCTATTGTATGTGAAGTAGCAGGAATTATAGAACAAAAGCCGAAAAGTGGTTTTCAGTGTTGTCCATAGGATTGTTAATACCATGGGAATCCCATGGGAAACGTCCCGTGGGATGGGATGGGACAGGCATAAATTGTCATGGGATGGAATGGGATAGAAAAATAGATCCCATGGACAACCCTGCGCATAAGACTAAACTTGGGTTGCATCTCCTGTGAAACGTATTTCTGTGGATAGTTTTATTTCATAACAGTTCATCAGGAATAATTAGGTTTCATTTTTTAATTTCACGATACTTATTTCAAATAATTAAGTACAATCGATAAAAACTAGTTCTTTTTCGTAATCGGTCTCTAGTACTCTTTTGTCCTAGAACTTTTGGAACAAAGATTTAAAGACAGTGAATATGCCGAAATTAAAAAAATATTTAAAGATGTCTTAGTAAAATTAGTTAGGGGCTTATCATGTATTCTCGGAAAAATTATTAGTTGAATTGCTAGAACTGGGATTTCATCAAATCAGATTTTATAGATGCTTTGTTCTTCCATTCTGGATACCGTGAGGCAGATGAAGCAGTCTCGGTGTAAATATTCGTGTGTGAACGCTCGTTTCTAGAAGACAGCAAAGACTGATTTTATTCAGTGTCATTCAAGTCCTTCTTCAGTTTGGCCAGAGCAGCCAGGCGACGGTTCCTCCACTGTCTCCGCTTGTCGATGTCTGCAAGAGGGCCTGCTATGGCCTCCAGGTCTTTCTGGATGAGGTCGAGTACTGGTCCTTCCATTTTCTCCGGTGGGCCCATGTCCTGCTGGATGGCGAGGAACGTGTCAGCGTAGCGATCTCGCAAGACGTACATTCCTGCACGAGAAAGGATGAGACTGCTGGGTACATGTGTGTAACATGACAACGAATTTGAGGACAAAAATAGAGAAAGAGAAAAGAGAACAGGAGGAGTTTAAGTAAGGATGGGATAGGCAGATGGACGGGAGGGGTTATGATGGTTTACGTCTTCGACTGTGGAAATTCCTCGTCAAATCAGTAAGTATCAAAATATGAAAATATTCTGAATTTTTTTTTTGTTGTTGAAAATATCCATCCAAGCACAACATTCAGCCCAATGATGATGATATATTGATGGATTGATGATAATTTAATTGATTGATGTCCTCTCCCCTGATAGCATTTAAACCTTTTATAAACGCTTATAACGGCTTGTTGCCTTCTTACGCACCTTCAGCATTCAGGTAAGATGTTTCCCATGGTCCTATAAAGCGTAACGCGCACCAAGACCGCATGACATGACCTTTTCTACGTCACGAGGTGCCAGAACCTCATCCTGCACAGAAGACATGTGCATTTATACGACTCTAGAATGTCTGAAAAATATAATAATTGAAATAAAAATACTTACGACTGTGACACCATTGTACATGCTTTGCGTTTCAGAACTATTTATATCCGTCAAATCCTCTAAGCAATTAAAACTCGCCCCATAAATGTTTTTACTGTCTGATATAAAAATAAATGCGAATGAATGGTATGAACTGTGTACGAAGATTGTTCACCTTGACTAGACGCCATGCTTCTCCCAGGATGGCACACTGTATCCGGTTGAGTACGAAACCTTTCACTTCTTTTCTGACCAACACGGGAACCAGTCCTATGCTCCCTAACAGCTTGAGTGTCCTGGTAACAACGTCAGCGTCTGTCCAAGAGGCAGGTACCACTTCCACGAGAGGGGCATAAAATGGTGGATTGGTCTGGAATTCAGAATGCTTACTGTAGCTAACTTTTGTCTCTTTCTGTAATTAAAAACTCGTTATCTTTCCACCATCCACCCATCACAAAAATTGGACTAAAGGCGTGGTAACATAGAAAACGTATACGATTCATAAATATATGTACTTTGGGGGAACGGGGAATCCGATCTGCCAGGCAGAGTTACGATCATATTATGTAACAAAATTTGCAAGGTATCAAAGTAATAAAACATGTACCAAGCAATGAAATTCATGGATTGTGTCTGTTGCAAAACCAAACAAGAAAGCTCTCATAGACATTATTGTATAGCTTTCTAGATTTTTTTTTATTTTGACGTTTTCTGGTTTACATTTTTTTAATTACTGGTTCCATTGTTAAACCTGTTTTGATCCTTGTATTTGAGCTGGACTGAAATCGTGACTGTGTCATATGTTGTTGTTGTTGTTGTTGTTGTTGTTGTTGTTGTTGTTGTTGTTGTTGTTGTTGTTGTTGAGGACTTGTACCGGATGTGAGACGACGAATCGTTCCTTTCGGCGAAAGTTTCGTGAAATGTCCGAGGGCAACAAGGCGCTCGTGGAACTTGATAGAATGACGTCATCGCGCGTGATGAAGGTTTCGGCTTCCTTCCAGACATTTTGTTTGATTTCGAGCTGCTCAGGAACACACTCCTATCAACGATTAAAAACATGTGAATGCTGTACTCAGCAATGATACAATGCATAGTTTAAGTTGAATAAAGCAGCGCGTCCAACCTGCTGTGACCAGAGCTACATATCTAGCTATAGCTACGGATATCATGAACTTTGTTCCCAGTATCTAAATAGGTCAGTGCGTGCGTGATTGTCTAGTATCATGTTATTATTACTCTCGTTTTGTCTTCCCTCTTTAAATAATGTCCTAGTTTTTAAACTAGCACAAACACAAGTCAATGACAGTCGCGCGACGTTCGCACACATACACAACACAGCAGACACGCGATCTGTTGACGATGTGCTTGCGTGTGTATGTGTGTAGGTGTGAGTGGGTATATGTGTGATAAGTCTTAACCAAGACAAAGAAGGCGTCTTCCACGCAGGACTTCAGGTCAGCGACCCCTCGTATCAGCTGGTACTGCTCGTCCTTGGACAGACTGCCCCGCAATAAACCCTCTTCTTCCAGCTGCTGTAGCTGAGACCTGATGGCGTCCTTGGCCCTGTTGATCTGCTCGATGTCAACATCATACAGCGACACCTGGTAGCCGGCACTGGCGAAGAGCATGGCGTAACTCCTGCCTATGAGGCCGCTGTAACATGTGTTACGCCTCAAGACTAAGAACTATACTCTTTTCCAGGTTGATCTTCATGTAAATGTGATAGCGGCAAGGACTCCTCGTATGTTAAGGGTGATAATAATAATAACACGCGTGCTCGCGTCGGTATTTTGTGTCAGATATATTTTCGTTGCATTTGTACGCGTGCGTGTGTGCGCGTGTGATCAAAGAGGTACAATGTATTATTCTTTGATGCAAAGAGAGACCTAGAGAGAGAGCAGACCTCGATTCCAGTCTTAGCTACAACAAATATTGTTCACTGTTAACTTACCTTCCGATGACTGCTACAGTGGAGTCACCAGCGTTGGCCATCTAGGAATGATTTTGCGAATGTCACGGATGTGACTGCCACGACAAATAAACAGAAAAGCAAAGCAGCGCTAGGTATTCACAGCAGTTTGTTGATGTCGCTGGTGACCTGTAAGGTCAGGCACTTGACGTCTGCACTGGATGACTAAAGCTATATGGCAGCAAGCTACGTGACTAAACTCTGTATTTTAAAATTTATGTTATTCATTCAAACGAATCAATAAATTTACGGTGAAATGAGTGTTAATCCATGTACATATGCTAGCAAGGAGGGATTGTATCTTGCAGATCGACCCCATCTTTCCTGTCTTGAATTGGTTACATTGTATTTCCTTTAGTTATTAAGTTAATGGGCAGTATTTAGGATTTCCTTGCTTTTATTAACATTTTTCGAGAATAAGGTTTGATGTGGAACAAATCTATTTTAATGAAGGGTTTTCGTTTAGATCGATGGCAACATCTAGTCAGCACAGTAGTTCTTAATGCCGTGCTCAAACTGGAAAAGAGGGGTCGAACATTTTTACAATGTGAGCTCGATGTCTAGCCCTGGAACAAGTGTCACATACAAAAATAGTCCCAATACGAGATCTGAACCCGAACCTCTCGATCACTGCAATAGTGGGAAGCAACTCTGCACATTTCAAGCAATAAAGGGAATTAACTCCATTAGCTCAATTTGACTGGTCCCCCCTGTTGTTGGGATGCCAATGGCGACGTTATTCATTTCAAAGCGAGCTGATTGAAGCAGCATACAAATATTTCCGAAGAACAACCTAAATCAAAATAACAATGCCTCTTGGAATCGACAGAACAGAATTTTTTGCAGGAAAGTGCAAGGAATTAGAAAGACAGCTCCGGGTAAGACAAAACTCAGGCACTCGGATATATATATACCTCTATAGATAATAATCGTATGTCTTTGCATGTGCATATACATACCTATATTTGTGTGTGTGTGTGTGTGTGTGTGTGTTTTGCACATATGAGCCCTTTGCAAAACAACATATATGCACGATCAACCTTAACAGGAATTTTATGGTATGGGAAATTCTGCTGATAAAATAATTCTCTACCTCTTTGTGAACCATTTTACGAGCATTATTACGAGTCACAATGTTTTTTTTAGATTGTTAAACAGCCTCTTTCAATATATGTTACATATATAAATTATGGACATTCTAGAACAGGGATGAAAGAATTGCTGGCTTGGAGACAGATAATGCTATGCTGTACCTAAAGCTGGCACAACTTAGAAGTCAACTACAGGCAAGCCGTACTGAAATCAATGCAGCTGAAGATGCAAGTGACAGATATGCTGCCTTCTACGCAAGCATCTTTCATCAGGCCTCTCAACTTCAAAAGCAAATCCAGGTATTGTGAAACTGGATGGAATGACAGGAAAAAATTACAAAGAGAGAGACAGAGATGCAGGAATTGACTTAAGTGAAAATTTTCTGCCTTGTTTCCTTTCCTTAGATTATGAAAAGTGAGCTGTCCAACATCCGTGGTCTTGCCTTAGAGTTTCCTCGCCAGGTGTCCCGGACTCTGCAGCGTGCAAGCACTGTGGCACAGCACCATAAAAGCATGGTGCAGTCCCAGTCTTTCAACATCACAGGTAAGAGAGTAAACATGGAATGAAGGAAGTAAAATAAAATTTAAATTTCAGTCAGTTTTCTTGATAAAAATACACTTTCTGTGTATTTCTGTGCCCTTTTTGATACAGGTTAAAGGTACAATCTGTCTGCTTGTCTATGTCAGTGTTTTTAATCTTTGGTCTTAATTCTTACTAACCCGTTGCCAACTCTCACTCCCCTTTCTTTCTCCAGTCTTCATTTACTTTGTGTGTGTTTTTGTCTTAAAGAACTAATCGTCATCTTTTTTAAAGAATTAAGTTTTGCTGCACAGCCAGACAAAAGCAGACTCTTAAGATAAATCATTTGTCCTCAGCATTAGCAGATCAAGTTGCTCAGCTGCAGCTTGCATTGTCTGACATGACAGATCGCCATGGCAGAGAAAAAGAAACGCCGACAAGACTTGCACAATGCACTCATGGTCAGAAAATTGCTTTAAAAATCCACATAGTTAAAAAATTTTCTGAAACAAAACTCCTTGTCTGTTAAAAAACCTTGCATGTTATTAAAATTATGTCTAAAGAAATAATTATGCCTAAAGGTAGTTCACTTTGTTGCATTAAAATATGTTTTTCATGCATTTGTTATTTTTTTCAGAATATTTTGGGGATATGGTAGAAAAATTTAGTTGAAAATGTCATAATCTAGTCAGACTTTGTTGCAGCATTTACAAGTATACAGAGCATATTTTTTATTGGAAATTCCTGAGAATGCTTTCTGTGGTGTACTCATAAAAATGATATTTTAGTTTGCTTCCATAGTAAATGAGTCTAATCATGTTTCAGGAACTCCGGGGTAATATTAGAGTTCATTGCAGGTTGAGACCGCTAATGGAGTTTGACTGTGGAACAGAGGACCTCGCTACATTGGGAAGGTAAGCAATTTTTTTTTTTTGCATTCTGTCCATCTATCTGTCATTAAACAAGTGAAAAAAAATTAAGTTTTTGAGCTATAAATGACATAGTGATGTTGACTTTAATTTCATCTTTCATTTCCAGACAAGGCAGTAAGTCAGAAGTGGTTGTTCATCCAGTGGATGATGTAAGTGTGTAAGCTCTCTAAATTGAAATACACTGATTTTATGTTAATTTTTAAAAGCATTTGTATCATTTTCTCCAGAAAACATAATTCACCAAATTTAGAATTTATTTTTTTTAAAAATGTATTCATGCACATATATATTTACAGTCTGCGTATACATGATGCATATATTATAATATATATACACAAATACATCATGCAGATATATATATATGTGTGGACACACCTTTTATTGAACAGACCAATCCATGCAGTGGTGATTATTAAGATTATACAAATTACCATAAAGTTTACAATAAAATGAAGTTGAAAATAATTAATAAACTGAAAAAAAAACTTGTAATTATCTTTTTAAACCTTTGACAGTAATTTTTTTTTAAAACTGTGCCTTAATGCTTGTTACTGTGTTACAGGAAAATCTGTGTGTTCGAACCCATAAACAAAATAAAGTGTTTGAATTTGAAAGGTAAAGAAATAGTTTATTATTTATTTATGCCTGTTGGGAGTTTATTTGCTCAAAAGGACAAATAAAATATGCTCTCTCTCTTTTATACACATACACATGCATGTGAGTTGAGACGGACAAGTAGCCTACAGAATATTGAAAGCTTACAGAGCTCATCGGAACTTTTTTTTTTCAGGGTATACAACCCAGGAGAAAAACAAGAGGCAGTCTTTGATGAAGTGCAACCTATGCTTACTTCATTGTTGGATGGTTATAACATCTGCATCATGGCTTATGGTCAGACAGGCAGTGGCAAGACACACACAATGCTTGGATCTCATCGCAATGACGATTATAACCCTTCTAAAGAGCCACACCCAGACGAGGGAGTTATTCCCCGAGCTTCACGGGAACTCTTTAGGTAAATGGATGCAGAAAACGCATGTAATATAGCAAAATTTTTTATGGGTAGTGTTATGATGTGGTGAGTTTATGTTTGTGTAATTGTGTAAGGAGTATATATTATGTTATATGTGTAAATATAGCATCACACCCTGATCATACACCCTGTAAACACCTTTTCCCAACAAAACTTGAGAATTCGAAAAAAAAACCCAGCTGTTCCTTTTAAAGTAATGGAATATAGTGTGAAAAATTTCAAAAAGTATATTTTGTATATGACTTAAGAGATTTATGTTCTTTTCCTCAAATACAATTGCATTTGTTGTTAACAGACTCATTGAAGAGAAAGCTCCAGGCACACATGCAGTTGAAGTGTCTGTGGTGGAAGTCTACAACAATGACATCCGGGATCTTCTCAGCAAAGATCCTAACGCAAAGCATGATGTTGTTGCTAGTGGTGATGGGGGTGTCAATTTCCCAACAGTCATGTGCAAGTTTGTATAACTGCTTGTGTTGTAGTGATACTAATTAAGTCCTAATTTAATGTGATACTAAGTAAGTCCTCATTTCATGTTTTTTTTTTCAAAAGACATGTAGCATGGGAAGATATATTTTGAAACAGTTTTCATGTTACTAGTGCACAGATCTACACCTTTTACTCAATGTGCATCAGTACTGCCTTGTGGCGAAAAGGCCACAAAAAAACAGAAATAAGAAATAAGATGATCAGAATTTCACTATACCAATGAATCAATGATCTCAATCAAAATTTATCTGAAAGTCTGTTAAATGCTGAAGACCTCAATAGACTGCATAACTCACTTTAAAACTTTATGCAGTATTGAACTAAAGTGGCCATTAATGTCAATTTAAAAAATAAAATGGTGTTTTTGTGTAAAGACCAGTGGACACAGTCTATGAAGTCATGAGTCTTGTTCAGCATGGACTTCGCACACGCCGTGAAACAGCAACCATGGTTCACGAACATTCCAGTCGCTCTCACCTTGTTGTAACATTGACTGTTATCTCAAAGGCACCAAGCTTTTTTTCCCTTCCGCAAAGTACATCAACAGAGGTACTGAACACTGAAGGTATGATGTTAGTAAGTTAATTGTTTGTAAATTTATTCCATCAGTTTCTAATAATGTGTGTGTGTGCGTAAAACCAACACATTACTCTGTCATGCAGAACATATATTATTATTTCATTCTCTACCACCAAACATAAACAGATTAGCCCTGCAATGAACTAACCAGAGTCATGCAGAACATATATTATTATTTCATTCTCTACCACCAAACATAAACAGATTAGCCCTGCAATGAACTAACCAGAGATCATAAATGCTTTCTCCGCTGCCACTTCTGTCTCCCTCCAGGGTGAAACCTAGTCATACATTTATATGTGTGACAAAATGAGACCTTATTGTAACTCTAAGTGTATTGAGTATTTCTGAAGCCTGCTTGTTGAAGTTTTAATTTTAAGTGTCAGTATATTTTCTGTGAAGGTGCTGCTGTCAAGAAAACACGTTCAACACTCACACATGCCCAGTCATGGTCTGGTGAACAGATACAGGCAGCAGTACCACCGACTCCACCAGCACCTGCCCCAACTGTTCGCACCAAACTTCAGCTGGTAGACCTGGCAGGAAGCGAGTGTGTAGGTCTGTATCTTGCAGGGTTTTACATTGTGTGAATGTGTAGGTGTTCATGAATATGTGTCTTGTGTGTGGGTGTGCTATGTATAGTAAGCATATAGATCCTGCTCAAAACTCGTAGCCGTAGCAAAGACTTTGGGGAAAAGAGGCCAGTAGAACTAATTGTAGCATAGAGAAAGAATGACCAGCAGCTGGAAAATTTTCTTTGGATGTTTCTACTTTCAGGAATGTCTGGGGTAAAGGGAGTGGCACTGAGAGAAGCATCATACATCAACAAAAGTCTGTCAGCTTTGGCAGATGTGCTGGGAGCATTATCAGAACATAGAGGACATGTTCCTTACAGAAACAGTCGACTGACGCATTTCTTGCAGGATTCTATTGGTAGGTTCTCCATAAGCATATCCAGCCACAATTATTGCATACTGCGGAGACTATGGACAACAATACAATTTTTTAATCCTGATTATTTTTATTTATAAGAATATTGGAAATGCTTCATCTGTCTTCATCATAGAATGAGTCCCAAGGTCTCATTCACTGGAAGTTTTGTATTTGGCGCTTCTGTAAATGGTGTTTACAGCTCAGAATTTTGTGCTCATCCACAGACTAGATGTGCTTTTTATGAATTACACCTGTTTGAGTGAACCATGAAAGTAGCAAATATCAGACAGTCATCATCATTAAATTATGTTTAATAGTATGCATGAATATCATTTGCAGGGGGTGATGCCAAGTTGCTGGTTCTTCTCTGCGTTTCTCCAGCACAACGTTACATCACAGAATCTCTGCAATGTCTAGGATTTGGCCAAAGGGCCAGGCAAGTCCAACGTGGACCAACCAAACGGCGCCTGCCATCCTCAGCAGAAAAAGTAGACAGCCCCAAAGCAGCCAGCAGCGTGTTCGGCCATCATCAGCATCCACTCCTTCACGATAATTGCCATTGTTCTGTCAATAGCTTTTCGCCATTTAAGATTTTTTTCCAAAGTCTGTTTTAACTGACTGTTATAGAAATTGGTTTTTCTTACATTCATGATGCTTGTGTCACAGATTAGTGAATATCACAGGTACAAACTGTTGTTAATGATTCAAAATTGTTATGCATTTGGTGTTCATAAGGTGAAGCAGACGTTATTTCCACAAAGTGTTTCCTAAAATCTTATTGACAGTGCAGTTGTCCAGCATTAGGATACAACTTTTCTGCCAAAACATTTACTTGTGAATTAAATGCAGGAAGGCACATTAGAAAGCTACTGGTTTATTTCTTGTGTTCTGAAGAAACATATGTTACTGGTATGCATTTAAAAATACTAGGTAAAATCTTGACAAATGAAAAAAAAGCTGCTTGTCATAGTCCAAAGTATATTCCAAAATGAGCAACAAAAAGCATCATTTATGAGTATAAATAGTGCAGCAAAGATGAAAACACCAATAAAATAATAATGTGATCTTGCAATAAGAGGAAAGGATGCAGTGGACACAACATTCCCTTAACTAAGATTTGGCCAGCATTAAAGTATTAGCTTCGAATAATTGAGGCAATAAAACACAATGTAAGAACATAACCAACTGTGTTATATAGTCAAGAAATTATACTGCTTATAATAAATCTTGACAAACTAGCATCAAAATAAAATCTCTTGAGGTGTTATTGCAGAGGCAAATAGCATCACAACCCTGGACCCCTGCCACTGATAGACCAGACACATTCTACTTTTCCCTTTCTGATTCCTACAATCCAATCATACAGGTTGATTGTTGGGTCACAGTGACCCGGGATAAGCCACACTTTGGTCCCCAGCTTTAGTTCACCTGTGGCGAGACAATACCATGGTTGTCCCCACCACAATAGTACGTCAATTCTGGTAGTCTGAAAGCTGTAAAAAGCCCCATATCATAGTTATCTGACTCTTTAAAGTGATGAAATAAAACAGTTAAAATAATGATAATGATAATGCTCTTTTACATGCAGAAATGTTCAAGTTAATTGCTTTATGGTATTATCTTTTATGTGAACAGTTAACTTGCCCACGTTTGTTTAAACATGGATTTTCAGACTCTTTTTGCAGTCATGAATGTATAGACTGATGATCTGGCTTTGCAGGACAGTTTCTTTTGTGAGATTTCTTCTGAACTTACCACGGTACACCGGAGTCCATGCTCAGGCTTTCATGCCAGCATCCAGAACCACTCTAGTTCCATCTTCCGGTGTACTTTGGAACAGTAGAGAGGACGAATAGGCTCTGTTGAAAACTCTGAAATAAACTCTCCATCTTCTGCTAGATTACGTCTGTAATCGGCGTCCATCACAGCATAGGATCCCTTTGAAAAGTTAAGGCGGTTGTCTTACGTGTTGCAGGCAAATCTTTACGAATATAACGAATCGGTAAGGAAAGGTGGGAAAAGGCAAAAGCCATAAATGGGAGATAACTCTTGAAACATTAACTCAACTTTCATTTTAGCAGTTGTTTACCTTGACAAATTGACACTTAATAATATTAAGTAGAATTCCCACAGAATTTTTCTGTTTGTTGTTTTGCTCGCTGAAAGTATTCACACGCAGGATTAGGATGTTGGCCTGCTATGAGGTGCACTGGCCGGCCATCCGTCAGAACATCATTTATGTGTGTGGGTCAGACTGTGTTATCAATTAAGGATACAGGCTGTATTTCAGTGAACACCTTGCTGCCAGCCTCGTAGCAGAAGGTACCCGTCCCTGCACCTGTGACGTAGTCGCATTTGATTCCAGCTCCAGACAGGGCCTGCGCAGTATAAAGTTTATAAAGATGTAGGAATAACGCGAGTTTCTACATGTATGTGTTGTTGTTAGGAATAAGGATCTGATATAATTTTATTTTAAACGGAACTTCGAGAGATAACTCTAAAAATTAACTAAAAATTAATCTAATAATTAACAATATCTGAATTCAAAGAAGTGTAGCCGGCCTTCTGTGTGGGTACTGCATGACTCCTTAGATGGTTGGGCAAGGTAAGGCAGCTTGCCCCGAGAAAAGCGAGGTCTCTATCACACTTCACACTCTAAGACCTGAAAGGTCAGGGGAACAACCTTCACCTTTACATTAGAGCCAGTTGACTCTGCATTACAGAAAACTAGAAGGATCTATGCCCGATATCTGTGAAGAGAGTCAACACGGTCAACTGTACGTCTTTGTCACGTGACTTACGTCGAGGAACTACAAATATAATCTACTTGGCGTACTTTGTCTACCACCAACTTCACGCCGCTGCTGCGTTCTGCTGCTGACCCGGATGCTGGCTTCACCCTGTCAGAATGTAAACTTAAGAACGACAATGCAGCAACACTTTATCCATTGATAACAATGATACATCGATAGTCATTGATAACAAAATGCTTCGGTTAATGTAGGCGGTTTCATGGACTAGAACTTTTCTAGTTGATAGTGTTGTCTCCCGCGATAATCCCATTCGACTCAGGCTAATATTATAACGTGTACATGTCAGCATTGTCAAGTAAACTGTTTAATATGGTCAAGTGTATCCATAATCATTGCCAGGTGTACTAAATTGGTTAGATGTACATGCTAACATTGCCAAGATTACAAGTCCTTATTTTGAAGTGTGCAGGTGAATATAGTCACATCTATATGGTAATTGTTGTCAACAGCTTGTAATTGTCAAGTGCACAGGTGAATAGTTTCACGTGTATTATATCAATAAAGCCAATTCTATGGTTCAATTTGGTTTAGTTGGATATATGGGTCTCAATGTCTTTAAGTCTGATTACCCGACTTCCTATACGCGTCATAAGTATTTCATGTCATAGTTTAGTAAGGTGTGGAATGATGCTACCTAATGCTGTTCAAGGCAAGCAGAAGAGAAAAAAAAAGAAAAGATGACTATGACATCTCCTCACCCCGTTGTAAGCGTGAATGCCTTTAAACGTTACCCCTGGGAGACGCTTGCTGGCGAGCTAGTTCCACAAACACTGTCTGCAGACTCGACACCACACCTTTATGAAGATAACAATTAAAGACGATATCAACAAAGCAGAATCAATCTATCAATCAATCACTCACAACTGATACACTGATATATATCTGAATATATAGATAAGCTGTGTTAAAAAAAACAGTAGTCGGAGACATGCACGAGACACGCCCCTCCTTCAACCTGAACAATCCCTCTGGTAAGATCAGAGATCCAAGCGGTTCTCACCTGAATCCTCCAACACTGAGCTCAACGACGATGTCGATGTTGACACCCATATCAGAGGCAACGTCGCTGACGTCTCGCAGATTCTCGCAACTGTCCACGGCAAGCGAGATTTTGGCCGTCTTCGCCAGCGAGCCCAGGCGTCTGAGTTTCGACTTTGAGACCATCTGTTCACGAATACGTACAAGCGCGAGACTAAACCAGGACAGGAATGGCATATCGTGCGAGCAAGAGAACAGTTTTCAAGAAAGATATTCAATGGGGTATTTAACGCTGTCTGCTAAGTCTCTGTTGGTCGATTTATAAGGCAAGATGAGAACGATATGTTTTCTTCTTGTTGGTAATTTAAAGGCGTTTCCAGGCTGGTGGTATATGACAAACCTGGTTACGGAACTTAAACTATTAAACTCAGCACAACTATTTAAAAAAACTACATAAAAAGTAAGTGCAAACATCAGCATTAACCTCGTTTGACACAAAGACGTCGTTCACACCTCTTTCCACCATGGCTTCCGCCTCGGTGACCGTCTGACAACACACGCCGACAGCTCCCTCCCTCACCTGCACACAGGTAAGTGTCATATTAGTTATTTAATCTTGTTTCTGAATAAGGTTATCGGTATGCCTGCAAGTATACCTTAGTACACGTCAATGTCTTCTGTTCGCGGTCCACTTAATTGCTCAGTGGTGCTGCCTTCTGAAATTCGGTTTTGTCTAAAAGATACTCGATCTGCATTCATTAGACTTATGACAGCATCCAAGTATGGACTGTCCTTCAGCACATATGCTACTCCATATCTAAATACAACAATATGCTTGTTCTCCGCATGTGCATCCAGACGATGACTATTATATGTTTCTGAGATATACCCGCACTATATCTTATCAGTTAATTATCTTTTACTGCAATATGTGACAAAAGAAATCGATGTCTGTCTATTTGCTTATTTATTTACTGAATCCTTTATGCTGTAAATTTTAGGGACATTTTGCTTTTGGGTTTCAGATCGTACTCTTTCCCCAAAGCTTGAAAGCGATTCTACTACATCTTACGCGCACATGCATCCATCAAAGGACCGTAACCCAGAGGTCACGCCCACAAGTCTAATAGGTCAGCTAGTATATAGTGACTAACTTTGATGCCTAGGCGGCTAGATCTCATGGCTATTTGATGTCCCCTCATTAAAATTCTCAATGTATTTAGGTCTGAGCTTTACTTTATTATTCATCGAAGCTGCAAAACAGATGACGAAAGTTTGTAAACATTTAAACACTTTCCACGTATCTTTCGAACGTGCGTAGGATTCTGCGGTTAAACAGTGCATATCGCTCCGCTAGTAAAACGTAGTTCACAGATGTTCGCCTATATCTCGGCGAATGCGTGCGGGTCTGAGTGATTTTATTTCTTGCACGCGTGTGTATGATCATTTTAAATGAATCGTATTTGTTTTAAACAATATACTACACGTATTTCACTGCTCGTGCGTACCTGTAGCCGCGCTATGCCGGGGCTCTTGTGTGTCTTGGCGTGAGGCCGCACGGCCACCCCAGGATAGTTTTGTGACATCGTCGTCTGCATCTTTCGGATGTTGGCTTCTAAGCGATCCAAGCACACGAGAAGAGCCGGTGTCTCGATGTCTGAGACATCATCTCCGATTCGACAGGGTTTTTGGAGCTGAGCCATGGAGGCGATGTTTGAAAGTCTAGTTTCTCTTGAAAACACGACGAGGTCAAAGTGTAGCTAGGTCACTGTAGGGTCGCGGCAACAGCGAGTGACTGGCCGTCAGCACGAGCTAGCTAGGTGATAACGCTGTGCAGCATCATGCTCGGGGTCGAACCCACTGGTCTGTAGCTACGAGATTGTTTAAATACAAGACATGTTAGTTTGTAGTCATTGATTTTAAATACTGTGCTGAGAGGCGCAACAGAGCTGAATGACTATTTCATTCATAAAACATGAAAATCCATGAATATTTTCTTTTAAAGAATTTTAGTACATGTAAATGCAAAAAATTTTTGCTATTTTGAGGTGCAGAGTTTATATAGATCACTGATTACTGACTCATCCGGTATGTTCATGGGGCATTGGTATGAGACGAGCCATGTGTATCACATTAATAAAGAGCTAGAAAATGGAGCAGCCTGCATGGACCATGAAATAAAAAAAACTCTTATTTTCACTTTTGAACAGCTGTTGAAAAGCTTTTTCACATTCATTAATTTTATTCCATTTCTGTTTGCATTATTATTTGTGAAAATTCTGCACATGATTTGAGCCTTCAAATAACATATTTTATGTTACAATTTTTTATTTGCCGTTATCATATTCTGTCCTTTAATGCCAACTTTGGTGCCAAAAAAATCATCAGAAAAAGGTTTGAAAGAACCTTTGCAAACTGAGGTGGATATAACTTTCTAGCCATGCATTACTACAAAAAAAAAGGAGAAGGGGTAAGATCACTCAAAATTGTGGGCTGCTTGGTAAATAGAAGTGTCATGTGCTGTTTATAACAGGTGCTTTACCAGGTATTAATCTAATGGAATACACTAGCAAATTAAACACTTCCATGTACAAACTTGCATAGTAATATTGAAATAAAATGTTTTAACTGTGTGCATGTTCACTTCTCAAGACTGCAGCAACTTCCATCCTGGAGATAATATAAGGTCCAAATCACAAACCAACAAGCTGAATAAAACGGCAGATTTTGGCTGTGCGTGCTGACATAAATTTCTGCAGCTCTTTTCAGTCTTAACATGGGGAAAGGTATTTATTTAGTAGGTTTTTTAAGGCGTTTGAGTAAAATCGAATATTTAAGAATTTGCTAAGGTAATGTGTTTGATATTAGTTTGATTTTCACAGCTTTTTTGTCTGTAGGCTTGGGTATACTGATGGAAAGCAATAATCAAAGATTGACTGTCATGTGTGACATTGCTTGTGTACTTGAAGCACATTAAAAGGTTTGTGTATTTTCTGTGCATCAATATTTAACCTGTGATTAGTACCTGTAATATATATACAAAAGGAATTTTTTTTATTTGATATTGGGTTATGTTCTTCACTCATGATTACATTGTGATTCTTCTTACTTTATTACCTTTATTCAGAAAGACAGTATTATTGACTTTGCACGTCTGCAGTTTGCACTGCCAGTGTTTCACATCTATGGCCATGTCAGGTCATGCGAGATATTGTTATGGGTATTCAAAAGCATGTCATGAATATGAGCCACAAGAGTTGAAATATGATGGAAACTAAAATTTAAAATTGTGTTCTAATGTATAAAATAAAAAATAATTACTTGGCACTTGTTTTGGTTTATTGTGCACATTTATTTTGTTAATTTGTTCCTTAGGACATGATTTCATGATAGTAATTATCAATTTAAGCCATCTATTGTATCTTTACTGCAGAGTTCTAAAAAAAATAATAAAATGGATGCCAGTTTGAAGCAGGAAACAAATACTTAGAAGATTTTTTTCCCCTAACTAAATTAAACATTCATCACAAAAATTTTTGACCTTTTTTATCTCTGTGGCATCTGTTTACAGGGCTGGCTGCCTTGCCGTGATATAGCCTTAGTTGTTGACTCGGCGTAAACACCAATTCCTTCCCCTTATAACTGACATAGGCTGTGGACTTCATTTCAGTTCTCTGCCATCACCAAACATTCTGGATTAATCACATTCCGATTTGATTTTAAATACTGTTTTATATGTAACCGAGTGGTGAGGGGGGTTGAACAGTGACCACAACAGTCCAGCACTCAAACCTGTCATCAGTTGCACAACTCTTTAATGCAGGCTAGATCAACAGCCACGGCTGCGTCGCTTGTCTCGCGCCTTCTCTTCGCAGTTTCCTCCCCTGTCCTTGCGTCTCAGCTCTGCCCTTTTATACCTCTCGGGTGGGTCCCTTTTCGCGGTCTTTTACATGCATCAGCACTATTCTCGCGTGCATCAGCATTTTCTGCCTAACAAGCGTTGGACTACCGGCACTCTACATATATAAGAAAGGAAGGACGAAACATCCAAATCTAACATTTTTAAATGGTACTTTCCTGACAAGGGTAAGAACTGCACAGTCTCTACAAATATCGTCTTACGTACTTGCTTCCCTTCCCAGTGGCCTGCTCCGCATGAATGCCCCAGTTAAACTGATGTAAATTTTGAAATCCATTTGCAGGAGCAGGAATATTTTTTTAACCCCCCCCCCTCTCTCTCTCTCTCTCCGACCGATAGCTTTTAATAAAAGGGTATGACAAAATATTTATCATATTCCGCAAAATGTTTTCCGGGAGAACATAGTTAATAGATTCAACTGACATTGGTTTGTAGGAAAATATATATGTTTGTTGGAAATAATCTATTCCCATTTTCCTTCTTTCAGCTCGTACAGTATGTGCAAGCTGTAACAAGACTAACCTGGCTTTACTTATGCTTTTGTCTTGCATCCTATTTGCCAAAAGCGACAACCAGAGGTAAAGACGGACAGTTCATGCCAAGAAGGTTGTCATGTATGAAATATAAAGCTCTAGCAGACATATCTGTCGCGAAAGACATCATATTTTGATGTCTTCTTGCACTTAATACTGTGTGCGAGAAGGATTGGATTTCAAAAATGGTTATTTTTGTGTTTATCACACGATGATGGTGTAGTGCTGGATAATAGTACTGTAAGAATGAATGAGGGCGTATAATAATTCGAATAATAATAATCAGATGAATAAACGCACAATTTGTAAAGCGCATACTCACATTCCTAAGGAGCATATGCTCTTAGTGCTTGAGAACAAGAACGAAACATGGACAGCATACGAGGGACAGGAAAACAAATAGTATAATTATGAACTATAACAGGATTTTGGTTAGTTCTCTCCCACAGGTCTGTATTGCAGATCTTCTTGGGTAATCTGATATTGAGGATGTGGCGCAGACATCTGTTGACGAATGTCTGAATCGCGGTGGTGATGGTGTTTGTCACACGCCATGTCTCAGAGCCGTACAGAAGGACTGACTTTACGTTTGTTTTAAAAATGCGGATCTTGGTGTATATATATAAAAGCCTTTGAGTTCCAGATAGGTTACAGGGTGTGGAATGCAAGCCTGGCTTTGTTTATTCGGCTTCATACATCTTCAGCTGTACCTCTATCTTTGCTGACTATGCTGCCAAGGAAACTGAAACGGTCAAACTCTAGAAACGCGCCAAACATATGTTGTTAATATCATTGTCAAGTGTCAGCGATTGTGTTGTCGTCTGTGTTGTGCCTCCCGAACAGTGCTGGCCTGTCGTTGGGTGTGCGCGCAGGGATGGGGGGAACCAAGGAACAGTTCTGGCGGCCATTGTGTAACACTATCCGCCTCGCGAGCCGAAGAGCCCTGCGTCACGCGTCAGTTGCTCGCAGGTCCCTCTGGGCATAAACGTCTATGCTCTGGGGTCTCTTCTTTTTTCGATCCCCCCTTCACCTTCCTCCCCCCTTCTTCACCTTCTCTCTTTTTGCGCGCGCAATCCTTTGGCGCGTTTTTTTCTGTCGTTCATCCAGCAAACATATCATTGCCACAAGTGTTAAATTCGGCTTCACTAAAAACCGATGGTAAAAATGAGTTAGATTCCTGTGTTACAACCAGAACAGGATAGTTATTGGCTTTTGATATTTTTGCACAGTTCTTGCAGGTCACAGATTTGTTTGTTGACTACACTGTCGACTTTCAATGGATGAATTATAGTAATGATAAGCGACTTCAATGATACACACTTGTAGCGACAGCACTGGAGACTTAACAGATCCACCAAGAAAACGAACAATTACAGAAAAAGACAAAACACTTCATGATGTATTTCAGAATTCCAAACGGCGCTCCTCTCGATACACGCACACTGTGCTTATATACACCATCCATGGAATGACCTCACTCGCGCATGCGCAGCTAAACAGAACATTTTAAACTACAAAGACGTTGGAAAAGTTGATTATTGCAACATGTTCTACGAAAACGGGCTCAAGCCATTTGCTGTTAGCGGGAGACACTAGTCGAGTGGATTTTATTTCATTAAAATAGTATCCACTCTTAAAATACACTACTGTTATTCAGTAGCAAGAAACATTAAAAAGGAAAAGAAAACACACTAAAAGAATTGCAACAAAGTAAAGAATAAAGTACATTTTAAAAAATGGTTTGAAAAAATTGTAGAAAACAGTTTCAAGTTAAAAAAACGACACAATGTTTATACATAATCCCAGTCAACTTATAATTCATCTTAAAAAGACACGACGGTTTGTGTAAAAAGTTACAGCCGCTTTTTGACACGATTTTGTCATCGCGTGGTGACTCAGCGGTCAAGTCCAGACTTTTTCTTTTTAACGCATGGAATTTATTTTTATAATGTGGCAAACTCGCTGAAACTACACTATAACAGTTATTTTTAAAATGTAAAAAAATAGCAAATTAAAACAAAAGACATTATACAAGAAAACAAGTACAATACACACGGACAATACAGGGTGGACTATCTACTTGCTGTACATTTCATTGTGAACAAGTTCTAAATTTAATAAATAAAATATTCATGAAGTACAACAAGAGGAAATAATCAGTCGTTTTATTATTGTTATAACTACAGAAAACAGGTGGAGTCAGTTCATTTCGTCATATTCTACTCATACAAGCCTAAGCCGTTTTCTAATAATGCAAGATACTAATCGGGTGGATTTCTTCATTAGGACTGCCACTTTGCTGAAAACTACACCAATGCATTTTTGTTTAAAAAGTAAAAAAAAAAAAAATTGATAATGAACGGAAACAGGCTGAAAGAATATGTTTTATATTCCTAGCTATGACTGTGCATTTCACAGAAAGCAAGCCGTTGATGTTTGTAAAATGGCGGAGTTCACTGGGTGTACAACAGCTTCGCCAACCGCAAACACGTTCTATCAAACCTGTTATTGTGCGTGCAGTTTCACACGCAAAGTGCCAATGTGCGGGTTGTTTTACCCAAACAGCGATTAATGTGCGAACAGAGGCTAAAGTGCTGGGCTGTTTTACCCAAAAAAAGTGGTTAATGTGCGGGGTTGGTTTACCCAAACAGCGATTAATGTGCGAACAGCGGCAAATGTGCTAGGCTGTTTTACCCAAAGAGCGATTAATGTGCGAACAGCGGCTAATGTGCTAGGCTGTTTTACCCAAAAAAAGTGGTTAATGTGCTAGGCTGTTTTACCCAAAAAAAGTGGTTAATGTGCTAGGCTGTTTTACCCAATAAAAGTGGTTAATGTGCTAGGCTGTTTTACCCAATAAAAGTGGTTAATGTGCTAGGCTGTTTTACCCAATAAAAGTGGTTAATGTGCTAGGCTGTTTTACCCAATAAAAGTGGTTAATGTGCTAGGCTGTTTTACCCCCAAAAGCGGCTAATGTGCATTCTCAAGTCCAGACTTTCCCAAGTCCAGAGTTTTACAAACTGACTATATAAGCAAATCACGAGCTGCTTTATCCTAAGGAGTTCTATTTGCAAAACATTTCATTTTACAAGATGTCAACTATTCTGGTGAGTTGTTTTAGCCATGAAAGCACCATTTAATATACAACTCTTCTTAATTCCATTTAATATACAGCTTATCTTAAGTAGACTAAACTGTTATTTTACTGTTTATACCTTTAGCGTTGAAACCAATGCCGTGAGTTTAGTTATGAACATTTATCGTTTTTCCACTAAACCACCTATATAAACTCGACAGGACATTTACAAACGACTCTGGTGCTCGTGCGATGTCATCTTCAAGACGTGTTGTAGTAAGAGCACTTCATACAGCTTTTACTTGCTGGGTACTGTAGTTTAGACTAAGATACTGCTTAACTTTGTTTATTTTAAGTTACTTAGACATCTCACCATATTGTACAAGTCATCGTTAAGTGTTTTGTACATCATCTGTGTGCAGCATGTACAGGGACAGATCCGTGTTTCAATGTCTCCGGGGAAGTGCAAGTCCAGGAGATTAGTGAAGAGACTTAAAAATCGTGTAAACGAGCTCGATGATGTAAGTTTTTTTCTGTTTGTATTTTTGCGATAATGTTTGAAATCAGTTTGATCCTGTTAAACGCGGAGCGCTTTACAATATTTTGGTATATTCGTTAAAGTTTAATACACAACATGTATATACATTGAGCACACGCGCGCACACACACACACACACGCACACATACTGTATTTTTAAGTGTTTGTATTTTAATTGTTCAGCTATATTTCCTTTTTGCTTCATTTCTGAGCGTGCATTACTAATTATTTATGTATTCATTTTTTTAATCGCAAATAAAAAAGTTAGTCAGTGTTAAAATGGTGTTTACATTGTTTGTGAAAATGTTTCTAATCCATGAGATGGAAGCACACGCCATTATCGTTTCAAGACTGTCTTACATTTATGCACTTTGTATGCAGGAGCTGAGGGCCATCAAGGACAGGCTGCACTGTGTGACCAGTGAGACAGATGGCGGCGCTGTCCCCATGGAGGTTGATTTCCAGCAATCCCCGGACAAAAGGAAATGCACCCTCATGGACTGGAGTTAATGCAACCTTGCTTTGAGAATCTCATCAGTTCTTGTGATATATAATATGACATTTTAAAAATGTTTCACGCAAATACAAACTTATGTACTTACAAACTTGGTTCTCCTCTTTTTTAGATGCGAGAGATAGAAAATCAATAATGAAACAAATTGTACTAATTAAAATATAAGGCAAAGATTATTTCGTGTACACTCACTTTATACTAACTTAAGAATTCCACATGTTTTAATTACTGGAAAACTTCAGGCGAAATAACATTTAATTACAGTGTTCATGTGGGAGTAAGTGACATTTGTACACCTACTCATACATTTATGTTTTCATTATTTCGTGATGTGCAAGCCTTCAGTAGTTTTGTGTCCATTTAAAAAATACATTCATTACTCTCATGTTCAATTAAACTTTTATTAACTTGTCATAATGATTTTTCATAGTGATAACCAATCAGTAGCGTTATCAATGTATAATCTTTAATTTAATTAGCACACTTTCGTTTCTTTTCAGTTACAGTTTAAAAGCTTCTAATTGGCGACAGTGTTAAAATATTACCTAATGAAGATAATTATCAACCTTGCCAATTTGCCACTCTTATGTGGCAAAGTTCATAATGTTATACCACTGTCAGTTTTGTGTTAAATGTTGATGCTGTCTTCTGTCAACTGTACAGCGGAATATTTATAATACAGAAAAGGTGAAGTTAATAAAACAATTGTTATTCAATTTTCTATTTGTATTGCCCCAGTTAAACTGACGTAAATTTTGAAATCCATTTGCAGGAGCAGGAGTATTTTTTTAACCCCCCCCCCTCTCTCTCTCTCTCTCCGACCGATAGCTTTTAATAAAAGGGTATGACAAAATATTTATCATATTCCGCAAAATGTTTTCCGGGAGAACATAGTTAATAGATTCAACTGACACTGGTTTGTAGGAAAATATATATGTTTGTTGGAAATAATCTATTCCCATTTTCCTTCTTTCAGCTCGTACAGTATGTGCAAGCTGTAACAAGACTAACCTGGCTTTACTTATGCTTTTGTCTTGCATCCTATTTGCCAAAAGCAGAGGTAAAGACGGACAGTTCATGACAAAAAGGTTGTCATGTATGAAATATAAAGCTCTAGCAGACATATCTGTCGCGAAAGACATAATATTTTGATGTCTTCTTGCACTTAATACTGTGTGCGAGAAGGATTGGATTTCAAAAATGGTTATTTTTGTGTTTATCACACGATGATGGTGTAGTGCTGGATAATAGTACTGTAAGGATGAATGAGGGCGTATAATAATTCGAATAATAATAATCAGATGAATAAACGCACAATTTGTAAAGCGCATACTCACATTCCTAAGGAGCATATGCTCTTAGTGCTTGAGAACAAGAACGAAACATGGACAGCATACGAGGGACAGGAAAACAAATAGTATAATTATGAACTATAACAGGATTTTGGTTAGTTCTCTCCCACAGGTCTGTATTGCAGATCTTCTTGGGTAATCTGATATTGAGGATGTGGCGCAGACATCTGTTGACGAATGTCTGAATCGCGGTGGTGATGGTGTTTGTCACACGCCATGTCTCAGAGCCGTACAGAAGGACTGACTTTACGTTTGTTTTAAAAATGCGGATCTTGGTGTATATATATATAAAAGCCTTGGAGTTCCAGATAGGTTACAGGGTGTGGAATACAAGCCTGGCTTTGTTTATTCGGCTTCAAACATCTTCAGCTGTACCTCCATCTTTGCTGACTATGCTGCCAAGGAAACTGAAACGGTCAAACTCTAGAAACGCGCCAAACATATGTTGTTAATATCATTGTCAAGTGTCAGCGATTGTGTTGTCGTCTGTGTTGTGCCTCCCGAACAGTGCTGGCCTGTCGTTGGGTGTGCGCGCGGAGATGGGGGGAACCAAGGAACAGTTCTGGCGGCCATTGTGTAACACTATCCGCCTCGCGAGCCGAAGAGCCCTGCGTCACGCGTCAGTTGCTCGCAGGTCCCTCTGGGCATAAACGTCTATGCTCTGGGGTCTCTTCTTTTTCGGATCCCCCCCTTCACCTTCCTTCCCCCTTCTTCACCTTCTCTCTTTGTGCGCGCGCAATCCTTTGGCGCGTTTTTTCTGTCGTTCATCCAGCAAAGTTTTTTGGTGAACAGTTTCATGTATTTAGGTTTCACAATAAGTACAATACTATCTTTAACGACTGCCCTCCACCAAAGTGTTTTTTTTTTGTTTTTTTTTAAGTAAGAGTAGCTCAACTTTTGCAAACCATGTTGAGGTTAGTTGATCTGAACGAGCTGAGGCCGTTTGTATTGTCGGATTTATCGTATTTCCACTAAACGGTTGAATGCAAAAGGCAATCTCATCGCAGCCCACCATTTCTTTTCATGAAATCGAAGTTGTGAACAGTTTCATATATTTAGGTTTACCTTAATTCCACGAAACATTTGAGTGCACCAGGCACTCTCATACCCTCCTCCCGTTTCTCTATTCCCATTGGTCTCTATAAGAAAGTTCGAAAGGGTCGTTTTAGTAGTTGATCTGAATAAACCGGAATCTTTTTAGTACAATGCCTCGTTTTATTGGTTAATTGGAAAAAATCCTCTGCTATCAGTCCAGTAAGATAAGTTTGTGCTTTGATGCACGATTAAAGGGATTCCAGCCACAGAGAAGAGCACAACGAACTTTGACATTGTATCCCTCATTCATCCCAGCTGACGCTCAGCTTGATTATTGCTTATCTACAGTCCATTGAACGATGTCAGTGGGGCAGGCACAGCCACACAGAATAGTGGAGACCACCAGATAAATGTCACGCGATGAGTTAGCAGGAGAGCTCAGCCCTGACAGCACATACCCCGATTTGACTCCGAAGGTGCTTGAGGTTTTTAATGTGCACAGCTCACCAATGAGGCGAACGTTTTGTAAAATGGCGCAAAAGTCTTGTTCTACTACTAACAGAGCTTTGTGTAGCCTCCTGCAACACAGTGATTTCTCTGTATCAGGCTTGCTGTCTGTTTGTATCCGACAAACTGGTGTGGTAATATTCTTCCATGTCAAATATAAGAAATTCTCTCATGTTGACAGCCGCTAAAACGTTCAATGTCAGTTCATCGCAAGTCCAGACTTTCACAAGTCCAGAGTTTTACAAACTGACTTTATAAGCAAATCATGAGCTGCTTTATCCTAAGGTGTTCCATTAGCAGAACATTTTTTGGTACATGATGTCCTCTATTGTGATAAGTTTGCTAGTTTTTATTTGTTTCTTGTGTGTGTGTGTGTGTGTGTGTGTGTGTGTGTGTGTGTGTGTGTGTGTGTGTGTGTTTGTTTGGTTTTTTTTGTTGTTGTTGTTTTTTACCATTTAGGCACCATTTAATTTACAGCTCTTCTAATTTAGGCAACAGTTTATTTTACTAAGTATTTATCCCTTGAGCGTCGAAGTCATCGCCATGAGTTTAACTTTCAAAAATTTAGCCAGCTGTCTGAAACATTAATGTATGAGTCTATTCGGGATTATTAATATGTTATGGTGCTTTATATCGAGCTGCCCCGAATTGCCCTCTGAGAGAAGAAAAAGCGTTCTCTTAGTCAGCGCACTTAACAGATCATTTACTTTATATAAGTGTTTGCTCTATTTTAATGAAACTTTTGGTAGAGGAATGTCAAACTGAAACATGAAACCGACGTTATTGTACTCTGGAGAGGACAAGCCCCTCTGATAAATAATTGTTGTCGATATTTGTCGATTTTCTCAGCACTGATCACGTGAAGCTTTTCAACACTCACACACACACGCACACAATCTCTGACAGAACACAAGACATTTATCAATACACATATACAACACATATTTTGCATTGTTTCTTTATTTGTTTGAATGTTACAAAAATTATTTTGCATTGTTTTTTTGTTTTCGGTATTAGTCTGTTACTCTTGCTCTCGCGTCTTTGTCTGCCGTAAGCTCTCCTCCCTCGTCTTTCTTTAACTTCATTTCTTATTCTCTTTATACATCATATCTGTGTGCAGTGTGTAGAGATCGTTCATTCAAAGTTTCAGGAGGAGGAAAGCAAATCAGTGACATCAATAAAGAGACCTGAAAATCTTGTTCAAGAGCTTCAGTATGTAAGTGATTTTTTTTGTTTTTATTTTTTCAAACATGTTGGTGTTCTGTTTGTGTATTTTTATTACTTTAATGCTTCTTTAATTGCTGATGATCGGCATAGACCATGTGTAAGGTTTAAGGAAGAGAACCTTACAAATCGTGCTAAAAATAGGATCCTGTCACAAAAGAATACATTCAAAGTTAAGCTTGAAAATCACACTTTAAATGCTTGAAAATACTCTTGAAAATGTTTATAACAATGTCACGGACGCCGAGTCTCTCTCTCAAGCAACAAACACACACACGACGTCCGTACGCGTTCTGTAACACACAGAACAACGATTGCCTGAGGCTGTCCACAAGATGTTAATAAGTTGCTGAATGACTCTGGATTTCACAAACTTCAAGACACATATGCATAAATAATAATCCGCCTCAACACAATATTTTATCTGCGAAACACAATTATCGGTACATACAATGTTTACAATCCGGGGCCTTCCCAGATCAATTACACTTAAATAACTCTTAATCTTAATCCCAACCTCCACTCTTAATCTCAATTCTTATCATGTAGTTAATAATCGCACCAGCAGTCATTTAGTACTTTACTCACAGTTCTGTTCGTCCACACACAGTTCCAATTTTATTATCTCGTTTACATTTTCTTGGCGACGCGAAGCCCGCAGTACACACAGTCTACACACAGTCTACACACAGTCTACACACTGCTGTGCGCTTCACCGAAGGCGAAAAGATCAGATCTAGACAAATCCTCGATCAAAATGTTGCTACCTACCACAATCACCCGTACACAGAGAAAAATAGAAACCTTGGCTAGGCAAGGAATTACTTCTAAGATCTACGCTCACATTAACACACTACATCCTTCCACGCTCATGTCCGCCAATGCCGTCTGCTTCTTTACATTTTTTGGCTAGAGTGATCTCCCTTTCCTCGCTGACACTCACTCGTCAACACATGTTATTTACAGTTGTAGTTTACAAACAGCGAAGGATTACACTAGCTTTAAAACATGGAGGCACGGACTGATCCTTGACAAACAAACAATATAAATCAGGTTTCTCTAAGGTTCTAGTATTTTTGCCGACCACGTGTAACGGCCTCTCAAAGCTGAAAGTGTCTTAGAAATTGACTGTAAACTGGTCAACAAGGAATCCATTGAGGTCATTTACTGGAAAGTGGGGCAGACGCCTGCGCGTCTACAACTAACAGTGCTTTGCGTAGATACCTGCAACACACTGATTTACATGTGCCTGGACTGCTTTTTGTGTCCAACAAAGTAGTGTGGTCATATTTTGGAAAGTCAGACATTCAACCATGCTTGCAGGTACTTTCTTTCAAAGTGAGCGGGTGACAAGTTCAGTGAATTGTGATGCAATATGTTGGACTCAAGAAACTAGAACAAAAAATAAGCCTTTTCTTCTTTTAAGTGTTACGAATGTCCCTTGTCGAATGCAATTTGTTTTATTAAATACCGTGGTAATGTATATATGCACACTCTATGTCCATTACACATAATTATATATAGATTGTATCTCATTGATTTATATTTACAGCTTCTTCAACTACAATTTCAGTGTGCTGTCGACAGTAGGCAGCAGCACATCTCTGACAATTATAATTGATAATTATGGCAGCAATGGTTCCCAGAACTTAAAAAAGGTTCAAATATTCGACGACGTTTGTTTCTTTATAAATTGTCTTGCCTATGTGCAGATTTCAGTAAGAATAATCAAGTATGAGGAGACACTGCTGGTTAAGGAATATGAGGTTCTAAAGAATGTAAGTGATGTGCAATATTTTTCCCTTTCCCATTGATTTGTGTGTGTGTGTGTGTGTGCAAGATGTTACTGTTAGGAATATGAATAAAGTTAATGCTGGAAAGTGTCGTGTGATGGATCACGGAAAACTGACGAGGTATGCTATTTCTTTTTATTTGTTTTTGACACAATAAAAATATATATATTGGTAAATGTTGAAACCTATTCAGCTGTAAGAATCCAAGGACAGTTCCTCATTGAGTGCATCGGTTAAAAAGTTGTTCCAGTTCTGTGCAAGTATATGACTATAGATTTATGTATGTGTTTATGTGTTTGTGTGTGTTTTGTTCGTGTGTCTGGGTTTAAATTAAAAAACTGTTAAACAGTGTGAGTTTATAAGACAAAATTTTTTTACACACTTCAAAATTCATTTACACTGTAAAAGTTGCTGTAAGTCCATAGTTACGTTTTTTTTTTAAACTTAAAAGCATTTTAGATTGATCTGGAGGTGTTGATAATACTGGTAAATAATGTAAAAACTTAGAAGTATCTATTTTACATTCATACCTGGCCTTGTACCTCACAAAAACAAGCATAGAAACATGTATTTATGTAGCGGCAACACTGTAAGTTTTACTATACTTATGCTGTCTCTAATTTAAATTATCATCAAACGGCTTCTGCAATGTTTGCCTTATATCTACAAATACTTTTACAAAATTCCAAACTAAAAGTTGGTTCATTCTCCTCTTTACTTGTGTTCCACGAGAAATCCAAGAAAGTGTTCTTTATGCGTCATGTAAGCAGACACAATGATAGCTATGATTTAACTTGTAAATAAAGAAATCTTCTCACGCATACACACAAAACAAATTCGGCTTCACTAAAAACCGATGGTAAAAATCAGTTAAATCCCCGAGTTATAACCAGAACACGATAGTTATTGGCTTTTGATATTTTGCACAGTTCTTGCAGGTCACAGATTTGTTTGTTGACTACACTGTCGACTTTCAATAGGTAAATTATAGCAATGATAAGCGACTTCAATGATACACACTTGTAGCGACAGCACTGGAGACTTCACAGATCCACGAAGAAAGCAAACAACCACCGAAAAGAACACTTATGATATATCTCAGAATTCCAACTGGCGCTCCACTTGATACACGCACACTGTGCTTATATACACCATCCATGGAATGACCTCACTCGCGCATGCGCAGCTAAGCAGAACATCGTAAACTACAAAGACGTTTAAAAAGTTGAATATTGCAACATGTTCTACGAAAACGGGCTCAAGCCATTTACTGTTAGTGGGAGACGCTAGTCGAGTGGATTTTATTTCATTAAAATAGTATCCACTCTTAAAATACACTACTGTTATTCAGTAGCAAGAAACATTAAAAAGGAAAAGAAAACACACTAAAAGAATTGTAAAAAAGTAAAGAATAAAGTACATGTTAAAAAATGGTTTGAAAAAATTGTAGAAAACAGTTTCAAGTTGAAAAAACGACACGATGTTTATACATAATCCCAGTCAACTTATAATTCATCTTAAAAAGACACGACGGTTTGTGTAAAAAGTTACAGCCGCTTTTTGACACGATTTTGTCATCGCGTGGTGACTCAGCGGTCAAGTCCAGACTTTTTCTTTTTAACGCATGGAATTTATTTTTATAATGTGGCAAACTCGCTGAAACTACACTATAACAGTTATTTTTAAAATGTAAAAAAAAATTAGCAAAAGACATTATACAAGAAAACAAGTACAATACACACAGACAATACAGGGTGGACTATCTACTTGCTGTACATTTCATTGTAAACAAGTTCTAAATTTAATAAATAAAATATTCATGAAGTACAACAAGAGGAAATAATTAGTTGTTTTATTATTGTTATAACTACAGAAATCAGATGGAGTCAGTTCATTTCGTCATAATCTACTCATACAAGCCTAAGCCGTTTTTCTAATAATGGAAGACACTAATCGGGTGGATTTCTTCATTAGGACTGCCACTTTGCTGAAAACTACACCAATGCATTTTTGTTTAACAAGTTAAAAAACGTTAAAAATGAACAGAAACACGCTGAAAGAATATGTTTTATATTCCTAGCTTTACTGTGCATTTCACGGAAAACAAGCCGTTGATGTTTGTAAAATGGCGCAGTTCACTGGGTGTACAACACAGCTTCGACAAACGCGAACAGTTTCAGTCAAACCTCTTATTTTGTTGGCGGTTGTGCACAAAAAGCGGTTGGTGTGCGGCAGTTTTGCTTGCAAAGCGTTTATTTTGCTGGTGGTTGTGCACAAAAGTCGGTTTTTTTTGCTGGCGTTATTTTGCTGGCGGTTGTGCACAAAAGTCGGTTTTTTTTGCTGGCGTTATTTTGCTGGCGGTTGTGCACAAAAGTCGGTTTTTTTTGCTGGCGTTATTTTGCTGGCGGTGTGCACCAAAAGGCGTTTTTTTTTTGCTGCGTTATTTAGTTGCTGGCGGTTGTGCACAAAAGGCGGTTTTTTTTGCTGGCGTTATTTTGCTGGCGGTTTGTGCACAAAGGCGTTTATTTTGCTAGCTATTGTGCACAAAGTCAAGGTTTTTTTTGCTGGCTGTGTATTTTGCTGCACAAGCGGGTTGTGCACAAAAGGCGTTTTTTTTGCTGGCGTTGTGCACAAAAGCGGTTTTTTTTTTTTTGCTGGCGGTCTTGTGCACAAAAGGCGTTTATTTGGTACGCTTATTTCTGGCGGTTGAGTGCACAAAAGGCGTTTTTTTGGTTTTTTTGCTGGCGTTATTTTGCTGTTGGCACAAAAGGCGGTTGCGGCTGCACAAATGGCGGTTATTCTGTCTATTTTGGACTGCTGGCGTTACTTTGCTGGCGGTTGTGCACAAGCGGCGGTTTTTAAGCGTTCAATTGCTCGGGCGTTATTTGCTGGAGCGGTTCGGTTGTGCACAGGCAGTCTGTGATTGTTGCTGGCGTGTTTATGTTTTGGCTGGGCTGATCACAAAAGGCGTTAGTTTTTGCTGGCGTTTGCACAAAAGGGGTTTTTTGGCGTTATTTGCTTGGCGGTTGTGCACAAAGGCGTTTTTTTTTGCTGCGTTATTGTGAGATGTTCGGCACAAAAGCGTTTTTTTTGCTGGCGGTTGTGCACAAAAGCGTTGTTTTTGCTGGCGTTGTGCACAAAAAGCTGTGCGGGCGTATTTGCTGGTGGTTTGCACAAAAGCGATGCACAAAAGGCGTTTTTTTTGCTGGCGTTATTTTGCTGGCGGTGTGCACAAAAGGTGTGTGTTGGGGCGTTATTTTTTGCTGGCCGTTATTTTGCTCTCTATATGCGGTTTGCACAAAAGGCACAACGGTTTTTTTTGCTGGCGTTATTTTTTGCTGGCGGTTGTGCACAAAAGGCGGTTTTTTTTCGGCGTTATTTGCTGCGTTGGCACTGGTTTGTGTGCGTTATTTTGTTCCTGGCGTTATTTTGCTGGCGGTTGTGCACAAAAGGCGGTTTTTTTTGCTGGCGTTATTTTGCTGGCGGTGTGCACAAATGGCGTTATTTTGCTGGCGGTTGTGCACAAAAAGTGTTTTTTTGCACAAAAGTCTGGCGTTATTTTGCTGGCGGTGTGCACAAAGCGTTTATTTTGCTGGCTATTGTGCACAAAAGTCGGTTTTTTGCTGGCGTTTATTTTGCTGGCGGTTGTGCACAAAAGGCGGTTTTATTTTTTGCTGGCTTATTTGCTGGCGGTTGTGCACAAAAGTCGGTTTTTTTTTGCTGGCGTTATTTGCTGGCGGTTGGTGCACAAAAGTCGGTTTTTTTTTTTTGCTGGCGTTTATTTGCTGGCGTTGTGCACAAAAGGCGGTTTTTTTTGCTGCGTTTATTTTGCTGTGGTTGGCACAAAAGGCGGTTATTTTTTGCTGGCGGTTATGCACAAAAGGCGGGAAATCTTATTTGCTGGCGGTGTCGCACAAAAGCGGTATTTTGCTGCGGTTGTGCACAAAAAGGTTGTGTAGAAATGCACTCTCATGGACTGGGTAATAACCTTGCTGGAGAATCTCAGCAGTTCTTGTGATAGATAATATGACCCTTTAAAAATGTTTCACGCAAATACAAACTTATGTAATTACAAACTTGTTCTCTCTTTTTTTAGAAGCGAGAGATACAAAATCAATAATGAAACAAATTGTACTAATTAAATAAAGGCAAAAGATTATTTCGTAAGCACACTCATTTATTTACTACTTTATGAATTCCATTTTATGCTTTAATTACTAGAGAACTTCAGGTGAAATAACATTTAATTACAGTGTTCATGTGCGAGTAAGTACATTTGACACCTCTCATACATTTTGTTTCATTATTTTGGTGATGGCAAGCCTTCAGTAGTTTTTGTGTCAGTCATTTAAAAAAGATACATGTCATTACTGTCTCTTGTTGAATTAAACTTTTATTAACTTGTCATAACATGATTTTTCATAAGTGATAAGCCATGGGTAATTCTTTTTAAGTACTATCAATGTATAAGCTTTAATTTAATTAGCACACACTTCGTTTCTTTTCAGTTACAAGTTTTAAAAGTTTCCTAATTTGGTGACAGTATTAAAATATTACCTAATGAAGATAATTATCAACCTTTTCAATTTGCCACTCTTATGTGGCAAAGTTCATAGTGTTATACCACTGTCAGTTTTGTGTTAAATGTTGGTCATTTGGGCGTGCAAGTATGGAAGAACTTTCTGTTTGGTGATTGCTTTTTACGAAATGACTATTACTAAGTGTAAACGGTAGTTCTCACATCCCAAGCAGAAGAAAGACAGGACAGAGATGTCAGTCTATGGTTTGTGACAGACAACAGACACCAACAGAAAAAATATGTTGTTTCTTCCATTTGTTTTAATAGCTTCTTGAAACTCTCCAGTTTAGTATCAATTTAGACAGAAATCAGTTTTAACACTGGGAAGCTTTATTTGAGTTTTTTTTTTCAAAGCACATACACATACACAGACATACATTGGTGAGGATAAACAGATCAGCAAACTTTCAATGGAGAGATGAACTTCACCAGGAGAACTTGTAATTCTCTTTTAACACCGGAAAGTACCACCACTGTTTCTTCTAGCTACACAAATACATACATCACACAAACAAAAATTTTGAGCACATACACATACACACACACATACACATACACATACACATAGATTTGTGAGAATAAACAGATCAGCAAACTTTCAATGGAGAGATGCAACTTCACCAGGAGCATTTGTATTTCTCTGTTCATGCAGGAAGGTACTCTCGTTGGTCCTTCTACAAACATAATCATAACCATGATCGAGAAAAAAAAAACTGTCAAGATGCACGATCTACCACACCGTCAACTTTCAATGGAGACATCCTAGTGAGGATCACTCTGGCCACTTGACAGTGATACACGAGGAAACACCTCAAACAACAGCACACTTCACGATGAATCTTTATTCACCTCAAATGGCGCTCGTCTCGCTGTCGCCCGCACTACAGTTATATACCTGGGCTTTCTAATTGCTATGTATTTCATTGTGATCACGTTCTAAATATTATAAAAATATATTCATACGGTAGAACATGAGAAAATAACCATCCTTTTTTGTTTTATTATTATTAGAGAAAATACTGGTCAGGTTGAGTCAGTTCGTTATTTCGTCATATTCTACTCATACGGGCCTAAGCCGTTTCTCGTAGAATGGAGGATACTAATCGGGTGGATTACTTCATAAAGACTGCCACTTTGAGGAAAACTACACTAATGTATTTTATTTTAAAAAGACCAAAAAATTATTGAAAATTAACATAAACAACCTGAAAGAATGTGTTTGAGATTCCTAGCTATCACTGTATTTCACAGAAAGCAAGCCGTTGAGGTTTGTAAGATGGCGCAGTTCGCTTGGTGTACAACACAGCTTCGCCAGCCGCGAACAGTTTCTAGCAGAACCAGAAGATTAATTAACTACAAACACTATAAATTAAAAAAACAATAAAAACTTTTTTCAAACATGTAAAATTAAAGTACATACACGAAATGTTTTGGAAAGAATTGTAGAAAACAGTCTCCACTTGACATAACGACAAAATGTGTGGACATAACCCTGGTTTCATTGTAAAAAGATAAAACCTTTTACTGACGACTGTTACTAAGATTGCACGATCGGAAAAACTGTCAACCTGAAAGAACCACTACACTGTCGACTTTCAATAGATACATCATGGTCACGATCACACTGTTAAACACGATGAAAGTGAACTCACCTAGCAGAGCACAACAAACATTCATACTGTATTATCTCTTATGAATTCCAACAGACCCTAAGCCTGGTTAAGCTTCTACACCGTCCCATTGAGCGATGTCAGGTGACATTCCACCACACACAATAGACCAGCCACAAAGAAACATATTCTGCCGTCGTGTGAGGATTTAGTGGACGAATCCTGACACCATCCACCCGACACTTGACTAGCAAGTTGAGGCACCGCTTCACCGCTGAATGTGTTTCAGGTTTTCAATGTTCACGGTACAGAAAATGGGACACACATCTGAGTCTACAACTTACAGAATATGGTGTAGCCTCCTGCAAAACATTGAATCCTCTATACTAAGGCTTGCTGACTCTCGCTATCTGACAAACTGGTGTAAAATATTCTTCCATGTCAGAAAGAAGAAATTCTCTCATGTTGACAGCCGCTAAACTTTGAAAATCCTCTCATCACAAGTCCAGACTTTCACAAGTCCAGAGTTTTACAAACTGACTATATAAGCACATCATGAGCAGCTTTATCTTAAGTTGTTCCATTTGCAAAAATTTTTATTTACAAGATGTCAACTATTCTGGTGAGTTGTTTTAACATGTAGGCACCGTTTAATATACAATTCATCTTAATTACATTAAAGATACAAATCTTCCTTTTTTACATTTAACATACAACTCTTCTTAAATACATTAAATATAAATTCTTGTTTGTTATATTAAATCTACAACTCTTCCTTCTTACATTTAGTATTCAACTGTTCTTAATTTGACTAAACTGTTATTTTGCTGTATATACCTTCAGCGTTGAAGTCATTGCCGTGAGTTTAGTTATGAACATTTATCGTATTTCCACTAAACCACCTATATAAACTCGACTGGACACTAACAAACGACTCAGGTGCTCGTGCGATGGCATCTTCAAGACGTGTTGTAGTAAGAGCACTTCATAGAGCATTATGTAGTTCAGACTAAGATACTGTTTAACTTTGTTTATTTTAAGTTACTTAGCCATCTCACCGTATTGTACAAGTCATCGTTAAGTGTTTTGTACATCATCTGTGTGCAGCATATACAGGTACAGATCGGTGTATCAATATGTCCGGGGGAGAGCAAGTCAATGAGATTAGTACTTGAAAATCATGTTGATGAGGTCGATAATGTAAGTATTTTTCTGTTTGTATTTTTTGCAAACATGTTTAAAATCATTTGATTTTGTTGCCTGTCAATAGGGTTAAGAATTGTTTAGTATCTGCTTCAAATGTTACCACCCAACATATATGTGCATATAGTATATATACACCCTTTATTTATGAGTGTTTGTATACTAATTGTTCGCTTTATTTCCTTTTTGCTTAATGCTATGAGTCAGTTAATAATTTATTTATTTAGTTAGTTTTATTTGTAAATAGAAAAGGGAGTCAGTGTTAAAATGGTGTTTACACTGTTGGCGAAAATGTTTCTATTCCATGAGATGCAATAACACTACATCACCATTGTTTGAAGATTGTCTGACATTTATGAACTGTGTGTGCAGGAGGTGAGGGCCATCGAGGACAGGCTGGACAGTGGGACCAGTGAGACAGATGGCGGCGCTGTCCCCATGGAGGTGGATGGCAAGCAATCCCCAGGCACAAGTGAATGCACCCCCATGGACTGGAGTTAATTCAACTTTGTTCTCACAATGTGAACAGTGCTTGTAATATATAATAGGACATTTTACAAATGTTTCCTGCCCAAAAAATGTAATCACAAACATGGTTTTGTCTTCGCGTTTTAGACGAGAGAGATGGAAAAGCAATAATGAGACGAACTGTACCCATTAAAATACAAGGACAAAGATTATTTTGTGTAAACTCATTTTATGCTAACTTTAATGAACTTTAAGAATTCCACATGCTTTAATTACTAGAAAACTTCAGGTGAAATAACATGTAATTACAGTGTTCATGTGCGAGCAAGGGACATTTGTACACATACTCATACATTCAAGTTTTCATTATTTGGGGATTACTAAGCCTTCAGTCGTTTGTTTTGTACATTTAAAAGATACATTCGTTATTCTCATGTTGAAATAAACTTTTTTTGTTTTACCATAATGATTGTTCTCTGGAGTCTAATTTTGAGAATATAATTGCAAGGTGTCTATTTTGTGTTACAATGCAGCAATTGAGCAACACTTGTCTGTGTGTGTGTGTGTGGTTGTCATTCGGGCGTGGAAATATGGAAGAATTTTCTTTTTTGTGTTTGCTTTTTTTTTTTTTTTTTTTTTTTGAGATGACTATTAGTAAGTGTAAAGGATAGTTCTCACATCCCAAGCAGAAGAACGACAGGAGGACCCAGAGTTGTCAGTCTATAGTTTGTGACAGACAACAGACACCAACACCAACAATATGTTGTTTCTTCCATTTGTTGCTATAATTTCTTGAAACTCACCAGTTTAGTATCAATTTAGCCACAAATCTGTTTTACCACTGGGAAGCTTTATTTGACTGCTTGTTCAAACTACATTCACATACACAGACATACATTTATGACGATAAACACATCAGCAAACTTTCAGTGGAGAGATGCACTTCACCAGGAGAATTTGTAATTCTCTTTAAATACCGGAAAGTACCACCACTGGTTCTTCTAGTTACACAAATACATACACCACACAAACAGAAATTTTGAACATATACACTTACATACACATACACAGACATACGTTTGTGACGATAAACAGATGAGCAAACTTTCAATGGAGAGATGCACCTTCACCAGTAGAATTTGTTTATTTTTTCTGTTCACGCAGGAAGGTATTCCAGGTAAGGAAGTCAGGGAGGATTCCTCGCGTCACTCGTGTAATATCCGACGGAGAAACAATTTTCTACCTATGTACACTTGATGTAGAACGCAATGCTGCTTATCGACAAATGGTGAGACAAACCATGATCGGAAAAGAAACTGTCAAGTCCACGAGCTACCACACCGTCAACTTTCAATGGAGACATCCTAGTGAGGATCACTCTGACCACTTGACAGTGATACACGAGAAAACACCTCAAACAACAGCACAGTTCACGATAAATCTTTATTCACTTCAAATGGCGCTCGTCTCGCTGTCGCCCCGCACTACAGTTATATACCCTCCATGGAGTGACGTCAATCGCGCATGCGCAGCTAAACGCCTTTTGTCATGGCGTGGTGACTCAGCGGCCAAGTCCAGACTTTTCTCTTCTAAGGCGTGGAATTTATTTGATAATGTGCAAACATGACGAAAACTACCCAAGAGCAATTAAGTTTAAATGTAAAGAAAAGTTAGCAAATTAAAACAAAAGACATTAACAAGAAAACAAGTACAGGAGACACAGAGAATACAGGGTGGGCAATCTTAGGTGGAGTGAGGTCGTTATTTCGTCATATTCTACTCATACAGACCTAAGCCGCTTTTCTAATAAAGGAGGATACTAATGGGGTGGATTACTTCATAACGATTGCCACTTTGAGGAAAACTACACTAAAGCAATTTTATATAAAAAGTAATAAAAGGATTGAAAATGAACAGAAACACGCTGAAAGAATGTGGTTGAGATTGCTAGCTACGACTGTGTATTTCACAGAAAGCAAGCCGTTGAGGTTTGTAAGATGGCGCAGTTCGCTGGGTGTACAACACAGCTTCGCCTACCGCGAACAGTTTCTACCAGAACAAAAAGATTAATTAACTACAAACACTATAAATTAAAAAAAAACAATAAAAGAATTTTGAAACATGTAAAATTAAAGCACATATATGAAATAATATGAAAAGATAGAAAACAGTCTCCATTTGACATAACGACACAATGTTTGGACATAACCCTGGTTACATTGTAAAAAGATAAAACCTTTTACTGACGACTGTTACTAAGATCGCACGATCGGAAACAACTGTCTAGTTGTAAGAACCACTACACTGTCGACTTTCAATAGATACATCATAGTGATGATCACACTGGCTACTTCACTGTTACACACGATGAAAGTAAACTCACCTAGAAGAGCACAACAAACATTCATACTGTATTATCTCTTATTCATCACAACACACCCTAAGCTTGGTTACTACTTCTACACCGTCCATTGAGCGATGTCAGGTGACATTCACAGCCACACACAATAGACCAGACCACGAAAAAACATATTCTGCCTTCGTGTGAGTGTTTAGTGGACGAATCCTGACACCATCCACCCGACACTTGACTAGCAAGTTGAGGTACCGCTTCACCGCTGAATGTGTTTCAGGTTTTCAATGTTCACGGTACAGAAAATGGGAAACACATCTGAGTCTACAATATACAGAATATTGTGTAGCCTCCTGCAAAACAGTGAATCCTCTATACCAAGGCTTGCTGACTCTCTGTACATGACAAACTGGTGTGTAATATTCTTCCATGTCAGAAAGAAGAAATTCTCTCATGTTGACAGCCGCTAAACTTTGAAAATCCTCTCATCACAAGTCCAGACTTTCACAAGTCCACAGTTTTACAAACTGACTATATAAGCAAATCATGAGCTGCTTTATTCTAAGTTGTTCCATTTGCAAAACATTTTTATTTTACAAGATGTCAACTATTCTGGTGAGTTGTTTTAGCCATGTAGGCACCGTTTAATATACAATTCATCTTAATTAAAGGAATCCACACTATGCTTGTACCCAGAACTGGAAAAATATATTGTGTATGTTGTGAATTTATCAATTCTTTAATAGATAATAGCAGTGTAACATAAAAGGAACTGAAGACAGAAAAGTAAAGGTATGGGATATAATATTAAGGGGAATAAATCTGTACAATGGAAACTTGGAAGCTCTGACTCTCTGCCGACAGGAATTGTGAAATAAGAGTCTAGCTCTGAAAGGAAAGTTGTACATAACAAATGCAATAAGACAACAATAGAAAAATCAACAAAATGTTTTCAGTTAAAAGTTCTCCATAGAATCTTTACTAGCTAACGTTCATGAGAAAGAGTATGAACTCCCCAAAATGTGCTGTATGTCTTATTGAAGAAGAGACAATAAGGTGTCTGTAATGACAATGTCAGTGTTTGTTTGCAAACCACCTTTGTGACGACGAGTGGTTATGTGTGCAAACAACTTATCCCACCTGTAGCTGTTACTTGTTTACCATGAATATCACTAGGACCGTCAGACTGAAGGTAACCATCAAAGTCAGGCAGCTTTGTATCGTCAGTGAATTTACAAGTCAGTTATATAAGCAAATCATGGGCGACATTTTCCCAATGTCTTCGAATAGCAGAACGTTGGTGTTACAAGATGTCATCTATTGTGGTAAGTTTTTCTAGCCATTTAGGAACCGGTTAATTAACAACTCTTCTAGTTTAGACAAAGGTTTTATTTTAGTCAAACTTTATCTATGTCCTACGTAAACGTTTTCCCGTACCGGGCGATACATACCAACCAGGTGGAGTGGATTCATAAGTCGGTCCTACTCTAGGTAAACGAACATAGGATGTTTTTTATTATTATTAATAGGTACATACAGGTTGAGTCGGTTCACTATTTTGTCATATTCTACATAAATGAGTTCAGCCACTAACGGAAGATACGAGTCTGGCAGAATTTCTTTCACTAAGATGGCCACTCTTAATAAACGTTTAGTAAAAGTACACTATAACATTTAAAGAAAAATAAAATAAAAGGAACATTAAAAAAATAAATCGTTTAAAGAATTCTAAAATAACATGGGAAAAGCGAGTAAGCAGAGATACTGCGACAGCTAAGATTTAATTAGTAAGTCAGGAAATCCTTTATTAAAAGCAAATTCACCTGTAAGTACTTAAATAGATATATCCTAGTAAGGTTCAGTCTGGCGACGTCGGTGATACACACTTGTAGCGACAACACTAGAAACTTTACAGATATTCAACGAAAAGGAACAACCGGCCGCCGAAGAGAAAAAATAAATTATGATAATTACCGCACACGAAAGTACCAGCCATGCAATGACGTCATTCGCACATGCGCAGAAAATACAGAACATTCTGGACCACGAACGAAAAAACACAGTTGATGATTGGGTGGCTTTCATCTCGATACAATGTCGTTAGCGCAGGCACAGTCACAAAGAATAGCAAAGACCACCAACTGTCACATGTTGCCGTTACGTGATGACGTAGCAGGCCAGTCCAAGAGGAGGTAACGCCGAAAGCGTTTGAAGTTTTCAACGTGCGCGGCTCACCAAGGTAGCCGTTGAGGCGAATTTGAAAAATGGTGCAGAGGTCTGTGTATGCAACTAACAGAAGCTTGTATAGTCTTAGTCTCCTGCAACACCCTGATTTCTCTCTGCCAGACTTGCTGTCTCTCTGTACCTGACAAAGTGGTTTGTAATATTCTTCCATGTCCAGACTTTTACAAACCGATTATATAGGCAAATCATGAGCTGCTTTATACTAAGGTATTCAATTTGCAAAACATTTTTATTTTACAAGATGTCAACTATTCTGGAGAGTTGTTTTAGCCATGTAGGCACCGTTTAATATACAATTCATCTTAATTACATTAAAGATACAGCGCTTCCTTTTTTACATTTAACATACAACTCTTCTTAAATACATTAAATATACAATTCTTCTTTGTTATATTAAATCTACAACTCTTCCTTCTTACATTTAGTATACAACTGTTCTTAATTTGACTAAACTGTTATTTTGCTGTATATACCTTCAGCGTTGAAGTCATTGCCGTGAGTTTAGTTATGAACATTTATCGTTTTTCCACTAAACCACCTATATAAACTCGACTGGACATTTACAAACGACTCAGGTGCTCGTGCGATGGCATCTTCAAGACGTGTTGTAGTAAGAGCACTTCATAGAGCATTCTGTAGTTTAGACTAAGATACTGTTTAACTTTGTTTATTTTAAGTTACTTAGACATGTCACCGTATTGTACAAGTCATCGTTAAGTGTTTTATACATCATCTGTGTGCAGCATGTACAGGTACAGATCGGTGTATTAATGTCTCCGGATGAGAGCAGGTCAATGAGATTAGTTCTTGAAAATCATGTTGATGAAGTCGATAATGTAAGTATTTTTCTGTTTGTATTTTTTGCAAACATGTTTCAAATCATTTGATTTTGTTGCCTTTTAAAAGGGTTAAGAACTGTTTGGTATCTGCTTCAAAGGTTACCACATAACATGTATGTGCATATAGTATACACACACACCCCTATATTTATGAGTGTTTGTATACTAATTGTTGGCTTACTTCTTTTTTTGCTTAATTGTGTGAGTCAGTTAATAATTTATTTATGTATTTAATTTTATTTGTAAATAAAAAAGAGAGTTAGTGTTCAAATGGTGTTTACACTGTTGGCGAAAATGTTTCTATTCCATGAGATGCAATAACACTACATCACCATTGTTTGAAGATTGTCTGACATTTATGAACTGTGTGTGCAGGAGGTGAGGGCCATCGAGGACAGGCTGGACAGTGGGACCAGTGAGACAGATGGCGGCGCTGTCCCCATGGAGGTGGATGGTCAGCAATCCCCAGACACAAGTGAATGCACCCCCATGGACTGGAGTTAATTCAACCTTGTTCTCACAATGTCAGCAGTGCTTGTGATATATATAATAGGACATTTTGCAAATGTTGCATGAAAATAAAAACACATGTAATTGCAAACATGGTTTTTGTCTTCGCCGTTTAGATGTGAGAGATGGAAATGCAACAATGAAACTAACTGTACTAATTAAAACACAAGGAAAAGATTATTTTGTGTGCACATACTTCATACAAACTGTAATGAACTTTAAGAATTCCAATTGCCTTAATTACGAAAATTCTTCAGCCCAAAGAACATGTAATTACAGTGTTCATGTGTGAGCAAGGGACATTTGTACACATACTCATACATTCATGTTTTCATTATTTGGTGATTACTAAGCCTTCAGTCGTTTGTTTTGTACATTTGAAAGATACATTCGTTATTCTCATGTTGAAATAAACTTTTATTGTTTTATCATAATGATTGTTTTCTGGCGTCTAATTTTGAGAATATTATTGCAAGGTGTCTATTTTGTGTTACAATGCAAATACTGGGCAAGAATTGTCTGTTTATGTGCGTGTGCGAGTGTGTAATGTGTGTGATGGTCATTTAGGCGTGTAAATATGGAAAAATTTCCTTTTTGGTGTTTGCTTTTTTGTTGTTTTTTTTTTAGATGACTATTACTGAGTGTAAGTGGTAATTCTCACATACCATGCAGAAGAACGACAGGAGGACCCAGAGTTGTCAGTCTATAGTTTGTGACATGCAACAGACACCAACAGCAACAATATTTTATTTCTTCCATTTGTTGCTATAATTTCTTGAAACTCACCAGTTTAGTATCAATTTAGCCACAAATCAGTTTTACCACTAGGAAGTTTTATTCGGGTGCTTGTTTAAATCACATACACATACACAGACATAGACATACATAGTTGAGGATAAACAGATCAGCAAACTTTCAGTGGAGAGATGCACTTCACCGGGGGAATCTGTAATTCTTTGTTAATACCGGAAATGTCCCTTCACTGGTACTTCTACCTACACAAATACATACAGCACACAAACAGAAATTTTAAACACATACATACACATACACATACACATACACAGACATACGTTTGTGACGATAAACAGATGAGCAAACTTTCAATGGAGAGATGCACCTTCAGCAGGAGTATTTGTTTATTTTTTCTGTTCACGCAGGAAGGTATTCCAGGTAAGGAAGTCAGGGAGGATTCCTCGCGACACTCGTGTAATATCCGACGGAGAAACAATTTTCTACCTATGTACACTTGATGTAGAACGCAGTGCTGCTTATCGACAAATGGTGAGACAAACCATGATCGGAAAATAAACTGTCAAGTTCACGAGCTACCACACCGTCAACTTTCAGTGGAGACATCCTAGTGAGGATCACTCTGGCCACTTGGCAGTGATACACGAGAAAACACACTCAAACAACAGCACACTTCACGATGAATCTTTATTCACCTCAAATGGCGCTCGTCTCGCTGTCCCCCGCACTACAGTTATATACCCTCCATGGAGTGACGTCAATCGCGCATGCGCAGCTAAACGCGTTTTGTCATGGCGTGGTGACTCAGCGGCCAAGTCCAGACTTTTCTCTTCTAAGGCGTGGAATTTATTTGATAATGTGCAAACATCACGAAAACTACACAAGAACAATTAAGTTTAAAATCTAAAGAAAAGTTAGCAAATTAAAACTAAAGACATTAACAAGAAAACAAGTACAGGAGACACAGAGAATACAGGGTGGGCAATCTTAGGTGGAGTGAGGTCGTTATTTCGTCATATTCTACTCATACAGACCTAAGCCGATTTTCTAATAAAGGAGGATAATAATGGGGTGGATTACTTCATAACGATTGCCACTTTGAGGAAAACTACACTAAAGCAATTTTATTTAAAAAGTAATAACAGGATTGAAAATGAACAGAAACACGCTGAAAGAATGTGTTTGAGATTGCTAGCTATGACTGTATATTTCACAGAAAGCAAGCCGTTGAGGATTGTAAAATGGCGCAGCTCGCTGGGTGTACAACACAGCTTCGCCTACCGCGAACAGTTTCTAGCAGAACCAGAAGGCTAATTAACTAGAAACACTATAAATTTTAAAAAAAAAACACTAAAAGAATTTTCATAGAAGTAAAATTAAAGTACACATACGAAATGTTTTGGAAAGAATTGTAGAAAACAGTCTCCAGTTGAAATAACGACACAATGTTTAGACATAACCCTGGTTTCATTGTAAAAAGATAAAACCTTTTACTGACGACTGTTACTAACATCGCACGATCGGAAACAACTGTCAACCTGTAAGAACCACTACACTGTCGACTTTCAATATATACATCATGGTCACGATCACACTGCTAAACACGATGAAAGTGAACTCACCTAGCAGAGCACAACAAACATCCATACTGTATTATCTCTTATGAATCACAACACACCCTAAGCTTGGTTACTACTTCTACACCGTCCATGGAGCGATGTCAGGTGACATTCACAGCCACACACAATAGACCAGACCACGAAAAAACATATTCTGCCTTCGTGTGAGGGTTTAGTGGACGAATCCTGACAACATCCACCCGACACTTGACTAGCAAGTTGAGATACCGCTTCACCGCTGAATGTGTTTCAGGTTTTCAATGTTCACGGTACAGAAAATGGGACACACATCTGAGTCTACAACTTACAGAATATTGTGTAGCCTCCTGCAAAACAGTGATTCCTCTATACAAAGGCTTGCTAACTCTCAGTATCTGACAAACTGGTGTGTAATATTCTTCCATGTCAGAAAGAAGAAATTCTCTAATGTTGACAGCCGCTAAACTTTGAAAATCCTCTCATCACAAGTCCAGACTTTCACAAGTCCACAGTTTTACAAACTGACTATATAAGCAAATCATGAGCTGCTTTATTCCATTTGCAAAACATTTTTATTTTACAAGATGTCAACTATTCTGGTGAGTTGTTTTAGCCATGTAGGCACCGTTTAATATACAATTCATCTTAATTAAAGGAATCCACACTATGCTTGTACCCAGAACTGGAAAAATATATTGTCTATGTTGTGAATTTATAAATTCTTCAATAGATAATAGCAGTGTAACATAAAAGGAACTGAAGACAGAAAAGTAAAGGTATGGGATTTAATATTAAGGGGACTAATATGTACAATGGAAACTTGGAAGCTCTGACTCTCTGCCGACAGGAATTGTGAAATAGGATTCTAGCTCTGAAAGGAATGTTGTATATAACAAATGCAATAAGACAACAATAGAAAATCAACTAAAATGTTCTCAGTTAAAAGTTCTCCATAGAATCTTACTAGCTAACAGGTTCATGAGAAAGAGTATGAACTCCCCAAAATGTGCTGTATGTCTTATTGAAGAAGAGACAACAAGGTGTCTGTAATGACAATGTCAGTGTTTGTTTGCAAACCACCTTTGTGACGACGAGTGGTTATGTGTGCAAACAACTTATCCCACCTGTAGCTGTTACTCGTTCACCATGAATATCACTAGGACCGTCATACTGAAGGTAACCGTCAAAGTCAGGCAGCTTTGTATCGTCAGTGAATTTACAAGTCAGTTATATAAGCAAATCATGAGCGGCATTTTCTCAATGTCTTCGAATAGCAGAAAGTTGGTGTTACCAAGATGTCATCTATTATGGTAAGTTTCTAGCCATTTAGGACCGGTAATTAACAATCTTTTAGACAAAGGTTTCATTTAGTCAAATTTTATCTATGTTCCGTACCGGGCGATACATACCAACCAGGTGGAGTGGATTCATAAGTCGGTCCTACTCTAGGTAAACGAGCATAAGATGTTTTTTATTATTATTAATAGGTACATACAGGTTGAGTCGGTTCACTATTTTGTCATATTCTACATAAATGAGTTCAGCCACTAACGGAAGATACTAGTCTGGCAGAATTTCTTTCACTAAGATGGTCACTCTTAATAGACGTTTAGTAAAAGTACACTATAACATTAAAAAATAATAATAAAAAAATAAAAGGAACATAAAAAAAATAAATCGTTAAAAGAATTCTAAAATAACATGAGAGAAGCGAGTAAGCAGAGATACTGCGACAGCTAAGATTTAATTAGAAAGTCAGGATATCCTTTATTAAAAGCAAATTCACCTGTAAGTACTTAAATAGATATATCCTAGTAAGGGTCAGTCTGGCGACGTCGGTGATACACACTTGTAGCGACAACACTAGAAACTTTACAGACATTCAACGAAAAGGAAAAGCCGGTCGCCGAAGCGAAAAAATAAATTATGATAATTCCCTGAACCAGCCATGCAATGACGTCATTCGCACATGCGCAGATAATACAGAACATTCTGGACCACGAAGGAAAAAACGCAGTTGATGATTGGGTGGCTTTCATCTCGATACGATGTCGTTAGCGCAGGCACAGCCACAAAGAATAGCAAAGACCACCAAATAACTGTCACATGTTGCCGTTATGTGATAACGTAACAGGCCAGTCCAAGAGGAGGTAACGCCGAAAGCGTTTGAAGTTTTCAACGTGCGCGGCTCACCAAGGTAGCCGTTGAGGCGAATTTGAAAAATGGGGCAGACGTCTGTGTATGCAACTAACAGAAGCTTGTATAGTCTTAGTCTCCTGCAACACCCTGATTTCTCTCTGCCAGACTTGCTGTCTCTCTGTACCTGACAAAGTGGTTTGTAATATTCTTCCATGTCCAGACTTTTACAAACCGAATGTATAGACAAATCATGAAGCGCTGCTTTATATCCAAGTATTCCATTAACAGAACTTTTTTTTTTACACGATGTCTCTAATATGAGTAAGGATCCCGTTTTTAGCATTCTAGGCAACATTAATTTATAACTGTTCTACTTTAGACAAAGGTTCATGTAACTAAGTGTTTATTCCTTTAGCAACTAAGTCATCACAGTGAGTTTAGCTTTAAAAAAATGAAGGAAACTGTGAAACATAAATGCATGAGTCTCTCTGGCGGATATCAATTGGTTACGGTGCTTGTATATCCAGCTCCTCCGAATAGCCCTCTGAGATAAAGAAAGTGTTATTTTGTGGTAAGAGCACTTAACATTTGCTTCACAGGTCCTGTAGTTAGACGCAGGTACTAATAATCTACGGTTATTGTACAGACTAACTGTTTACTATATGGTTTGGAACTTATGGTTGAAGAATATGGAATTGAAACATGAAACCCACTTTACCTAGTTGTACTCAGTAGAGGACAGACCCTTCTCATTAATAACTGCAATCAATATTTAAAACCTATCACGTGAAGCTGTTCAAAACACACATACACACTGCAGGATGTTGTTCTACCTTGTTACATCAGTAGGATAAGCTTCATCTAAATCTGAGAGTGATGTAATGTTTTCTTAATATTAAAAAACAGCCTACTGATGTAACGAGCTAGAACCACCCCCTGCAGTGTGTTGGTTTTAAGCAGCGTCCCGTTATCGGTGGTAAATGTTAGGTAAAGTCGGTATCGTGTTTCAATTTAACATTTTTCTACCAAAAGTTCCAAAAAATATAGTAAACATTTAGACCAGTGGTTCTTAACCTTGTCTGAGGTACCGAACCCACAAGTTTCATATGCACATTCACCGAACCCTTCTTTAGTGTCATCACGAATTGCGGGTGTGTCTTGACCTCCGTGGCGGAGGCTCCGCCGAACCCCTGAGACCGACTCACCGAACTCCTAGGTTTCGATCGAACCCCAGTTAAGAACCACTGCCTTGGACTGTATAATAACCCGTAGATAATTAGTACATCGTCTTACTACAGGACCTGTACCAAATATTAAATGCCTTACCGACAAAATAACACTTCTCTTTATCTCAGAGGACAATCCGGGGGAGCTGGATGATACAAGCACGCATAACCTATTGATATCCGCCAGAGACTCATGCATTATGCTATTTTACAGTTTCCTTCATTCTCAAGAGCTAATTCAAGTATATAAATTGGAAAGTATACACATGTGAATTCGCTTTAATAAAGGATGTCTGATTTACAAGTTAAATTTTAGCTATCACAGTATCTCTGCTTACACGCTTCCCCATGGTATTTTAAAATTCTTTAAATCATTTCTTTTTTAATGTTCTTGTATTTTTTTAAAATGTTCTAGTGTGCTTTAATTAAACATCTATTACTGAGTGGCCATCTAAGTGAAAGAAATTCTAACAGACTTGTATCTACCGTTAGTGCTGTAGCTTATTTTTGTAAATGATAACAAAATAGTGAACCGACTAAACCTGTATGTATCTACTAATAGAAAGCATCCCAGGCTCGTTTACCTAGAGTAGGACGGTCTAATGAACCCTCTCCACCTGGTTGGTACGTATCGCCCGTTAATAAGGAAAAACGTTTACTTATAACGTGGATCAAGTCTGACTACAAGGAAACCTTTGTCTATACTAGAAGAGCAGCAGCCTAACCCGCCTAGACTGCGCCTAACTTAGGAGGGGGACCAGGAATGGCGACAGCTGAGCGCGTCGTGCGCCACAGCTGGCAAAGGTGGTCAAAGTACAAGGGTGGTCGAGGTCGGTCCATCTTAACTAGGCCGTAAGCGCAATGTATGTATCGACTCGCGCTCCGACAGGTCCGCCATATTGACCCAATTACAATCAATCTCGATACATACATTGCACTTACGGCCTAGTTGAGATGGACCGACCTCGACCACCCTTGTACATACGGCCTCGACTTGCCCCTGCCTCGGCCATGTATCCAACTCCACCCCTCTACTTCCGAATGTTAGCTCGGCGAACGGAACCTCGCTTGTACCCAGCTAGGAATCGTCACTGAGGTTTACAAGTCAGTTATATAAGCAAATCATGAGCGACATTTTCCCAATGTCTTCGAATAGCAGAACGTTAATGTTACAAGATGTCATCTATTCTGGTAAGTTCTTCTAGTCATTTAGGCACCGTTTAATTAATAACTCTTCTAGTTTAGACAAATGTTTCATTGCAGTCAGACTTGATCCACGTTATAAGTAAACGTTTTTCCTTATTAACGGGCGATACATACCAACCAGGTGGAATGGGTTCATTAGACCGTCCTACTCTAGGTAAACGAGCCTGGGATGTTTTCAATAATAGATACATACATACAGGTTGAGTCGGTTCACTATTTTGACATATTTTACAAAAATGAGCTAAAGCACTAACGGTAGATACAAGTCTGGTAGAATTTCTTTCACTTAGATGACCACTCAGTAATAGACATTTCCTAAAAGCACACTATAACATTTTAAAAAATAGAAGAACATTAAAAAAGAAATCATTTAAGGAATTTTAAAATATCATGGGGGAATTGAGTAAGCAGAGGTACTGTGATAGTTAAAATGTAACTTATAAATCAGGACATCCTTTATTAAAAGCGAATTCACATGTGTATACTTGAATTTAGGTTTTAAAAATGAAGGAAACTGTAGAAGATAAATGCATGAGTCTCTCTGGAGGATATGAATAGGTTATGGTGCTTGTATATCCAGCTCCCCCGGATAGCCCTCTGACATAAAGAAAGTGTTATTTTGTGGTAAGAGCACTTAATATTTGGTTCACAGGTCCTGTAGTTAGACGAAGGTAGTAATTGTCTACGGTTATTATACAGTCTAAGAGTTTACTATAGTTTTGGTACTTTTGGTAGCAGAATGTTGAATTGAAACATGAAACACACTTTACCTAACATTTACCACTGATAACGAGACGCTGTTTAAAACCAACAGACTGCACGGGGTGGTTCTACCTCGTTACATCAGTAGGATAAGCTTCATCTCAATCTGAGAGTGATGTAATGTTTTATTAATGTTAAAAAAACAGCCTAATGTTTTATACGAGACTGAAGTACGAGGGAAATCTGTGTTGATGACAAGTTAATTATTCCACTGTAATATGACAAAGGCGCCATGTGCTGCATGAATTGTTTTGTTTCATCTGCAGAATCACCAGGTTAAAGTCAACATAACAGTGAACTCAGAACCAGAGACTAGTCTCAGAAAAAGATTTGCTAAAAATACGCCTGGAAAAGCATCGTCTCAGTCGGCTACTACATCACGACCATCAGGATGCCAGCACTCACCTGGCCCTGTCGTCTCACCTCCCTACCTTGAGGTACCAGCCATCCCTTGCCGTTCCGTCTTCATGACCAGCGTGGAGACCAGGTGGTGGACTTTCGAGAACTATGAGGACTTTCAGAATGGTCTTATAACAAACGAGGAGGTTAAAAGGTACTCTCATTCTTTCAATCTCTTTAATGGAGTAGAGTTGGTTGCGTTTTTAAATCATTTAAGTCTGTGAGGTAAAGGTTGATGTCTGAGAAGCAGGTGTATCAAGTATCTCTGATGATTAATGACCGTCAAGTGTACTCAGTAGAAAAGCTTTAAGCCTCAGGCGACATTACTTAAAGCGTTTGCTAGTTTGTTTGAAAATGGAAAGTGTATTTGCCTGTCTAATACTAAGCGTGAGGAGTTTTACTAGATGAATATTGGATGTCACACATGTCAGGGGTGCTACGACTTCTCCCAGTATTCATACAGCAGTACAAGAAAGAATTGTGACAAGAAAAATGATCTGTTTTCAGGCTTGCATCCGATGGGTACTTCTACGCTCGGGGAAGAGTTGAATGCTTCTGCTGTGGGTTGAGGCAAGATTTGCCCCATGATGCCAACTGCCTAAGAAAATTTACGATGCTTAATCATGCCAGACCAGAGGAACCCATGGATACGTGAAAGTCTCACAAGCGCGAGATAACCAAGCATGTCCACCACAGTCATCCTGGAATGCCTCTTTCATCGTTTGTCGGATGAGTGTCTGAAAAAATTCCGACAAAATGCCACTGATACCTTTCACATGACCAGTCAATGGATTATTTATCTTTAAAGTTCCTGCTAGTAGTGTTAAAAACGGAAAACTGACGTCATTGACACACTTCTGTGTTAGCAAACACACAGCATTCTTTGTGCACATGCATCCACAGAAAAATATATTTGTGGAAACACTTTTGAGTTAATATTACAAATGATAATAAAAATATATAATAAATGAATAAATGATTCTTAAATATTAGTGCTTACACGTGTATTTTGTTACTCCAATGCTTGTTTGCTTGTGGTCGGCACACGGCAAACGTATGGTATAAGGGAGATAATTAGGATCCTGTAAACAAATCACACCTGAAACTTTAACTTTTGTGGAAACACTTCTGAGTAAATATTACAAATGATAATTAAATATGAATAAATGATTCTGAAATATTAATGCTTACACGTGTATTTTGTTACTCCAATGCTCCTTTGATTATGGTCGGCACACGGCAAACAGATGGTATAAGGGAGATAATTTTAACTTGAAAATCACAATTAAAGAAGCATGAAAAATCACGCTTGAAAGTTTTTAATCACCGTGACTTTTTTTTTAAAGCTATCGATGCAAGCAAGAAAAGATCAGTCAGAATGGTTAGACCTACCTTAAGTCTAGCTCTGAAAAAACACAAAGGAAAGTTGTACATAACAAGTGCAATAAGACAACATAAGACAATTTTGGTCGGAGGGGATGTAAAATTGTTAAAAATATTTGCTGTGGATACCTGGCTTAGAAAAACAAGAAAACAAAAAAAAAAGAGATAGAAAGAAACAAAGAGGAAAAAGCATAATTGTTTGGGCAAACTTAACATAGAACACATAAAGCCCATAGACAGATTTTTTAAAAGTGAGAGCGTATCTCCGCCACTCTTTTCGGAGGGTGGGAGGGTAACAATTTTCCCTGCTTCTGGTGGGTGATGTCCATGTGTGTCACCTCACTGAGCACAGATACAGAGAGGATTTCTTATTACCACATCTGCACAAAGATTTTGTTTTGTGTACGCATGCACGCACGCATGATCGCAACTACACAAAACTTGGATTAGTTGGTAGTAGGAACTGGGTGAGCACATTTACTGTATGATGTTTGTCACCAATAATGCTTCAGACAAAACAAGTCAGAACATACCATGTATACAAACTCATACACACGAACACAAGTCTTCGTCGCAAAAGTGTCGAGAGCAGTTCTACCTGAATATTGACTTCACAAAGATGCACGACTAATGAGGGCGCAGTTCACTTTAATGTATGCCGACTGGTGCTGTTGACAAAACATCTTTGTGACGAGTGGTTATGTGTGGAGATCTCAGTAACAGTAAACAAGTTGAAGGAGAATGTGTCGACAGCATTATCACAGGAGAATGAGTAATGTGCAGTTGTTCTTTTTACTTTTTGTTTTACATTGTGTGTTTGTGCTTTTTCCCGAACTTATATTTGCAGCCAAAGGATGATAATGGGGTGAGGATTAGGAGATTAGATGTAAGTTTGTGTTGTTTGTATACTCTCACTCTATTTTTCTCTCTATATTTTTCTCTCTCTCTCTATTTCTTTCTCTCTATCTCTGTCTCCCTATTTTTCTCTCTCTATTTCTCTCTCTCTAGTTTTCTCTATATATATTTTTTTTCTCTCTCTCTCTCGCTCACACACACACACCATTACATTTATGAGGATAAAATAATCAGCAAACTTTCAGTGGAGAGATCCACCTTCACCTGGAACAATGGTAATTTTCGCTAGACATGTTCATTCCGGAAGGAGCTCCTGCTTGTCCTTACAACAGCACGAACAATGTGTTGTTTTTTTCTGCCTTGAAGCTCACCTCACATCAGGGTCAGAGAGAAAACCGTCTCAATACGCAAATTGGGAGCGCGAGTCGAGATTGGGTCAATATGGCGGACACGCAACTCGCCAGTCGAGACCTACTTTGCGCTTACGGCGTAGTTGAGATGTACAGAGCAGGCACAGCACCTCGACCACCTTAGCAGCCAGCAACAAGCCCAAACGATATGACAGCTGTGGCGCACGACCTGTCCCAACCCCCTCCCCCCGGCCATGTATCCAACTCCCCCCCTCCTTCTCCTTCCGAATGTTACCTCGGCGAACGTAACCTCGCTTTCACCTAGCTAGGAATCGTCAGTGAGGTTTACAAGTCAGTTATATAAGCAAACATGAGCGACATTTTCCCAATGTGTTCGAATAGCAGAACGTTGGTGTTACAAGATGTCATCTATTCTGGTAAGTGTTTTCTAGACATTTAGGCACCGTTTAATTACAACTTTTCTAGTTAGACAAAGGTTTCATTGTAGTCAGACTTGAATCCATGTTCTACCTAGACGTTTTTCCTTACCAGGCGATACATACCAACCAGAAGGAGTGGGTTCATTAGACCGTCTACTCTAGTAATCGAGCCTAGGATGTTTTCTATTAATAGATACATACAGGTTGAGTCGGTTCACTATTTTGTTATCATTTACAAAAATGAGCTAAAGTACTAACGGTAGATACAAGTCTGTTAGAATTTCTTTCACTAAAATGGCCACTCAGTAATAGATGTTTAATAAAAGTACACTATAACATTTTAAAAAATACAAGAACTTAAAAAATAAATCATTTAAAGAATTTTAAAATATCATGGGGGAAGCGTGTAAGCAGAGATACTGTGATAGCTAAAATTTAACTTGTAAATCAGGACATCCTTTATTAAAAGCGAATTCACATGTGTATACTTTCAATGTGTATACTTGAATTAAACTTTTAAAAATGAAGGAAACTGTAGAACATAAATGCATGCGTCTCTCTGGCGGATATGAATAGGTTATGGTGCTTGTATATCCAGCTCCCCCGGATAGCCCTCTGAGATAAAGAAAGTGTTATTTTGTGGTAAGAGCACTTAACATTTGCTTCACAGGTCCTGTAGTTAGACGAAGGTACTAATTGTCTACGGTTATTATACAGTCTAAGGGTTTACTATAGTATTTGGAACTTTTGGCAGAAGAATGTTAAATTAAACATGAAACACACTTTTCCTAACATTTACCACCGATCACTTGAAGCTGTTCAAAAACACACATACACACTGCAGGGGTGGTTCTACCTCGTTACATCAGTAGGATAAGCTTCATCTCAATCTGAGAGTGATGAAATATTTTATTAATGTTAAAAAACAGCCTAATGTTTTAGTTCGAGAAAAACAATTTTGATGACAAGTTAATTATTCCACTGTAATATGACAAAGTGTGCCATGTGCTGCATGAATTGTTTTGTTTCATTTGCAGAATCACCAGGTTAGAGACATCATAATTGTAAACACGGAACTAGAAACTAGTCTCGGAAAAAGACTTGCTAAGAATACGCCTGGAAGAGCATCGTCTCAGTCGGCTACTACATCACGACTATCAGGATGCCAGCTCTCACCTGACCCTGTCGTCTCACCTCCCTACCTTGAGGTACCAGCCATCCCTTGCCGCTCCATCTTCATGACCAGCGTGGAGACCAGGTGGCGGACTTTCGAGAACTATGAGGACTTTCAGAATGGTCTTATAACAAGCGAGGAGGTTAAAAGGTACTCTCATTCTTTCAATCTCTTTAATGGAGTAGAGTTGGTTATGCTTTTAACGTATTTAAGGCTCAAGACAAGGTCGAGGTCTTAGAAGCAGGTATATAAACTACCCATGATGATTAATGACCATCAAGTGTACTCAGTAGAAAAGCTTTCATAAGTCAAGCGACTTACTGTTGAAAACGTTTGCTAGTTTGTTTTGAAAATGGAAAATGTATTTGACTGCGATTAATACTAAGCACAAAAGTTTAATTGGATGAACATGTCACATGTAAGGGGTGCTACGACTTCCCCTATTATTAATACAGCAGTACAAGAAAGAAATGTGACAAAAAAACGATCTGTTTCAGGCTTGCATCCGATGGGTACTTCTACGTTCGGGGAAGAATTGAATGCTTCTGCTGTGGGTTGAGGCAAGATTTGCCCCATGATGCCAACTGCCTAAGAAAATTAATGATCCTTAATCATGCCAGACCAGAGGAACCCATGGATACCTGAAAGTCTCACAGGGCGAGATAACCAAGCATGTCCACCACAGTCATCCTAGAATGTCTCTTTCATCGTTTGTCGGATGTGTGTCTGAAAAAAAAAATCCGACAAAATGCCACTGATACCTTTTCACACGACCAGTCATGGATTATTTATCTTCAAAGTTCCTGCTTGTGCTTAAAAACGGAAAAACTGAAGTTGACACACATCTGTGTTAGCAAACACACAGCATTCTTTGTGCACATGCCATCCACAGAAAAATATTTTGTGGAAACACTTTTGAGTTAACATTACAAATGATATTGAAATATATAATATATGAATAAATGATTCTTAAATATGAGTGCTTACACGTGTATTTTGTTACTCCAATGCTTGTTTGATCATGGTCGGCACACGGCAAACGTATGGTATAAGGGAGATAATTTGACAAACTTGCCGACAATAGGATCCTGTAAACAAATCACACCTGAAACTTTAACTTGAAAATCACACTTAAAGAAGTATGAAAACAAAATCACGCTCGAAAGATTTAATGACTGATTTTTTTTAAAGCTATCGATGCAAGCAAGAAATATCAGTAAGGAAGGTAATGCCTACCCTACATACACAGAGTTGTCTTGAAATGGTTAGTGTTTATTAATTTATATTGGTTAAAGAAAATGTTTACTGCTAGGCGGTATTAAAGGAATCCACACTATGTTTTTTACCCGGAAGTGGAAAAATATATTGTCTAGGTAGTGAGTTTATAAATTTTCTAATGAATAAAACACACAACCCTTCAAGGTATGATGGCAAGAAACATTTTATACAACTAAATGTAAAATGTGCATCCAAATACACTGGGGAATTTAAAGTGGAATGTCTTTTCTACAACCTTTATATTGTTAGCGAAACCACAATTTATTTTAGTGATTGGTTGTGAGAAGGTATAAAAGTGGACACGAAGATAATAATAAATTTACATACCAGTACTTTTAGCTACTTTACCACGAACTTTCTACAGTTTGCAGGAGTTCTAAATGCAATATATTACAGATTAAAAATCTAGAAGGAACCGAAGCAACAACAAAAAAAAGACAGCTAGGGGATATAATATTAAGGGGAATAAATCTGTACAATGGAAACTTGGAAGCTCTGACTCTCTTCCAACAGGAATTGTGAAATAAGAGTTTAGCTCTGAAAAAACACAAAGGAAAGTTGTAAATAACAAATGCAATAAGACAACAAAAGACAATTTTGGTCGGAGGGAATGTAAAATTGTTAAAAATATTTGCTGTGGATGCCTGGCTTAGAAAAACAAGGAATAAAAAGAGATAGAAAGAAACAGAGAAAAAAGCATAATTGTTTGGGCAAACTTAACATAGAACACATAAAACCCCTGGACAGATTTTTTAAAAGTGAGAGCGTGTCTTCGACACTCTTCTTGGAGGTTGGGAGGGTAATAATTTTCCCTGCTTCTGGTGGGTGATGTCCATGTGTGTCACCTCACTGAGCACAGATACAGAGAGGATTTCTTATTACCACATCTGCACAAAGATTTTGTTTTGTGTACGCATGCACGAACGCAACTACACAAAACTTGGATTAGTTGGTAGTAGGAACTGGGTGAGCACATTTACTGTATTGATGTTGTCACCAATCATGCTTCAGACAAAACAAGTCAGAACATACCATGTATACAAACTCATACACACGAACACAAGTCTTCGTCGCAAAAGTGTCGAGAACAGTTCCACCTTAATATTGACTTCTCAAAGATGCACGACTAATGAGGGCGCAGTTCACTTTAATGTATGCCGACTGGTGCTGTTGACAAACCACCTTTGTGACGAGTGGTTATGTGTGGAGATCTCAGTAACAGTAAACAAGTTGAAGGAGAATGTTGCGACAGCACTATCACAGGAGAATGAGTAATGTGCAGTTGTTCTTTTTACTTTTTGTTTTACATTGTGTGTTTGTGCTTTTTCCCGAACTTATATTTGCAGCCAAAGGATGATAATGGGGTGAGGATTAGGAGATTAGAGGTAAGTTTGTGTCGTTTGTATACTGTCTATTTCTCTCTCACACACACCGTTACATTTATGAGGATAAAATAATCAGCAAACTTTCAGTGGAGAGATCCACCTTCACCTGGACCAATGGTAATTTTCGCTAGACATGTTCATTCCGGAAGGAGCTCCTGCTTGTCCTTACCACAGCACGAACAATATGTTGTTTTTTTTCTGCCTTGAAGCTCACCTCACATCAGGGTCAAAGAAAAATCCGTCTCCACACCAACGTGCTTTATTCGAGTGCTTGTATGAAGAATTCGGGTTAAAAGGTTAGTGACTGAACTTAACGTCCCAGTGTCCGCCATATTGATCCAATCTCGACTCGCGCACCAAAGGTTGTAATACGCAAATTGGGAGCGCGAGTCGAGATTGGGTCAATATGGCGGACACGCAACTCGCTAGTCGACACCTTTGCGCTTACGGCGTAGTTGAGATGTACAGAGCAGGCACAGCACCTCGACCACCTTAGCAGCCAGCAACAAGCCCAAACGATATGACAGCTGTGGCGCACGACCTGTCCCCCCGCCCCCGGGCATGTAACCATCTCCCCCCCTCTTCTTCCGAGTGTTCGCTCATCCAATGGAACCTCGCTTTCACCTAGCTAGGAATCGTCAGTGAGGTTTACAAGTCAGTTATATAAGCAAATCATGAGCGACATTTTCCCAATGTGTTCGAATAGCAGAACGTTGGTGTTACAAGATGTCATCTATTCTGGTAAGTTTTTCTAGACATTTAGGCACCGTTTAATTAACAACTTTTCTAGTTTAGACAAAGGTTTCATTGTAGTCAGACTTGATATCCATGTTCTACCTAGACGTTTTTCCTTACCAGGCGATACATACCAACCAGAAGGAGTGGGTTCATTAGACCGTCCTACTCTAGGTAAACGAGCCTGGGATGTTTTCTATTAATAGATACATACAGGTTGAGTCGGTTCACTATTTTGTTATCATTTACAAAAATGAGCTAATGTACTAACGGTAGATACAAGTCTGGTAGAATTTCTTTCACTTAGATGACCACTCAGTAATAGATGTTTAATAAAAGTACACTATAACATTTTAAAAAAGTAGAAGAACATTAAAAAAGAAATCATTTAAAGAATTTTAAAATATCATGGGGGAAGCGTGTAAGCAGAGATACTGTGATAGCTAAAATTTAACTTGTAAATCAGGACATCCTTTATTCAAAGCGAATTCACATGTGTATACTTTCAATTTATATACTTCAATTTAGCTTTTGAGAATGAAGGAAACTGTAAAACATAAATGCATGAGTCTCTCTGGAGGAAATGAACAGATTATGGTGCTTGTATACCTAGCTCCCCCGAATAACCCTCTGAGATAAAGAAAGTTATTTTGTGGTAAGAGCATTTAATATTTGGTTCACAGGTCCTGTAGTAAGACGAATGTACTAATTATCTACGGTTATTATACAGTCCAAGGCAGTGGTTCTTAACTGGGGTTCGATCGAACCCTAGGGGTTCGGTGAGTCGGTCTAAGGGTTTCGGCGGAGCCTCCGCCACGGAGGTCAAGACACCCGCAATAGATAACATTAAAGAAGGGTTCGGTGAATGTGCACATGAAACTTGTGGGTTCGGTACCTCAAACAAGTTTAAGAACCACTGGTCTAAGGGTTTACTATATTTTTGGAACTTTTGGTTGAAGAATGTTAAATTGAAAAATGAAAAACACTTTAAATAACATTTACCACCGATAACGGGACGCTGTTTAAAACCAACAGACTGCAAGGGGTGGTTCTACCTCGTTAGTTCAGTAGGATAAGCTTCATCTCAATCTGAGAGTGATGTAATGTTTTCTTAATTTAAAAAAAAACAGCCTAATGTTTTATGCGAGACTTAACTACGAGAAAAACAGTTTTGATGACAAGTTAATTATTCCACTGTAATATGACAAAGTGTGCCATGTGCTGCATGAATTGTTTTGTTTCATCTGCAGAATCACCAGGTTAGAGACATCATAATTGTAAACACGGAACTAGAAACTAGTCTCGAAAAAATACTTGCTAAAACTACGCCTGGAAAAGCTTCGTCTCAGTCGGCTACTACATCACAACCATCAGGATGCCAGCACTCACCTGACCCTGTCGTCTCACCTCCCTACCTTGAGGTACCAGCCATCCCTTGCAGTTCCATCTTCATGACCAGCGTGGAGACCAGGTGGCGGACTTTCGAGAACTATGAGGACTTTAAGAATGGTCTTATAACAAACGAGGAGGTTAAAAGGTACTCTCATTCTTTCAATCTCTTTAATGGAGTAGAGTTGGTTGCGCTTTGAAAGTATTTAAGTCTGTGAGGTAAAGGTTGAGGTCTGAGAAGCAGGTATATAAAGTATCTCTGATGATTAATGACCGTCAAGTGTACTCAGTAGAAAGCTTTAAGCCTCAGGCAACATTACTTAAAACGTTTGCTAGTTTGTTTGAAAGTGGAAAGTGTATTTGCCTGTCTAATACTAAGTGTGAAGAGTTTTACTATCTGAATATATATCACACATGTAAGGGGTGCTGCGACTTCCACGTGTATTAATTAATACAGAAGTACAAGAAAGAAATGTGACAAGAAAAACGATCTGTTTCAGGCTTGCATCCGATGGGTACTTCTACGTTCGGGGAAGAGTTGAATGCTTCTGCTGTGGGTTGAGGCAAGATTTGCCCCATGATGCCAACTGCCTAAGAAAATTTACGATGCTTAATCAGACCAGACCAGAGGAACCCATGGATACCTGAAAGTCTCACGAGGGCGAGATAACCAAGCATGTCCACCACTGTCATCCTGGAATGCCTCTTTCATCGTTGAGTGATGGGTTTCTGAAAAAAACAATCTCCGAAACAATGCCACTGATACCTTTTCAGATGACCAGTCATGGATTATTTGTCTTTAAAGTTCTTGCTAATGATTAAAAACAGAAAAACTGACGTTGACATGTCTGTTAGCAAACTCACAGCATTCTTTGTGCAGATGCACTTCTGAATGAATATTACAAATTGTAATTTAATGTATAATACATGAATAAATGATACTTAAATATATGTCCTTACACGTGTATTTTGTTACTCCAATGCTTGTCTGATTATGTTCGGCATATGGCAAGCATATGGTGTAAGGGAGATAATTATACAAATCTTGCCTACAATAGGATCCTGTAAACAAATCACACTTGAAAACGCCACCTTTAGAAATCACACTTCAAACTTACACTTGAAAATCACACCTAAAGAAGCATGAAAAAATCACGCTTGAAAGTTTTTAATTACCGTGATTATTTTTATTTATTTTTTTTTTTTGTTCTATCCATGGAAAGCGAGCAAGAAAAATCATTAAGGAAGGTTATGATTACCTTACATACAAAGGGTGTTCTTGAAATGGTTAATGTTTATTTCTTCTTGTCTGCAGTAAGAATATGTTGGCTAAAGAAAATGTTTACAGCTAGGCAGTATTAAAGAAATCTACACTATGCTTGTACCCAGAACTGGAAAAATATATTGTCTAGGTAGTGAGTTTATAAATTTTCTAATTAATAGAACACAACCCTGCCAGGTATGATGGCTAGAAACATTTTAAACAACTAAATGTAATATGTGCATCCAAATTTACTGGTGAATTTAACGCAGAATGTCTTGTCTACAGCCTCAGTGTTATGGGAAACCACAATTTATTTTTCAATGATTGGTTGCCAGAAGATATAAACAGATAATGTTGATTACTTCACATACCGGGAGTTTGAGCTACATTACCACTTCCTTTTTACAGTTTATAGGCGTTCCAAATGTCATTCCTCTAAACCTCAATCCCACAAACCCTCACCCATACCCTGTGAAGTTTAGTAAGCTCATGGCTTTCAGTCTTGTGTCTCGCCAGTTCGATGTTTAAAATTATTACAACGGCAAAAGGTTTGACAAGGGACGCTATCAGTGGCATACAGCTGAGAAGAAATTGGAGTTAGTTCTCTTTGGATCATTTCCTGCTTTGGTTACACTCTTACTCGATTATAATTATTCTCATTCATCAGAGATAGTCTTTTGTATAGAAACGTTAAATTTTTTTTTTATAAAGCAATCTCTCCACACGGACAAACACATTTTAACACATACCTTAAGAGAAACTTTAGTTCACATTCAGCTCAGTAGAGCTCATGTGTACATGTACATGTACATAAATTTTCTCACTCTTGGAATAATGATGTTTGTTGGTAGGTTTGACTGTATTAAGGAGGACATCCTCAAAGACCTACTGCATCGTCATAGCTCATCTCATTACAGAAAGTCCTGTCAAGACTTCTACTCACCTGGTGGACAATAACTTTCATGGTGTTGTATTCTCCGTCCGCTCTCTGGATATGTAGGTACAGATGTCTTTTGCCAGTTCGCCTAATCAACAAAGATGGGTGAATTCTGATTTACACTTATTAACAGTCGTTAAAGCAAGAAATTCACAAAGAAAAAAAAGCACATTGTCTTCTCCAGCCATCCAGCTTCTATGGCTTGTGCACTCTCATGATAACCAAGATCACAGTTGTCACGAGAAACTGTTTATCGGTCTGTTAAGGGATAAGCAGAAAAATAGCCATGAATGTGAAACAAATGACTTATCATAGCTGCTATTCCTTACCAACTACGGCTATCTGCTCGAGCTAAATTCCCCAAAAGTCAGCTAATCCAGTAAATATCTGTGTAAGGTGACTAGGTGGATAACTCAAATAAAATATACATATCAATATCATAAAACTCGCTGAGACTAACAGCGGAGAACTTCGCAAGAGGCTAAGCGTTGGTCTCGGCAGACAGACAGCAGTCCACCTATACACGTCATTGGTGTATACAACATCCACAATTGGTGAAGCCGCCTGGACTAGAGAGCCCGCCCCCCTCAAACCTATTTAGCAGCCAGGAGTTCGCTCGCTCGCCGTGGTGGCCTACAGGACATCTCAAGGCAGAAAAGAAAAAGGAAATAAAAAAAAAAATAGAGCAGTTTTTCTCTTCTTTTTTTTTTCCTGCGTAGGTTTTGATGATTGGACGCCGTTGGAGCCGCACAGCGCTGTGCGTCTCGCTGAGGCACACGCGTGAACAACAGACTCCGCCTATAACTACTAGAGTTGCTCCTATCACCCTTTTTGTAGAGTGGTAGGATCATCGACTCAGCCCATTTCTTAGGATATACACCTTTAAGAAATAGTTCAATACCTTTTTTTTCTTAAAAAAGTCAACAACTTTTGAACAAGAGTATTTTAGTTCACTTATTATTCCATCTGGTCCAGCAGCTTTTTTGTTCTTTAATTTCTTCAAAGTTAACATGATTTCTTATTTTGAAATTGGACGGTTAAAAGAGTTTTTTTCCCATGAATCCTCTGTTATCACTTCTTCATGGTTATCCACCTTCTTATCGAACAGGTTTTTACAGTGCTGGTATTAACTACTAGTATTAACTAGAATGTTATTTTTATAAGTATTTAACTTTTGAGAGATTTTCTCCATAGTATCCCAGAAAGTATACTGATTATAAATAGATGCTGTCAATTTTTGGATCATACGATCATTAAAGTTTTTTGTTCTGAGAAGTTTTTTTTTTTTGGTACTTATTTCTGACTTTACAACATAAATGACTTTCTCCCTCGCCTATTGATTTCCTAAATTTCTTAACTAATCGCCAAACATTTTTTTTTCCAGTGTGTAAAGGTCATTGTATGAAAGGTCCATAAGGAGAGCAGATCAGTGACACTATCATCGCCATAAGGTTTGGGCAAAGAACAGCTGGTATGAGGCAAATGGGTTTCCATCTGCAGTTCCTACTCAAAATGTCAGCATCATCATCTGAATTATAGGCAATGGATTAAAAAAAACAATTTGACAGAAGTAAAATAGACATTAAATTTTATTTTTTAAAATTACTTTAGGGATTAGATTTGCTTCAAAGACAATACTTTCTTCTCTTTCAATTACTGTGCTTGCAAGTACACTGTAATGTGACAGTGCAATAATTCTACAAAGAGCATCAAAAACTGTGCTACATTATTTCTTACACAATGACAACAGTCTATGATTCTTGAAAATATAATAAAGAACCCATTTCTTCTTCAATCTCCTCCACTCTGTGTGCATATTTGTGTTGTGAGAGATGGTGTGTGAATGATTATAAGGAGCATGTGATATCTACTAAATGTTAGTGCTCGTGCACCTTAGGGGTATCATGGGTGTTTGAGTCTACCTTCAATTATGGGAAAGAAACCATATTAGCTATATATAGATTTATTTAAATTGCCCTCACTGTTTTGTTGGATTATGCACAGCTATATATAAATATAGACACACACTATTAGAGATAATTTATGATTTGAAACGTTAGATTTCTTGCTATTTATTACAGAAAACAGTAATAACTCACATACTACTAATTAAAAGCTATTGGAGTAGGGAAGATATCTCGTAAAATATAAGCTACGACTGATAATGCAGCACATTACTTCGTATCATTCTAAAAGTAACAACAATATAAATAGAAGGACAAAAATTTAAGTGAACTTGAAAAACAATTCCAGTCATGCCTTCACGGGTGATAATACATTTCTGGATCCGATCTTTGTTCCTCAATCTCTGAATTTTAAAAAAATCCTTTCTTTTTCTTCTCTGTTTGCTGTGATCAGTGGACAGGTCTTTGATGAATGTGAAGAATCCATGTATTCATAAACTTAAATTGCAAACATACAATTTTTGAATACACATAATTTCAAAGCAAATATCCAAAACAGTATAAGCAGTCATTACTCCTATTCAAACTCCAGCTAATACAGAGGACACCGCAGTAGTCATTATATACATATTATGAACATTACGATGTGCACTGTATTACCAATGTCAAGTCGATCCCAGTGTCAACTGATGCGAAAGTACGAACTGATAAGGCTAGATGCTATTTATAGACATATTACTCATTGAAACACCAAATGCTTGTGTTGAAATGCTAGCAATAACCAAAAATTGCTACCATACACAAGTTCGTCTTCTACTCATCGCGGACCGATATCGAGGTTTGTCGGCGGAAGGAGACAAGGGGTCGAAATCACTTAAATTTTTCGATTGTTTTAAATATCGACAACCGAGGCAGAGCTAATAAGTGGTAATAAAGTGCACAGCAATCGTAATTAAATATGATTTTCAAACGTGTTGAGCCGTCATAGCCTTGACTGTAACTTGAAAGCCTAAATTTTGCAATGACTAACCACTTCCTGTGAAAAAAAAGATGAATGGCTGCCTGCTACCGGGAAGATATGGCTAGGGAAGATCTGAGGCTTGAAACATTCGCAATCAACAATGATTTTCCAAATACTAGGACACAAGAAACACCCAGAAGGTATCGATGCTATGTTTATTATTGTTGGGATATTTTATGCCGACTTGTTGTTTACACACTTTTAAATTAGTATTTCAAGCAATGCGGAAATCAACAACTTTCTCTCCTGTGTCCTCAAAGACGTGTGTATTTTAAACATTCTACCGTAGCAAGATGAAAGATGTTCATTTTTAGCTTTAACTAATTGAACTGTTCCCATGTTGATGCAGACATACATATATGTATCTTATTGCTAGTATGAACACTATTTTGAATTGCCTCTGGGGATCCATAAAGTTGCATTGTATTGTAGAATGAATGGTATCTTGCTGCATCAACACAACGTAGAAGAACATTAAACCTATATATATATACACCACTCTATTCAACAGGTAATGTTCAATTACTTATAGATGTGTTATGTATAGATGGATAGAAGTATAGTGAACATATATATAATGTCCCTTTTGTAAGAAAACATGCCTGACGACCATATCAAGTTCTATGAAAATGTCTATTTGCCTATTGATTGCTGTTGAACATTTTATTATTATTGTAAATATCTCCGCATGTCATGATGACCACGGGTCATTAGCATTAAAGATGTCATGTCATTGTATGTCTCTCTCTCTGTATATAAAACACCTCAATTATTTTATCAAAACACTCCTCTGCACTAAAAGAAGGACAGATCTTCCTCTCTGACCCTGCCAGCCAATACTCTCCTACCCATGAAATAAATTTTTGGAACCTGCATAAATTCTTCGATACAGAAATATTATTGTTTGATGACATGATGCCTAAACGTGTAAATTTTATACTACGACAATGCATATCGTCCCTGTTTATGTGATATGTGTAAAAAATGTGTGAAATTCCTTGGTCTATCTGGTATATGGTAACCAGCTTGACATAATTACAAGTCATTTCCATTTCAAGTTATCGCTTACTCTGTCTTTAGATATTACTATTAATACTCTTTAGATATTACTAATAATACTCTCACTGACATAAAAAGCAACCATCTGCTTAGAAGCCTGGAAAGTTTTGGAAGGATAAATTGAGTGAGAAATGGCAACAACAAAAATGTACATACCAGTGCAAAGTGGAAACTTTATACAAGTAAACATTTAGAATTTCCAATATTTTGAAAACATAGGCATGAAATGTTAGAAGAAAACAATGAAGTTATTCTTGGACTTAAGAGACATGCATTAAATGTTTTAAATTTATGCTTCATTTAAATCTGAAAAAGAAACGCTTTCAATATTGTTAGTCTTCTGACATTGGCGGCTCTACGTTGTTAAGAGATAGTTCTGCAGTTTTATAAGCAATTTTACACACTTATCAATGCTTGTTTACATGTGAAAAAAATTATGTAACTTTGATATCTCAATTTCCAGGTTGGCTGCCGGCGGCTACTTCGCCAACAGCCGCACGTTAGTCCAGTGCTTTGGATGTGGTCACACTCCTGTCCAGGAGCACCACGAACTGTGCCCCAGAGAAAATCTAAACGTGCCCATTGGACAGGCTGATCAGGTGAACCCCACCGACCCAGTCGACCCCTTGGGACTTTACAACACCTGTGTCAATATTCGCTAATAGCAATATTGTTATCATTCCAGTAAATGCAGTAATACATGTGCTTCATGTTTGTCTTGTGGCCTTATGCTCCACTGGTGATGAAAAGGAATAAGAAGAAATTATTCGTGTCTACCATTCGCTACATTGTATAATGTTTATTTTCAAAACGTAAGATACTCGGGGTATTTTACAAAGGATAAAATAGCCTTTTGATGTACATTTGTTCACCCTGATTTTGTATTCTGTTTTCCCATTTTGTAACCAGAGCTTTGAAGTTTAGGACGAAACGTCTTTAACACGAACATCACAGCCGTTTGTTTTATCTGCTCATTTTCTCAAATGAGTTTAAATACACAATTTTAAACACACCACCAATTAGTTAACCCAATTAAACGTCCATTGTTCTTTATCCCCGTGTCAACCAGCATGGCACAAACACAAAAGACAAGAGCAAGACAAGGTCGACAATTTTTTTTTTTTTGAGAACTGACCGCCATAGACATTAGGATAACCAGGGTTTATGCAATATATCTGATATGTAAACAATTAAACACAAGATACCTATGAATGACACCTTTCCTAAATGTGGTATTTGTAATGGCTGCAACACCATCTACCCACATCACAGGTGAATGTCCTTTCAGTGGATCGTCAGGGTCAGTAAGTTACCGTGGAGGATAGCGAATTTCCTCTAATAATATCTGCAACTGGATTACTTTCACATGGTAGAAAGTTAAAGAACAAATCGGTCTCCCTACTGCCTCTTCTACCTCAACCATCACAACATTCTTACTTCACCTCAGTAAATATTTGTGTAGCTGTTCACTGCGCAAGAGACTCTGTTATTTAGTTGTATTTTAGGCAACCTTAGTCTTCCAGTTGTAAACACACGTGAATATTTGTATCCCTTGCAAATAGTTACCGCATGCCACAGGATCAATTAAATGCAATCAAGGCAAAAAGTACTTCATGTACATGACATACTTCATGAAAATAACAAAAGTTTAAATACCCACTGGTCCAAATTTTTCTCTCAAATCTACCGGTTTACTTCTTTAAAAAAAAAAGATATGAATGACAGAAACCATTGGTTTTTTTTTAGTTGTTATTGTCTACAAGTTACAGAATGAATTTCTAGCCTAAATTATATTGTGACTTTGTATAACAAGTTTCAGAAAGCAGGCTGTTTATATTTAGTTAAAATAAAGTACATATCTAGTTTATTCATTACTTCACTGATAACCCTTTTTTTTGTTTTGTTTTCTGGGTTTTTTTTTTTGGGTTGTTTTGGTTTTTGTTTGTTTGTTTGTTTGTTTGTTTGTTTGTTTGTTTGTTTGTTTGTTTTGTACATGCAAGCAACTTTCTCGTTTTATTCAAAATCTGATCTCTCCAAGCATGCAGCATTGCCACAAATCAGGTTTCGTATACAGGTTTATTTTATGAGAAGGCATTCTCCCAAAACTCTGAGCCAGTAATTAGCTCCATTTTGTTGAGGGATTCCCATGTTTTTGCAAACCTTTGCGGCATTATGCTGGAACATTAAGCTTACTTCAGTGTTTGTGGCTCCATAGAACATGACAGTTGACAGCGCTCATTAATTATGACAGATATCTATAGTAATAAAGAGATTATGATCAATTATAATAATAAAATATAGGGTTAGAAGCTAAAATCACTTAGGGAAAAAAAACAAAAAAGGAACTCCAGTTTACCTTTTATTTGAAGAATTTTATTTTTGAAGAAAGCCTGCATTTATAAAACTTAATTTGTTGAAAGTCTCACGAAAATTTCTTAAAATCCCAGTTACATTTATAGCATAGATTTTTATTGCCAGACGGAAGAGAATATATCTATCTGTGAGCTAAGAGACATCGAAGAAGCACTTTACTGTCTGCCTTTTCTCATGATTCCATTTACCCCAATGTGATCACAGATGTTTTATACCCTGATGTATGCTGTTAAGGAAGGACTACATCCAAAACTAGTCAACTTTAAGTAGACATGATACGGTCAATAGTTTTGTTCTACCGGCTATCACTTAAGGGATTAAATGTAAATATTTATGACTTTATATAAGGAATATGTATACAATTATTGCATTTACAACTGTGAAGTGTTGACTGCTTGTTTTTCTTAGCACTTTAAGCTTTTTTGTTATATATTATTGCACTGTGTTATTGTTCAAGTTGTTATGTCATTTTATGTATTCATTCATATGCCCTCAGATTTGAAAATATCATTTGTGTCATATATATATATATATGTATGTGCCAAGATAAAATTCTTGTGTTCAGTTACATCATCGTTCCTTCTTTTTTATTTACAGGAAATCCCTTAAAATCACATAAGTCTTCCAAACAACATCGATCATTCTTTTAACCATGTTAATGAATGTCCTAATAATATACGGAATGCATATACTTGAATATAATTGGTTTATTTATGCATATAAGAAAACTTTGGTCGAGCTGTAATACATGAGATCATTTTCAATAAAACTAGACGTCAGTAAGAGGCAGTTGAACATGTGTGCAGCTGCAACAGCAGCAGCAGCAGCAACAACAACAACAACAACAACAACAACAACAACAACAAAAGAGCGTAAACCTCAGCAAGCCTGGCAGCGTGATAGGACTCAAGAGTCAACACTGGAAAAACAAGTCCTAAGGAACAACGTGACGAATAATAATAACCTGAAGCGAGAGACCACTAATGGACGAAAAAGAATTTATGTATCCTGTCAGCAAGTTGACACCAGATAGTGACTGTGAACAAGATGTCAACACCAGGAGCAGCAAAGCCAACCAAACGTTTGCAATGCGTAAGCCCATCTGGAGATCCACTGGCCTCAGCATCCACACAAAGATAAAGATCTTCAAGAGAAACATTCTTAGTGTCCTCCTATATGCGTCAGAGGGCTGGAACACCACAGCCTCCATCTAGAAAAAGCTAAAAGTGTTCTGAACTAAGTGTTTGAGTGCATACAAAAGATCTTTTGGCCCAACACCATCTCGAATGAAAAACTGCAAGACAGGGCAAGGACAGGGCAAGGACGTGCTCCTTGGTAGAAGCAATCGTACGTCGGTGGCGATGGGTAGAACATATGTGTGTCGAATGCCTTCAGACTCCCCACAACAGCCCTTCGATGGACACCGAAGGGAAAGTGGAAAAGAGGAAGGCCCAACCAGACACGGAAGTGAACCACTTAGAACAGACCTGGGCAAACGCCGGCCCGCGGTTCGGATCCGGCCCGCCTCCTGTCTCCGACCGGCCAGCCCGCTTGCCCGCCCGCCAGTATATATATATACTATATGTACAGTATTGGGTAAAACTGAGTTAACTATATTAGTCCGGCCCTCTAAAACCATCCCAATTTCTCATGCGGCCCCTTGGGGAAATTAATTGCCCACCCCTGACTTAGAATGACCTCACGAGCAGAGGACGATCACTCGAGACATTGAGACAAGTTCCAAAACAACAGCAGACAGAACCAGATGGAGGTCCCTTGTTGTCGCCTCACCTGCTATACGGCGCAGAGAGGACTGACTTAATGAATGAGCTAGAAATAAAACCAGTAGTGGTTCAAGTGATCGTGGGGGTGCGATATCACACCCCTATAGGTAGGTAACGGTTAAGGTCGTCCCATGACCATTTTCGGGTCGATAGTGAGTGAGGTGCTAGAGACTTCGGGTCCAGCGTTACCTGTCTTCTCCGCCTCGATTTCTGACCTTCCCAAACCCTTTTTGGAGGCAGGTACATATTCCCGCCAGTTGAGTCGACTGGGGAAAGTGAGCTATCCTTTACAGCAGCTGTTCTCAACCTTTTACTTGTGACACCCCCTGACGAACAATGGCACATCCGTGCGCCCCCCCCCCCTTAGCCACACAATGTAAGCTAATTTCACTAATACCGGTATAAGAAACTTGTAAAAAATGACCACCTTCGCGCCCCCCTTGTAAGCACGTCGCGCCCCCCGGGGGGGGGGGTCGCCCCACCGTTTGAGAACCGCTGCTTTACAGGTATCGAACCGGTGCACCTTTCAGTTCTGAATCAGTGCTCTTACTGCTCAACTATCCACTCCTTAGCACGCCTGCAGGTCAGGAGCAGTAGAGCTAAAGGTTATGATTATCATCACTAGGTGAACACAAGCACGGGGGTGAAAATAGTGATCACGACGTCCAATCACAGAGTTGTAAATGGCGAAAGTAGCTGAACAGATGAGAGGGACCTAGAGAAATTGACCAGCAGTTGTGCTGAGGTAAGGTTGATGATGTGGGAAATACAGAGGAACAATTGTCTGAAAGGTCCAGCAACATACAGCTATGACCACGGTAAGAAAGCGGCCAGTTAAGTGTTACATCTGTGGCGATGGTCATAGTCGTCGTAACTTGCATCAGGGGAAAGAACTGGCCTCACGCAAACACCCACAGCGAGAAGATCAGTGGTTTCCAATGTTATTTATCAGTTGTAGAAATGCGGGACATGTCTGAAGATTATGTCTCGAAAAGGCAGACGGGCAGGTGGCGTACGCGTGAGTGAGTGCTTAATACTTTGATTTTATTCCTTCTTACATATTTTTACACTATTAAAAGTTTATCATATTTAAGAAACATACTCTAAACAAATTAATGCAACATTAATGCCCACAGCATCGATTGTTCCACATGTAGTTTTGATCCGGCTTCGATTAAGATTCTCACTCTTTATTAGTCGGTCTCTTTGCTCTTCTATCTAAATTGATGAATAAAACTAACAAAATTTTTAAAAAAATCGTTTCCGTATCATTTCCATCGATAATACATTTTCTATTCTACACAAACTTGGCTTAGATATTTTAATTACTTCAGGGGTTTTTTCCGTCCATGATGGAGACATGATGACATAAAATATATATAACTTAAAACAAGAACAATTTCAGCAAGAATATACTGCTTGTCATCAAAAGAGATGGGAGACAAGCATGTACTTACTTATGCTTGCTTGCGTCATGTGGCCTTTACCTCCCTTGAAAACCCTTGCAGTTTGACTTCTTCGTACAGAGGGATCAAGAGGAAATGTAAAGTTTACATCTCTTTGTTGCTTTGGTTTCATGAATCATGAGCTCAGCAAGAGCAACTGACTGTAATGCATGCTCTCCCTCGCTTTAGAACACCAGTGTGTTCCTGAAATAAAACCTATATCTTCGGTAATGTGAGTCACACAACACTAGATTCTCTGTTAAAGTTCCGGATGTGATCACATCCGCCTGTCGCTTAGTTTACGTACGCTGGGAGTCAACAGACGATATAGTGTTGCGCTGTAATTGAATTAAATTGAAGTAAACCCCTCGATTAAATTGAAGTAAACCCCTCGATGTTACTTTTTATGTGTATGTTCAAAACATACAAACATGGCATTAAATAATAAGAGTATTTTTAGTCAATAAACTCGAGGGAACAAGCACAAATGACATTGATTTACTCACCAGTTGCTTCTTCTTTGACGATAAGTATGAGGAAGACTGAAAGGACATCGACGTAAACTGTATCCGGAACGTCAGCAAAATTTACATTTCGAATTTCGAATATTTGATAACTCTTGAGACATACAGAACGTCCATTGATGGTATATAGCCAGATACAAATGTTTCTGTCCAAAGACTGCGCACATAATCGCCCACTTGTTTGTCTCTCCTCAGTGGCATGTGACATTCATAGTTCATACAGTCATACTTCCGTCTCTAATGAATTCAGCTGTTATTCAGTTGGTCATAGTGTTCATTTCCGCTTGAAGAGGAAAACTCACACTTTCGATATAGTAGGTCTCGCGCTCTCGTTTTCTCGTAACCCAGTCGGTGGTAAATCGTTTGGGTAAACATGGGCAGTGAGGAAAACAGCAGCTATGTCTCAGGACTATGGATTTCAGAAAGAACTTTCCCTGCAAATACCATATAAGTAACTCTGTTAGGCAGGAACATAAACCCAAACAAGTCGGCCAAAGACAAAGACGCCAAGACCATAACAAACGATGCAGGACAAAGAGAAAGCTGGATGGAATACTTTGAATAGGTCCTGAATCTACCTCGTCCACCATCTTTACTTGACATACCACCAGCAACTGAACCACTTCACGTCAACTCCAGCCCTCCCACTAACGCAGAAATCATCAAAGCTAATTATCCATAGATTGTTCGAAGATTCGTCCTGCCCAAAACCGGGTCCGCTGGCGAGGTCAGGTTCACACAGGGAAGGCGAGGCGAAAAACTCACGCAATGATTCTTTCTCACAAAACAAAAAACACGAAACTTTTCCAGAACAGACCTGTTTTTCCTGTCTGCGGGTGTACTGTTTATCTAAATTGCAGTATGTTGGTATAAAATGTTTTCCATGTTTTTTCACTATGAATTCAACCTGTAAATTTGCAATCAAAAAGATTTTTAAAATTTATACAGCCAACAGTCTAATGAGGAACTACTACTGAAGTACTTCTATGACTTGTCTTTCAATAGCTTTATCGCTAGAATAGAGCGGCCAGTACTAAACTTACACTATAAGTTAATCACTCCTTAGCCTACAAATACAACCATAGCAGAAGATAAATCAAAAGCCAAAACTATGGAGGTCAGTTGTAAGTGTTGAAAACAAATATTCGCCGGATCTTTTCCCTATTTCATTTTTTTTCAGATGCGTATAAATACACACACACACTACAGGAGCAGGTCAGATGAACTCTGTCATCAGCTACTGTCGTGCACAAAGTTTTCCAAACAGCGTATTTGAACGTTTGTCGCGAGACCAGCAGCCCCAAAAACTGGTTTGTAAAACAATTTGCAAGCAGGTTTAGCAAATCGCTGTTTTCGAAAAACATGTTTACCAAACAGTTTTTCGTTTCCCGTTTACCCGCCGCTTCAGAATGTGGCATTTATACCTAGGGTCCATACGTTAGAATTTTAATTTGCGCTTCGATTTGTGCAGATGTTTGAAAATTCATTTCATTCACAATGAGTCCACCACTAAAGTGTAAAAGTCAAGAAATTTCAAAATGTTGAGATAAACGGTTCGCGTTTTATAAATAGAGAAAATTTGGTTGGGGTTGGTATGGACCCTAGCGGCCATTAGAGGGTTAAAAGATTATACTAGTAAATCAAGAATCAGAAGGAATTTATGAAAAATAGATCACACAAATATATGTATATACGTACGCTGAAAAAATCGGCTCATTACGTGCGCCTCAGTACAATCAGCAATTGGTACTACTTATACTATGCACTACTATTGCATCTTGTTATGCGCGCAAACACACACACACCATCCACTTAACTCTACCAGTCATTACTGCTGCTGAAAGTTTATTCCTGTTTACTTCCTGATACTAATGCCGCTCCACATTCGCTAAGCGATTGGTAAGTGGATTTGCTCATCTGGGCGCGTACCTCTGGATGCTGCGACAATAACGAGGGAGCAGACCGTTGCCACGTAGTCCCTGGGCTGTGGCGGCAGCTTGACGAATGAAATGAAAAGCAACCCCAAAGCAGCTCGCAAGAACAAGAAGGTAAACAACGACGTCAGGAAAGGCATACCACGAAGGTAGCTAAGGAATACTTGATTGACCACCGAAAGAACAGCATCCAACTCCGCCGATTTTCCAGGTCTGTTGGACGAGGTCGAGTTGGCCGTACGAAGTCTCAAGAGAGGGAAATCACTTAGGGTCAACAGCGTCTGTTTTTACGATGTTGTGTGGGGTTTTAATTACATTTTTCCTGCCATTCCCTGACCAGTCCAGCTAATTTGATCTCATTTTCTTTTAAGTGCGATAAATTTATCTCTACCCTTCTCTACTAAATTTATCCCTCTTAGGTTCTTTTGCTCTTTCTCTCTTTTCTATTTTTCATCTTACGGTCAACTATCAAGTAACACCGCACCGACTACGGAGTTGCTACATTAAAGTAGAAAACTGGTCTTCTACACCTTCTTTGTCCCTTTGTGTCAATCTGATCTGACTTGTCATTAGCTGTAATAGATTAATAGCTACTCCTTCCCACTAAGCTATGCGCTGGCACCTCGGTTAGTACTTTCAATCTTTCTCTCCTCTCTTTCTCATTTTACAGAAGAACCATTAATATCAATTTGACAGATAAATTAAGCATAATACACTGACTGAGCTGAGAATAATAATAAATTTAATATATAAATAATAAAATTAAATACTCACGACCATATGTCAAAACTACTCACAAAACAATGGGTCGTCAAATTTCCATCTAAATTTTCAATCCTCCAGTATACGTTACTTTAATTATCGTTTTCTTTAGTATAATGTTCGTTATTCTTGGTCCCTCCAATGCATATCACATGTACTAACTCTGATTTAATGTTTTCACTATGAAAACACCCCAACACCGCTCACGACTCCATTTTATTACAGTATATTGTACATGTACAGCCCTCAGTTACATACAAGGATTGTGTTGTCATCACCCTGGCGAAATATGCGAGGAAGCTGAGGGTGTGATACACAGCGGTGATGGAGTCGCTGGCGACGCCGTAAGTAACGACGACGACTATTCTGACTCAACATGTCCACCACCGACAAGTGTCCAAAGTCCACATAGCGCTGGAAACTACTTGAAGGTTGAAATAGGGGAGAAATAAAATACAAATAGTGTATAAAAACGGTAAGAACGTTTGTGCTCAACTGTTCCACTATTTATGATATTTTGAAATATATTTAGATAGGATTGTGATATGAGTTGCTCCCCTCCATGACTGCGCCTTTGGCGATTGCATTGTTCACCAAATAGTACAACCGGCCCTGATTATTCGTTTGAATAAAAAAACAAGCAAGCAAGGAAATAAATTTATCTTATTCCGTGTTTAATTAAAATATACTTGCTGCATGTTTTATGTTGTGTATATTTCCTTAATCGTGTATGTTATGAGATACTATCTGTAAATATTGTGATTGTATGCATGTGCTGTGAGTAAAAGGTGCTGTTTAGGTAACGTAGGTGCCCTTGCATCCAAATATTCGCTATTTGAACCATTCCAGACAGAGATACATTTAGATAAATTACATTAGCTTTTAGACACCAGAGGTTATTAGTCAGAAATCAGCTACAATCATCAAAAAACTCAAAGGGGATAAGTTGGAGACTTCAATCTGAAATGAGAGAATGCTCTGACCAGGCATTACTAGACTGATAGAGATTTCTCTATGAAAATACCAACCAAGAACTTTGCATAGCTCCTGGTGTTATTTTTGTGAGATTGAGAGTGTGTGTGTGTGTGTGGGTGTGTTGCATTACAAAAAAACACGTGAAAGTTGGGAAGTAAAATTATAAGACACTACATTTCTCCGTTTTTCCACACATGTCTTTTTTGTATAACATGTATACATAAATGTGTTAGTGTGTATAATTGACTTAATTGTCCATGCGAATGTATTGACAAAGGGGAGTAAAGTAGAAAAGAACAAGAGAATATGGAAAACAATTCTTTTTAAATTTAATTTTAGTCAAGATATAATTTTGAGAAAAAGAATTTTCTCAAAATTCTTTTTTTCAAATGAGAATATATAAGGATCAAAATATTTAAGGGATAAAAAAGACGCCAAGCCTTGTTTATAACGTTTTTAAAATTATTAGTATGTTGACATCTTCCTTTCCACTGCAGTTAAATATTTGTGTTACTTCAGTAGTACCTCACGAAACATTGCTAGCTGTAACCGCGCTTAGTAATATAAGGGAGACAAATTGATAACTCTTGCCATATGTTGTAATGGACATCGCTAAAGTAAATTACCATATTAAATACATGAATTTTTAATATTCTAGTTACAAAAAAATTGTTTCTTATCTTGTCATAGGTCTTATGTTATCATGATCTTTCTCCGTATTTCTGAAGCTCTACGTTCCACTTCACTTCTGACTGCGGTTCGTTTTAATACAAATACTGCGGTTCGTTTTAATATAAATCCCTTTCTAGCCAGTGGGTGCTTCAAGTCTTTGGGTAACACAGTTCGCTTGCCTGAAACGAAATTATTGTTAGTCTGCCTCTGTTAAGAAATGTACAAATCATTATAATAATTTATGAAATGCACCAAGAGACATTTCTGGAAAGGGTTTGCTTGAGAATTCAAGACGTTTTAATAGACCTGCCACGGGTATATTTTTCCTCACACAAACACGCACATACACCCACCCACACACTAAAGGTATTAGTGCTATATCATACCTAGAAGAACTGAATTGTGCTTTTCGTATAATGTACCAGGTATACGTGTGGGCTGGTAGCCCGTGTGGTTGCAACATTTTTACGTGCAAAAGAGCAACAGATCTCTCTCTTTTGTCCCTGTTTCCAGTCATTGGTTGGACATAATAAGCTGCAGTAAGTTTGATGTAGGTGTGCCAATTAGGCTATTTCTGTGCCCCTTCCAGTAGATCATCCAACTGGCGGCTTCGGCTTGTCCACTCCTTGCCACTCAGCCATCATTTCTGTTCTGTTTGCCTCGTCGACGTCCTCTCTCCAGCAAATCCATAAGGACAAAAGAACAAAACTCCAAACAAAACAAACAAACAAACAAACGAACAAAACCAGCGGTTTTGCTCTTTATTATCTCAGCTATAATCTCGTCAACGGCTTTTCTCAACAGGAACATTTTACTAAGGAGTCCACAAAATATTTGGTACATACGATATGTATACTAAAGAAAGGGAGAAGCCTACAAATTACCAGCTGTGTGCAGATCAACCATTTCGGTTCGTTCGTCGTTCAATACATCCGGAGAAGTTATGCATTCAATATTATATGGGTATTCTTTCATTATTTAATTGGAAAAATGGCAGCCAACGGGTTTTTAATATGTTAGCCTTACACTGTGTCAAGGCTACAATAATCAGGTTAGACCGTCATCCGCTCCTGTGCAAAAACAAAAAGTGTTCAGTTCTGGACGTTGTCAAGAATTTGTGTATTTAAGGAAGTAAATGTCGTCTCTGCCTTTTTCTCTGTTGGCATCATTTCTCTGGATCAGGCCATACAAACTTTTAATTATGTTTTTACTTACTCGCTTCAAACACACAATTGGTACGTACACATTACTTTTTTTAAACTACAAAAAAGACAACTTCTCCTAATTTAGCTTTTTGATAGCTTGAATCTTAATTATTTTATTCAGAATCAGTAATTTTTTTAAAAAGTTTTTAATATCTGCTCAATCGAGTTTCAGCCCACGGAGTCAAAAGATGGTCATGGCCGAGGTCAAACACTGCGACACTATCGCGTTTAATCCTATAGTTAAGAATCTATGATGTAGTAGCAGGCATTTTCATCATCTAGGGGAGAAGATAAGCTTTAATTTGATACCAAAAATCTAGGAACGGTTGTTTGAAAAACGTGCTCTAAAAGCAGATGTGAAGAGTTAAAATAGCGATTTGTTATCATCAGAAAACATAAACTGAATTTAATCTTGGCATTTAAAAAAATCGAGAATTCCTCAAACTACAAGACTGTCAGGTTTATTTTTCTAAAAATGATTCTACACCTTTAAAATAGATTACAACCGACCATGGAAGGCCCTCAAGTTGTAAAAAGTTGGAAAGGGGCACTACTCTCACGGGATCATGAAGAACTCATGATTTACGTCCCTTGATCACAAAAAATACAGCGGGGCGGAGGGAATGAAATGCACGGTTACGTTTGTAAAATAATAGTTGCTTTTCGTCGTCGTCTTCGTCCTCCTCCTCCTCCTCCTCCTCCTCCTCATCATCATCATCGTTTATTCCTTTTATCTTTTTATCAACACGTGAGCGTCTGCCAGGCGATGACCGTCTTCGCGTCGTTACCAGTATTTACAAATAAAATATTGTAGTGTTACCTAAAGGATGTCATTTATGAGGAGGGTCACGTGCAGAAAATGCTACCATCCACCCGCATGAAGCGTGGAATTGATTTCCTATGGCACTGTACTGCTGTCTCTTGCTATCCTGGTTTACATCGTCCATAGTATTACCATCCTTAATTAAAGAAGATAAATTTCACGCACCAAGTACAAATGATGTAGCAAAAAGGTTTCTTACCGTTTATCAACCACACAAGATCACTTATAAAGACTTAGTAAGTGATCGAAAAACAAAAACCACATGTAAATAATCAAGTGGATGAAATATGAAATATGCAAGATTTGTCAGCAGCTTCACAAATATCTCGAAAATTTTTTTTTTGTTTTGTGCAATTTATTTTGCTTTGTTGAACAAAATATGCCACACATTTGTTTGTTCAAGTTCTCGACTCGGAGAGAAGTACAATAGCCATTTTACCATTAGGGTGCACAGCGCGTTGCGTCTTGCTGTAGCACACAAGTGAAGCACAAAACAAACAAAACTAGAATATATAAAGAAGAGAAGAATGAACAGCGCAAATGACACAAACATAAAAACAACTGAATTTTCAAACTTTATTTTTATTGCTTTTTTTCTTTCTCTTTATCTCTTATCTTTCTTTCCTCATAAGCGGGGATATCAATATTCGGCTTGTAGTCCGTGCTGACATGTACGGTCTATGTGTACATTCCACCCAAGTTTTGAGTGCGACGTGGATGTACACTAGTGTCCACACTAGTATTATTTTATTTTCCAGTTGTTATGTTTACTTTGTTTTATAATTCAGTTTTCTTTGTGTTTTGTGTCATTTCTCCTGTTCATCTTTTTCTCCCTTATTTTGTTTTTTTTTTTCTTTATTTTATGGAGAATACATTCAATTGTCGGTCCTAACCCTGACTGTGACAGTATGTTCAGTTGCAAACCGTTTCACTTCAGCTTTCTAACCGCCAACACCAAGTACTCGGCTGAGAAAAACGTTTTATTGCTCGGTTTATTGCCTGTGATCACCTCCCTTCCTCGGGGCCAGGGTAGCAATTAGGGAAAACTACCCCTGGTACAGCACCGTGTACTCCACGTGTACTCCTACCTTCCCTCGCACGGGCGAAACCATTTCAAAAAAAATAACGCCCACCGCGACTTAAGCCTTTAAAGAGGACGAAATCAGTGCAGGAAAAGCATCGGAAATAACTCAGCATGCTAACCACAATCTTCGCTGAATAACATTCATATTATGAACTCTTTAGTTGTGTTTGCGATATAGATCTGTTTTCATGTAGGACAAGATCGGGTAATCCCTCTCTTACAAGCACCGTTACAGCTAGCAATGTGCCCTCAATCTCAAGCGTTTCGTTTTTCATTGGTCCATGCTATCACGTGACAGAGAATGCTCAGCTGTCGATGGTTATGAAGGTGATAATAAGATTGCCAACATTTTTGGTTTTGTTCTCTGACGTTTGGGGATGGCCAGTCAAAGTCCGTTGATGTGTAGAGAAGATCTGCGATTACGGACATTCACAAGGTACAAACAAAGGTTTTGTTTTGTTTTTTTCTTACTTTTCACTATTGCCCCTTTACGGCATCTTCATCTCCCTTTCTTCTACTCACCGGCACGTTCAACGATCGCTAGGTACCAAAAGTTACTAACATTTATTCTCATCTCTTTCAAAGAAGTTATTTACAGTCAACTCAGCCATTAAAGCTCTTGCTTTTGTTGTTCGTAGACATAATTCATTGAACTGCTCATTGTCATATGATAACTAGTATAGGGTGATAGTGTTGGTGTCGCACTCTCGCTTCCCCGCCAGTCGAGCAGACACGCGGGTGGACCGACAAACGCAGGGTGGATCAGATAGCTGAGCGGTTGACCATCGGAAGAACGGAATGGCTGGTGTCAGATCACTTACGGAGGGAGAGCGGCGAGGTGCTCGGTGTTGCTAGAGAGTTCTGTCCCTTGGCCAACAGGCTGAGGTGATCGGCTCTCCCTGATATTGTTTATGTTTTGTTGTCGTGGTTCGATTTTGGAGAAAAATGTTGGACCTTCATGTTTACATGTGCTTCTGCTGCTTTTTCCTCCTCTTCTGGTTTGCAACAGGAGGGTATAGAATGTATATAATGTTATTTGAAGTGCGAACTCTGGATCTATTTGCTGGGTTCTACTCTCCCGCTTCACTCGCTTCTGCAGCGACCTTGGGCTACATTGAGTAAACTGAGATGATGATCACTCTTTTGCAGTTTCATATGATAACATTTCTTCATGTTCTCAAGATTATTCAGTATAGTCCCAGTATTCTCCTGATTCTCACTAACATTATTCCCTGGAGTCGTTACCGTTACATCTGCATTTATCTCCCTTTACTGTCCGCATTGTTTTTCCTTCTACATCTTTGTTACTATTTTGTGATTTTGTTGTACATCCTTGTTAACTTGCTCTACATCTTTGTTACTTTTTGTTAACTTGTTCTGCATCTGTTTTATGAGTTTGTTCACCGCAATAAGTTCGTCTTTGGCTGAAATATTACGCTTTTTAAATTCCCACGTATTATTACTATTAACAACCTTTCCCATAATGCTAGTCCTTTTTCACACCTTTCCTTTTGCAATATCATGTTACTCTCAGCTCTTGTTATTTTTATTTCGTTCCTCTTTTTGTTTTCTGTATTTGATTTTATTCTTCGTTCAGTACGGTTGCTTATTCTTTTATAGTTTATATGCTATTTCTGTTCCTGTCCCTGGTATGCTGTTCATGTTTCGTTTTTGTTCTTAAGCGCTTAGAGCATGTTCCTTAGGAGTGTGAGTATGCACTTTACAACATTTGTATTTATTATCATTTATTATTAGGCCGAGATGGCGAGGATAGGACAGGTTAGTCAGGTCACCAACCTCAGCTATCCAGATAGAAATTGGGGATGGGGAATTGAACGATGCGAAGTAATGGAGGGGCAGTAGCGCTAGCTACGATTCAGAAGGAATAGAATTCGCTTAACGAACATCAATCAGTGAAGGTTAGACGGGTGACAATTTAACGACCTGACCACTCTTTAGAAATTGCAGGCGCCCAAGTAAGTTAACCTTTAGGTAAGAAATGTTGTCTAGTAGACTTGGGTGGCAGCAGTTGCTTCATGCTAGTGTCGATGCGCGATGGGTTGTAGTTCATAGACTGATTCGTAGAAAGTCAGCGACCACCTGTCCACATTGTACTAGCAAGGTTGTTATTGATCATAGCTAGTAACGGAATGGCAGAGAGTGTGTATATGGTGTGTTCAGCCAATCGCGAGAGATGACGATCGCCGGTCATGAAAATTTAACATTGTGCCAGTCGAGGAATCGGGGTCTTAGCACTGGATGCTCGAGGAGGAAGATAGTAGCAAAGATTTGTTCAAGGCTGTTCAGCTCCACAGAAAATAATCCCCAGAATGAGGAGCGTTATACCAACCTTTCTTTAACAAAGAAAAGCCGGGCCCCCATGACAACCGCGGACCCCTCTGTTCCCCCCCCCCACCACCCCGCCCCAAACTCAGCAGAAGGCTGCGGTCGTGACTTTGTCGCGCCTCGAAACCACTTCCGTATCTTTTAAAAACAATTTGAAACCATCATCTCTTTCTATCAGCGCTACAGCTGTTCCCGCACCGTGTTACACACGCGCACTGACTATTCGTATGCAATCACTCTCATAGGCTCAGCACACAAACACACATAAACAAGCACCTGTGTGAGTGTGTATACATATATATATATACACACACACAGACACGCAACCCAACCCCACCCCCGACACACACACCAAGAAAATTAATAACATATTAGAGAAAAAGAAACAACTAAAATATGGGAATACATTTGTAACTCTCACTCTTCTAGTGTGTATGTTAAAAGAGAGAGTGTGTGTGTTTATGCGTTCCCAGTTAATGCCATTGCTGCCGAAGTGACAGTTTTGATAAAAACAGTAATCTGTTAGAAATTAATAGCTCTTTATTTAAATTGTCACAATATAGTAAATATACGCTCTCTGCTTACTAAAACAATGCAAGTGTCTAATCTTTATGCTGAACACTCTTTGATTTGGGAAAGTCAGCGACAGACACGAGGGGATGCTGACCACAGCGCTACAGCTACAACGAGCTGCGCATGCGCACTGGCAGAATTGGTATGCAACCACATGCATAGGCTCTACACACACTCACAAACAAACAGCTACAGGCTTCTCGAACTTCCGCTTGGCTTATTTGATTCTTCTAATACTCGGAAATATTTAGCAAAGTAAGCGCCCGGCTTGTTGTCGTCACACCACAACCCCCACCACTCGGTTACACGTCAGCTATTTCCTGAGCAACGCATTGAGGAACTATGATATACCATTGACCTAGTTGAACTATCTTGAGATATGTAGACTCCCGTGATCTGTGTTATTTTTTTTTTCTATACAGCGTATCCCATGCATTATTAACAAGCATTGCTCTCTCTCGCTTTGACACTTGGCTGGTCACACTACGGGCTGCGCAACATGGCCAACCGCTCGTTAACCCTCATGTTCAAAGAGGACTTGCGATTCCGGTCGTTCTTAAGGTACAGAACAGAATCTCTTGTATGGCTGTCTCTCTATCATCGCTTGTTTATGATACGATATCATCACTTACTTAGACTTATTGTCTTTATCTTAATGATAAATACTGCTAGCGAGACAGTAATCAGGACCAATCTCTGTCTGGCCGCACTGACATTCGGACATTGATAGTATTTTTTTTCAGAAAAAAGAACAAAACTATTGACAGCCAGCAAAGTTATCCTTTTTTCTAGAAATGTTAAGAGCAAACACGTTTGTATGCATTTGCACGCGCGCGCGTACACACACTACATATGTATATAATTACATATATATTTACAACCTCTTATTGTATTTAGACAGATGATTAATATAATGCGTGTTGTGCTATAAACGTGACATGTAGAGTGGACATTTAGCCTCAACATAATTAATAAATTAAAACTTGCCGGTTTTGGAACTTCCGCTTTATTTTATCCTATTCTGTTATGATACTCGCGAATATTTAAAAAAGTTAGTAGTATTCTAGTTGTCTTTTTTCTTCTTATTTTACCTACAGACCTACTTTGGATGCTCATTGTTTTCATGGTTGTAAGTTGTGTTTTATGCCAGTGGTCTACCGCTTTCTTTGTTTAGTTTGTATGTTTTTGCAACAACAACAACAACAACAACAACAACAACAACAACAACAACAACAACAACAACAAGACTTTGAGCAGAAAGAAGAGAGTCGGGCGCATACCTTGATTATCGACTGCGACCTCAAGATACAAAACTTGTAATTAGCAGCAAAGTTTATAAATTAACCGGTTACAAAGTTTGATCTTCTCACATGTAATCGAATTATGATGCTTAATCTTGATTGCCCAATAACACAATAATAACTATAAGCCAGTAGGAATCTATGGATAGTGTGGGCAATTAATCATATGATTATTATGACAAACTTTCATTGCTGTTCTTCAGTAGTAGTTATCGTAGTTATCGCCACAGGAGAGGAAGCCGGCGTAGGCAGCGGAGTTCAGCGAAGGATATAGGTTTTAGCGGACACTATAAAAGCCCTTCCGTCGACAGGGGTAGAAGTATAGGGACCGGACCCCGACACGCCGACCAATGTATAGAAGTGTAACCGGGGCACCATCCGGTAGTGCAGTGGTTAAAACACTCGCTTGTCACCAGTGCAGTGAGCGGCTCAGGGTTAAGATCTCGTCTCGGGACATTCTCTGTATGTGATACCTGTCCACGTTGCTGCATCGGGTGTCCCTTGTCGTGTCCCGAAGCGAAATCTGAAAACAACTGCATTATCGGGTGCCATTCTCTCGTCCCGTTTCTGCTTTGCCCTTATATACCTCACACGGGCCAAATTTTTGGCGATGATTCTGTACTCCCCTACCAATTGGTTCATAACAAACGAACACATTCTTTGGTGCAGAGATGCATCTCCGGCCTAATTATAATTCATTGCCGGGCGACCTCTACACTCAAAATATAATTATGTGCAACCAACTGTTTAGCATCCTTCATAGTCTATAATCTATAGCTTACATGTGCACATACAGATGATTCTGAAGAATCTTGGTTCCGTTAAAAAAAATTATTTGTACTTGATGAACAAGCTTATGAGAGGAAGAAGATGGAAAAGAATGCGCACGTCATTTAAAAACCAAATATTCGCGAACTTTTAACGCGTAACACATGGTGCACGCATTCTTACACAAACGGGAAAATCCACTAACTATCCCACCCACGCAGGGCCGTGCTTAGGGGCAGGCGGACGAGGCATCTGCCTAGGGCCCCGCGCTTCAAGGGGCCCCGCGCTTTTGATTGTAGCCTATTGACGAACGTTACAAATAAATTAATCGTAGGCTTATGTTGTAATGTATATGCAGCGTGCTGTCAATGATAAAAGACGAGATATCCCTGAGGACAAAAGTGACTTTAGATCCCAACTAAAACCGTGTGATCGTGGCGTGAGGGCCCCGCACATGCCCTTTGCCTCGGGCCCCGAGGGGGCTAAGAACGGGCCTGCACCCACGCCTCCAAACTATCGCATTGGGTGACTTTCTTCTCCAAAGCCAAGAACCACCGAAACAAGCGCACCACGAGCCTTCCCCCTTAAATCGGGATGCCCATGAAAGACTAGACGTCATTGTCGTCGTCGTCATCATCATCGTCATCATCATCGTCATCATCGTCGTCGACTTACAAAAGATTGGCACATAGTAACATAATATATTTATCACAGAGGCGTTTATAAAGTGCGAGACTGAGAATATTTTTCTTCATCTATTCGAAGAAGGTATAGTTTCAACGTGTAAGCTACATGTATTCAATATTAAAGAAAAGACCCACAGAGAGGAGAGTCACCCTCAAACGACAAAGCAAGTATTCCAAGAGTATTCCAATACTCTGCTGAAATCATCTCCCTTATGGTGTGCTTAAAATAATTTCTTTTTCTTCAAGTTCGTCAGTGGCCTTTACACTATCCATTGCGTCAGGAATATCCGTGTCACGTGGCCTTCGTGATATCTCTGACTGAGCCTCAATGCCCTGATAGATCCCAGGTAGCTACTCAACACATTTAGTGTCAGTGCGTTCGTCGTATTTTTACCGCACACTACTCCAAAGGGGTCTGTATGATCATGACGTCACTACAAACGGCGAAGTGAGGAGCTCGGCAGCATGTGTTCGTTTCCGGCAGCGGCGGCGTTAGGGGGTGGCAAATGGGGCGGCCGCCCCAGGCCCCGCTCTCGAAGGGGCCCCGCGCTTCAGTTCCGAGGTCATCTTTATGACTTATTGCTGGCTGTGTTAAACAAGTTGTAACAAAAAAATTGACTTTCAGAAAACACTTCTAAGTTTTAATTAAGCAAATTATTGAATCCATGTCTTAACTTTAAACCCGACAATAATAACAAGCAGTTTATTAAGTTATCGTCACCATATTATTTCGCTTTAAGAAAAAGCCGGTACTGTCACAAACGGTGGGAAAGGTTACGAACAATTAAAACACTAAATTCGTGCGTTATTTCGCGAAATTGATCCAGCCTATCTAACTGTATATAAATTAGTGCTTCCGGCATCATATCAATAGGGATGTTGATACACGTACTCCATTACCCCGGCCCCTCGCGGATGGTCGGCCCCAGACCCCGCGTGTTCCTAACGGTTCCTAACGCCGCCTCTGCTTTCCGGCAGAGCGTTTAGTCTGTTTGCTGTCACAAGTTTGCTGTTCCCTTTTCACTGGATGTAATCTTGTCAGTTCTGTCTCAAGTTTTCTCATTGTGCGTTCGTCCGTCTGGGTTGCAAGACTCAGCTGACCGTCACTCTAAAAGTCAAATGGCCAGCCGCTCATCTTCTCACATGTTTAGAGAAGACTTGAGATTCCACTCGTTCACAAGATACAGAACAGAATTTCTTGCATGTCTGTTTAGCGTGTTTTCACGTCTTTCTCATCTGATATTGGAGCTACTTTTTAATTATTGTCTCTCTCTTTGAATTTTTTTCTAATCATCGATATTTCTTACAAGACAGCGCTAAGAAAACATCTCTGTCTCACAATTTCTTGTAGAAGTCAGGGTGTACAAATAGCGACTTTCAGGTATCAAAATTATCCCATCGTGCGACTTCTGAAAGACTTTAATCAGTTTCGGTGTGGGGGGGGGGGGGATTGTTTCACGGGAAGGTAGACAGTGTCGGTAGGAGGAACAATTTTACAGAAAGTAAGAACAACGGCAACAAGTTATTGGTATCGAGACAAGACAAACCTGGTCTATATTCATACTTTGTCATACTAACGGTTGGCCAATCCAGCTACTTATTATTTTTTTTTTAAAAAAAAAAAAAAAAAAAAAAAAAAAAAGCCGACAAAGTAAAAGAGAGCAGTTTGAAAAGGGGACGCTACTGTCAGCTTCCTCTAAAGTCTAAACTAATGGGTTTGCGTCCCATGAGAAAGGGCGAGGGGAAAAAAAACCGCTGATATTTTTTATGAACTTCATTCGCTGGATTAGTCACGTGGTAATTTTTTTAAAGCCGTTACCTCGTATATACTTTTCTTCTCTTCCTCTTGGACTGAAACAGTTCTCTAACTGTTCACCTTCCAACATGTGACGCTCAGTCTCTCTCGCCTGTGGGAATATTGTTAACCGACACATCTCTAGACATGTAGGGGTGGAGCCACCTATGGCGAGTAAGGGTCCTTCTCCAGTAGCTATAGTGATGAAAAAGACAATGTTTGTTTGGGTTTTGCATCTATTAAACATTCGTACTTAGGTCTTAAACTTTCTTACTTTCTCTATGAACTATTCATCCTTGTAATTATACAAACGGACCTAGTGAGCCTTTTCTTTCTTATAATGTTTCAGTCGGGCACCTACAGGCTACCTCTATGATAGTAACACCAGAAGTGAACGGTGTCTTGGCTGTGGACGGAGACGTGAACAGTGTCATCGCCGCACGTGCCCCATCCAGGAGGTCAGCGCGTTCGCTGCTCAGGCTGCAGATGCGGGCAACACAAACACTGAGTATATCAACCCCTGTGAGAGAATGATCAAAAGACTAGCATCTGCTGGATATTTTTTCAATCGCATCAGTGGTCGGGTAGAGTGCTTTGGCTGTGGGCGGAGACTAGATCAGTGTCACAGCAGCACGTGTCCCAGAGAACACCTCAACGTGCCACAGACCACACGGCATGATGCAACAGTTGATGCTCTGGAACTTTACACTACGTTTGGTGTAAAACTCAGGCAACCTTACTTTCCACAAAACTGAGACTTTTTAAAGCTCAATATCTACTTGCTGGACTAAAATCTTAACACGGTGTGCCTTTATTATCTTCGTCTTTCATCTTCATCCACCTCCTCCTCCTCCACCTCCTGCTCCTCCTCCTCTTCATAATCTCTCTGTCTGGTTGCCCTCAGCAGTTCCATGTAGCTACCAGTTCTCGTCGTCTTTGTGTGAGAATGGTGATTACTTCATCATGCAATATTACAGTATATTTCATTAGCACTCTGCGTGTCTTTTGTAACTGGGTTAGTTTTACTATTTTATTTCTGATATTTACTTTTGTTTTTATTGTTAGTAACTGTATGCTTGTTTGCCTTTCTATAGTTCAATGATTCCTGCTTTAACGAGATTTAAATTAATCTTTACATCATCCTTATTTGGATACATGCATAATTTTTAATGCTTATTTCTTTTGTAATAATATATATGTAAAGCTACACTTTGTATCTATTAACTGCAATTGCGCTGCTTTAATTTCTTACATTTTACAACATGTATGAAATCAATACAATTTTGTTCTTGGTGATTGGTTGTCAATTATAGATGAAGACCTTAAAGAATTGTAGCTAATTTGGCTTGCGACAATCTTTTAAATGTTTAGTGAACGTGTATTGAAGGACATATGCATACATACGGTTAGTTGGCTGTTTGAGTTTTACATGCCAGCATACACGCATACACACATCCAAAATATATACTAGCATACATTCAGAATAGTAAAAACACTAAGCAAACTAACAAGCTGGTGTGTAAAAAGCAGTTAGCACTCACAAATTTTAAAATGTACACATAACAATAATCCTAGAACAATCGTGCACATCACAGGACAGTCATGCCCAAACAAGCCTTCCGTCAACAAAGAGTGTTTCTTCGGATTAATTTTATTGATGCCAGATACATAAAGCATCAGCATCCCTTTCGTGGCTTTATACCACTAATTGTTTTATTACAATCCATTGTCAAGCATAGCAATTAGCACTGTAACAAGGGAGACAACTTTGTAACTCTTGACTCATAACTACTTCGATGAGTGTGCGCACTGAGGGCTGCCAGCTGTAAGTACCTTGGTACAGTGATAGAGGGAAGATTATCCTCTAGTGATCACGTGATCCAAGTATACAGACAGCCCCAGTAAAGTCTGTACCTTTTGAGGAAACTCCGCAGCTTCAACGTCAGGTCTGGGGTACTGTGGACTGTTTACAGGTCTCTTGTTGAGAGCATCCTCACATTTAGCATCGCCGTCTGGTATGGTCACCTCCTCGTCAAAGACAAGGCAAAGCTGGCCAGAATCATCCACTAGGAAAATAAAAGTACTGGTATACTAGTACTATGCTCATTCTATGTTTGCTATGCTCATACTGTTTGCTATGCTCATATTATGTTTTACATGCTCATGTTATGTTTGTATATGTGGTTGGGCTTGTGATCAAAAGAAAAATTTCTGTCTTGGACTTCCTCGGATAGACAATAAAGTTTGATTTGATTAAAAGAGAAGTTTTCATGCCTAAATGTGTGTGTGTGTCGTGGAGAGAAGCAATGTTCTTCCACATTCAATCACTTTTTTTACATCCTGTTAACTAAATGTACTAGTGTGAATGCAATGAATGTCTGCGTGTTTGAGTGAGCGTTTTTATTTTCTTTCGATTTTTTCCTTCTTTAAAAAAAAACTACTTTAAAATGAATGAAGCATTTTAAACACAATGTTTTTTAAACTCATGTTTGCATATAAATTCCAATGTTATAATTTATAAGGTATAAAATCTGAATTTTGCCGTTCTTTCTGACAAATTAAGCATCCTTCTCACAGGTGCAATGTCAAGGGTCCTCCAAACACTCATGTGGTTCTGTTCACAAACCTGAAACAAAGTTACACCATACCCGCCGATGTACTCTAAGACAAAAACAAAGCTTAACATGAATCAGAAAATTAAACGTTATTTTAAATATTCGTGTTTGAAAATATTTCAGCATAAAAAAAACCAGTGCTAATAAATGCTACTTTAATACTTTTCATAACTTTATGCTTTTGTTTCTTAACTAATAAAAGAAAGAACCAGATCTGTGAGCATCACTATACTTACCTTGTATTTTGCTCCCTGTCAGTAGGAATGGTCCTGATAAACTTGTGCAAAATGGAATAGCACCAAACTTCATCCCTCTAGAGCAGCGGTTCTCAACCTTTTACATGTGGCGACCCCCCTGACGAACACCGGTACGTCCGCGACCCCCTTAGCCAGCTAGGTCGGTGGAAGAGCGGGGGGGGGGGGGGAGCCTTAGCTAACCTCGAACGCCGCGTCGAGGAAATCAACAACGGAAGAACAAAGTTCGTATCTGCAAGAAGTATAACTGTTAATGAAATTTTACTAAAGCAAATTCTGTGGTGCTAATAAATATTATTTTATTGGACACTCACTTTGATTAATGAGAAGGTTGAGCCTGCTTGCTGTTGCATAGAGAAGCGAACCTGTGTGCGATGTTCGTACCCACTGCTATTCGCAGCTCAGCCTCTGCGTCCACACGATTTCTGTATTGAGACTTCAGTGCTGCCAATGCTGAAAATCCTTGCTCACACATATATGAAGTTGAAAATGGCAGAAGAACTTTCATTGCTTTCTCAGAAAGGAGAGGATATTCACCGTTGATGCTAATCCAGAATGTTGGCACTGGTGTTGTTTGGAAGACCATTTTCAGGGATTGGTCACTCGAAAGGTCGATGAGCTGCTCTTCTTCTTGCGTGGACAACCCGCTTGTGCTAGGATCAGCCAGAAATGGATTACGAATCCAATCGTATTTAGTCACATCAATTTCAGCGAAATAATGCTGAAACCTTTCTTGCAGTCCGCTTAGATGGGCAATAATTACATTCTTCACCTGAATCAAGATTCAAGTTAACGGCAGCCTTGCACTTACACAAGCACGGAAACATATCAAAAATATTTTCTTGGAGTATCTTCTGCGTCCACAACGAAATGTTTCGGACGAAAGCATTCATCTTGTCAGTTGTTTGTAATATGGTGGTGTCCTTCCCTTGTCTGGTCATGGCCTTCTGTCAGGGACCTATAGAGTACTAGGACTGAGCACGTGCGAATGAAAGGTGTGAATGATGGACGTTTCCTGAATGCGTGCCTTTTAGATGTTTTAAAAAAAAGAGAGGTGTGACTGGAGAGGGAGAGGGGAGTCAGCGATGAGAGATTGGGAAGAGAGAGGGCAAAAGGTGAGAGGAGGAGATTGGAGGCTTAATTGTTGAGAGGGGGATTGTGTTTTGAGTTTTGGAAGTGAGAAGTCACTGCATTGCCGAGACAGTGTACTTGAATAGGGAGAAGAGATTTGGAGTTTGATCGCCCTCACCACTCGGTTACACAATGTAAACTAATTTCACTAATACCAGTATAAGAAACTTTTTAAAAAAATGACCACCTTCGCGACCCCCTTGTAGGCACGTCGCGACCCCCCAGGGGGTCGCGACCCACAGGTTGAGAACCGCTGCTCTAGAGTCTAGATTCTAGAATATTCCAAGAAGACAGAGTTAGATGGTGAAGCTTCATAACAATCTCTGGGAGAAGACTGATAAAAGAATAGCAAAACAGTATAAAAAAAAACCCACTTAAACATTGTTGAAAACATTACTAAGATTTTCCACTTCTGTGAATATAAAAGAAAATCAGCTAATTGGTAAAAATGGCTAAATGGGCTGAATGGTTTAAAAATAGACCTCTTTTACAAGTATGACTAAATAAGTAGGCAGGCTAGCAGTAAGACTAAGACACACTTTACAAGCATAGCTAAATTAGTAGGCAGTACAGTACAAAGAGGTAACAAACTTTATACGCTTTATAAAATAAGTAAGCAGTCTTGTCTTTGGACGAAGGAAAAAACAAAAACAGTTATTCATGTGTAAACTACAGTAAATTAAATTCATGAAATTAGATCATTCGTAGTCTGTTTTTTACGGATGAATTTTTGGTTGAGTATGAACTTTTAACTGAATAAATTTAGTTGAAACTTACTTGAAGCTAAAAATTATACTTCTGAGAGATAGATTGTCTTTCTTATCATTAAGCAGCTGCTAAAGGCATATTTGTTAACATTGTTCCTTGGATTGATAGTGTGTTCTTGTAGTTTAGATAATGCAAAATCTTGTTATTTTGTTTTCATGATCATATTGTTACTAATATTTGTAAAATGCTGTGATTCATTAGGCAATGGCGTTCTTTAATTATTGTTATTATTATTTAAAAAAATTTAAGTGTTTCAGAACAAATCACAACACTCACCATGTTCGCTCTTATTCACATTCAAAGAGATATTTTAAACGGAAAACAAAATGTCATGAAAGAAACTGTGCTACAACTGTTTGGTAATCCTGTCATTTGATGGCGATGCCTATCTCACTGATTTGTCTGGAATGGGTGTTAGCGGTCAGTGAAGGACCTTGACTATCCTGACCCTTTGTTTCTTAGGATTTGTTACTTGGTCAAATTACCGCCCTTACTGCTTATTTACCTTTATCTCACATCCATATGATTGCTTTCATGGCTTAAAGGAAGCAGATCCATCCGTCCATAAAAAGGGAAGATTAAACTGTTATTAGAAAAGACGTTTCGTTGTCTGTTTTCTCCATGTTCTGACCGGGCAGGTCTTCCTTCTCTTGCCACTCGTTTGTTTCCTAGTCTGTAAAACAAAAGTAATAACTGCTAAACCAAACTCAAACAAAAACAGCGAAGCAAAAATAAAATTCCAAAAACTTTTCCTTAGAAGGAAGCTGGCTGTAACTTAACTTGTAACTTAAAAATATTTGGCATTAAAACAGAATCTCACTTGTAATTAGGGCAAAGAATATTGTGTGATCATTTATTCATTATCTTTGAATCTTGAAAAATCACGTTGTATTCCCTATGTATTCTGTATCCTCTAAAACCACAATTGTCTAATAACATTTCTGTAATAGTTCTGATTTTTTAATTTTAATTATTATTCTAAATCATACAACATATAGAATGTTATTCCAGCATCTTACATTCTTTTCATTTTCTACTTTGCATTTTTGCATAGTCAGGCTCCTACATGACACGACAGCTTCAACATTCCTTTTTACTGCACATTATTTTCTTCATACATGGCGAAAGCCTAAAAAAAAAATCATCTCCATACGACCAGCCTATGAACTGGATATGGGCTCGACAGGAAAACCAGTCCTGTGACTATTTTCCGCCGCTAACCCAGCATTTATCTCGACCTGACCTCAGTCAACTGCTTGCAATATGTCTACTGTGCCGGTCTATCATTGCCACTGTCTGTCGCGTCCATCAGACGAGTCAAACGAAATCAGAACTGAAATAGTTACCATCAAACGATGATTGGCTTGACTGTACCGAACAAATGTCGCCATATTTGTGAATACAAATCGAGTAACACGACGTAGACATGCTCACAGACAGACGACTACTTCACGTCTGCTTTGCGAGTGAAGGCGCTGCGTGGCGATCGTTGAGTCGTGGAAGTGCAAACGCTCGCTCGCTGCACAGTTTACACCTCGCGTTACTTTAACTCAATACTCAGAAACTCGTGCGTTCAAACCGAGATCTGTTCCTAATACCTCGTGTGGAGGTCACCATTATGCGCTGATGTCATCAGGCTCATCGCTCGCTCGATGACTGGTTCATGCAGCTTTTGCGCAGCCGGTCGCTCGCTGGCTTCGTTCCGAGGGTGATAAGGGGTAGAGTGTGTGGTTCGGGTAGACCCGGTGCTATGGCTGTGTACGCCTTACATGTGTAACGGGATGAAACTTCCCAGCAGGACTAAACGTCTCGGTATAGTCTGCGCATGTTACTGATAGTGAATGAAATTGTAAAACTCATGTTTAATTGATGCCTAATGATAACTCATGTTACATGCTAGAGCTGCTTGACAATGGGAAAGTAAACTAAGAATTTGGAATTCCATCTGAAATATGGCTTTATTGCTGAATCTGGGTAAATAAGGGCACCATATCAAATACTTTCCACTTGGCTCTTGCTAGAAATAAAATAACTTTGTAAAAGCAAAATTATACAAGCATATTTTGAAAATATCAGCGTACTATTCAAAAGGCACAGCAGCGAAACCAAACGTCTCGTCATGAAGCAAAGAAAAAATAAAGCCTATCGGTCACGTGAATCTTCGATTGGCAGTTTACTTGACATAAAAGTAAAGGACGAAACATTACAGGACATACGAAATAAATAACATTGCAAAAGCAAAATTATGCAACTCACAATATGCTTTGAGCTTGTTTTGATAAATAAACCCAAGAAAATGTTTACTAATCCATCGGAAGTTTGAACCGAGACGTTTAGTACTGCTAGGAAGTTTCATCCTGTTACAACATGCACAGCACTCAGAAACGACAGTCTGACATTACAGAGGGTTGTTGTTGCGATTTGTGTGCAGTTATGTGGCCTTTGGCTAGGAGACATAATCTCACTACTTACATACAATTCTCAGCAGGATTAATTCATTAGTACATCGTATGAAATAGACATTGTTTGGATGTGGAGGAGACACAAAAACATAATGTAATCACACATATTCTGAAAGCTATTATTAGCATTGCATTGTGTGTGTGTGTTTTCCAGATGGAAACGCTGCTAGTCTTTCTGATGAAAGCTTTGGGTCTCTGCGCGATCACCTCTTTCTCAGCAAACAAGCCTTCCATCATGCTACTGTCCAACCGCTTGCTGAACGATCTGCGTACTTTTTATTTTGTGCGTCTAGGCGCAGACATCTTACTTATATAGCGGTGAAAATTCACCACCACCAAGGACCGAAGGCCGCGCCCAGCGCATATTGAGCAACCAATCGGTGAGCTAACCAGCGAAACGATCCTCGCCAGGCAGACTGTGACTCGAGGAAGGTTGTACTGTTCGTTATTCAGATGTGGAGAATGTCTATGTTGAATTTCGACAAGTTAATGAACACATATGGCGACATCAGTAGGTAAGTAACTCTTTCAATTCTAAACCCTCTTGGAAAACAAGAGCGACTCCCGTCCGGGGTGTATGTAAGACAAACACAGAGGAAACCAAAGGCAGAAAGGGTAGCGCTGGGTTGAGCAAGTTGACCTAGTTGGTTCCTCACGCGGCACAACCGGGCTGATTTCCCTGTAAACCTAATTTACAGGAAAGTCGAATGCGGGCGAAACATTCCAGGTTCAGTGACTAAGAGGAGTTTTCTTTATTTTACATATTCGCCATCTATGAAGAAATTAATGAACAGAACAAGTGAGTGCCTGACCCTCTCGCATCGTGCGAACAAAAAGTAGTACTGACTCGATTTGAGAGCCTGCCATCTTGTTGAGACTGTCATGTCATACGAGAATCTTTTCTGTGTGAAATTATAAATCCAAACTTAACAATTTTGAAAATATCTTAAATCTTTTGAATAATGTTAACTTCTGGGGTATTTCAATTATTTCAGCAATAAGGTTAAGGCTGAAACAGTACAAATTTATGTATTAGGCTGTATATTTTCTGATGAAAGTAGATGGAGCAAATGTGAAATAAAATGTTCCTTTAATCATTCCTTACTGGCTGTGAGGCCAGTTAAGGAAGTGAGATTTTTCGTGATGTTTTTGCCATGAAAACCAATAACATATAGTTAAAAAAACAGGTCGTTACAAGTATCTAAAACTATCCAAATAATCATGAACAAAGGTTAAATTAAAGAACTATAATTATTTTTTCAAAATATTGCGGTTTCCCATAATCCAGAGCGAGGTGAAAATCGAAATAGATGTTATAACTATTTTATGAATTTGGTAATTACATATTTTAAGCACAAAAGCTTCTATATATATCACGATAAAAATCTGGAAACCATCGCATATGACAGATAAAATTAACTAGGTAACATTCTGGTAGGTTGCTTATATTAGTGTGATTTATTATAAATCTTTATGACCCTGACAATTGTCCAGCGACTTCCTCTTTCGTGTTAAGAACAATAGACAAAGGCCAACTGTAAATTAATGGCTGACTGCAACAGCGACAGGAAAATGGCCGATAAAGAAATGAAAGGGCAAGGCCAGGCATGCCCGCTGTGGCATGCCTGGCCTTGCCCTTGCATTTATTTTGCACTTCATGTCTTGGTGCAGCTGAACCATTAGGCCACGCCTTCTCCTACATTTTTGTTCACGCTGAGGGAAGACGGAAAAACAGATTTCATCCAAGTGACAGCTTTGAGAAATTGAGGATATTTTCAAAATAGAGATAACAATGTGCTAAATAAGTGTATTACATATAAAACACACCTTGTTATCTTAGTTGCTGAATTCATCAACTAGTCAATACATATGATTGTGAGCTTTCGTTACAATAAACCTACTTTAGTGTTTGATTAATCACATAGTGAAAGGACACGAGAGTTATCCTAACAATACACTTTGTCTGTCCCTCTTCTTTTTTTTATGCGTTCACATCAACCCTAGTAGCATTGAAAGAGGAACCCATATGGGACCCATGTCAGATTTACCTGGGATTCATCTGACAAATCCATGTGGGTCCCAGGCCGAAAATGAAAGCTGGCAAAGCAAGGGACCCATGTGTGTTTGCACAGATCTTATACTTTAAACCGTAAATGTTGCATAAAATAAATACCGAAGGACAAGTTAAGTTGTCATAATCAGTACTACTTAAAAGAATAGAATATTTCTTTCATCACAACCATCAACGCTCCAAAATTATCTCTCTCAGCAGAAGATAGTCTTTTTACAATTGACATTTTGAAGACATCCATCGACGCTTTTCATAACTCAGTCCAACATAATAATTATAATCGTGCTTCACGGACTAGTGGCTTCTCTGAAGACCACTCACTGCCCGACACGCCCCACCGCGCAGGCTTCACACACAGTAGCTGCAGTGGGGTCGTGACCTCTCCAGTGCCCCATCCTGAAAGGGTAGCTACAGTAGGCGTGACCCGAGCTGTGCTTTTCTAGTACAAGAGTCTGTGTGCGTCACTAGTAGGCGTGGCCTAAACAGCGCGAGCTGTCAACGCGAGACTGACGAGGCCGTTGGCAAGCCTCTCTCTGTCACCAACAGATGAAAAGATAGAGGGATTGGACGGTGGACGGCAAACCGTTAATATGTTGTTATGTCCTGATTCATTTCAGTTATTACAAATTTATGCTATCTGAATAAGATTCTCTGCTGCAGGCGCTTAAAGATTCAGCGGGAGGTCAAAATATAAAATACATAATTATATATATACATTTACGCAAAAATTTATAGTACATATTGGCATGTATAACATACACATACACACAATATGCGAGACAGGGACAATACTTTATTCATCCTTGTGGAAACAAAACAATACCAAAGTAGCACTACAATATCTTGTGAATCACACGTTCACTCCACACAGTCCACACAAATATACACCTACCTACCTCACTCACTCTCTCACCCACTCACCAGTATTATGACGCTGACAAAAAAATAGATATATGTTACTTTGAAGTATATTAAACCATCATTCATCTCACATAAATGTGCTTTTTAAACAATAACTTTTAAAGAACGTCGATGAAAGGATTACAAAATGTAAAAGTTGTGAGATTTATCCTCCGTTTCCTTTAAATATTGTCAGTATGTCTGCGGATATAGACACACGTGTCGTAAAATCCATGTGGGTCTACTACCGTTGTGAGATTTAGCCTTGCTGTCTGCTGACTAGGGATGTTGAGCTGTTCTTGGGGGCAAGCTTCATGATGCTCTTGGTCAGGTGTATGACCACAGCCAAAGCACTGTACGCGCCCATTATAGACATTGAAATAGTAGCCTCTGATCAACGCCAGCCTGTAAATAAGGATGTCAATAGACACTATTCATTAATTAAAGCCTCAGAGCAAAGTAATAAAAATAATTTATCAAAATAATACAGACCAGTGACAATATAACGGGTTTAAAGTGTCATCTAAAACTAATTGTTTTATTTCTAAATTAAGAGCAAGTTTATGCATTAAAACTCAAAGCTTTGAGGACTGTAGTTGTATTGCTCTTCAAATTTTTCATATTCGTGCTATCAAATACCACTACTCCATGTTACACTTCCTAATATTTTACATTTGTGTATTTTTTTAATGATCAGCACTGCAAATTGATGGCCCCATCTAATGTACTCAAACAAGCTTCCAGAAACGAAACGTATTCTGTGAGAAGATTTTCTTTAATATTTAGGCAAGCAAAGTAAGCTGATTAATTCAAAGCACCATTGTTGTACAAGTTTGCGGACACCTTGGCTTGTCAAGGGAGGTAAGACATAATCTTATGGGAAAGGCTGGTTATTGCGCTTTGTTGAAAAAAACAAAAACAAAACACAACAAAAAACTAAACCCCAAACTCTTCATCATATTATTAAGGTGCGCGCGCTCACACGTTTTTAGAATAAGTTTTGTTTTCTTTTCCAATCGAATATCAGCTGGAGGTATTTTTTGCAGATCCATATACTGCCTATTAAAAATGTATTACAATTGTGTGGTTCTCTTTAGGTACATAATAACGATAAGGAGAAGGAAACTAATATAACACATGTCTACCTACGTTGTGAGATTTAGGCGTGCAGTCTGCTGACTAGTGATGTTGAGCTGTTCTTGGGGGCAAGCTTCATGATGCTCTTGGTCAGGTGTACGGCCACATCCAAAGCACTGTTCGCGCCCATTATAGGCATTAAAATAATAGCCTCTGGCCGCCGCCAGCCTGCAAATAATGATATCAACAAACACCATTCACTAATTATAGCCTCAGAGGGAAGTCGTAAAACTAATTTATCAAAATAACACCGATTAGTGAGAATGTTAAGGGTTCGAAATTATGAACAATGGAAAACGTGAGGCAACTTTTCATGGAAATATTTATACTTTTATTTGCAGACGATATTGTAATAATATTAGAAATTATAATGGGAGTAAAGAATCAAGTGAATATATTGCATGGAACATCACTAATTCTTAGCCAAATCGTAAGGTGAAATAAGATAATATTATTGTTTTCAGAACACATCTCCCTGTATGGCGCAGACTTAACTGATATCAAAGCTAAATATTTCACTACCATTGATGATATAATTCCATTTTGCCCAGTGACAATAATCCTCTACCTAAAGCATTTAATAAAACTACTAACTACTCCTAACCCTCGGTTTAGCCAGACATGTCCTAAACCATGTCTAAAAAGAATAAACCTAATATCAGATCCCCAGCTCTGCTTCCCATTATTATCCAGTCCTACTATCATTTTGTAGCCTCTCCATGGAAGTCTAATTGTTAATTTTTTAACCAGTATCTAACATTAGTATGTGTTAATGAAAAGTGGCTATTTCATAAAATCATTATGTATCATCATGTTAGGAGTATGTGTGCTACAGCCAGATATTTTTTCATAGCGCATGTATACATGTTTGTATATATTTCCATACAAATACTTTCATTGAGGCCCCATACATCTGCTCTGTACTACAAAAGGCTGGTTTCTACATCCACAGAATGATTGCCTATCTTATATAATGTATTTATAATGCAAAATACTGCTTTCTTAGCCTTAGTTAATTCTTCAAATGTACTTAGCCTAGTAGAGAAATGATGGCCTAAATGCATATACAGTCAAATCTCCCTACTATGCCACCTACCGGGACCGAGCAAAAGTGGCATAGTAGCGAGAGTGGCATAGTAGAGAGGGTTCGTAAAAACAGCTTTATTTGTTCAAGTTACCCGTCAGTCCAAAGCAGGGGTGGGCAATTAATTTGCCCAAGGGGCCGCATGAGAAATTGGGATGGTTTTAGAGGGCCGGACTAATTTAGTTAACTCAGTTTTACCTAATACTGTATATATAGTATATACTGGCGGGCGGGTGGGCGGGCTGGTCAGAGATAGGAGGCCTTTGCCCAGGTCTGGTCCAAAGCTCTCAAGAATCGTCGGCTTCGCTAGCTGTCTTCTCTCATTCTCCCTCTCACCTCTTCATCCTCCACCCCTCCCAACCACATCCGCGCACCTGCATCCTGTCGCTAGTCGACCCCCTCACACCTTCCCTCTGTCACGTGGCTGTCACCCGGCCAGCGACCACCTACCCCCCACATTGCCAGCCTCCACCCTCCCTGTGTGCGTGCTAGGTTCCATCCACCTAACTGCGATGTCCCACACTACCGTACAGTATAGTAATCGAGCACTGCGCAGAATTTCACAACTTGTGTCTTTTAACAATCACAAAAAAGTGGCATAGTAGCGAGAGTAGGGGTGGCATAGTAAATTTTTTTTTACATTGAATTTATAGTCGGGACCGAGCAAAAGTGGCATAATACCGAGAGTGGCATAGTCGCGGGGTGGCATAGTAGGGAGATTTGACTGTATATGTATTAACCACATTCATTTGTATACTTTCATACAACCACTTTCATTCGTTGATAAGAATTTACTTTACGTTTAGGATAAGAATTAGTGATGCTTCATGCAATATATTCATTACAGTTTCAAATAGCAATCTAATATCGTCTGTAAATAAAAGTATAAATATTTCCATGAAAACTTGCCTCATGTTTTCCATTGTTCATAATTTGTAAAGCTACCTCGTTAATAAAAAGCGAGCAAAGTATAGGGATACAGTAGTGTGTGTTTGACTGCAGAAATTTGACAGGTAACTAAAAGAATGCCCCTTTAAAATCCTCCTATCGTACTTTAAAACAAAATCCAGCAGATTATAATATATAAACATACATACAAGCTGACTTACACTAACAAGGCCATTACTTAAATGCCCTGAGATAATTATTTTATTTCCACTTATTTACATTATAAAGGTTATACTTATACCTTCGGGACCTTTCACGTGTCCTTCCACGATGTAAAGCAGAGTGAATTCTGAAGGAATTAAGCCTGTCTTCTTCTCGACACATCGTAAAATTCAAGTCGTTCGCCATGATTAACTATACCGGAAGAGGCTGTCCAATAAGACCGAAGTGTAAACTCTTATTAAACTTTGAGAGGATTGTAAAAAGTTGATTTTGCCTGCAAAACAGTACTAATTAACTGAAAGGATAATAATTTAACGCTTTAGGAAACTGAATGAATAGATTCTATATCCGAGGTAAGAAGAGAGCATACACCTGTTATATGACCTATTTTTGGTTTAGATGGAAGTTACGACAAATTTACCTTATCAGCGATCGTAAACTAAGCAATGAGTTGGTGAAGTTGCGCACTGCTTCCCTTTTACAGGAGAGTTTATATCACTTCATCCTGTGACACCTTTCTTCATTTATATCATATTTACCATAAGGGATTGTGAAAAAATAAAATTAGAAATTATCGACATGTCACGACTGTCATTAACCACCAAGCAATTTCTTCTTCACTTGCTGTTTTATGAATTTTATTTTTATAAATTTGATGAACTGAATTGATGAGCGATTCCTCGTCCTGCTGGCTCCAGCTTCTGAACCGTTCAACCCGAGACTATAAGCATCTGTGACAATGGATAAACATTTAGTAGCACACTCTGAGAGATGTTGATATATCGCCATTAAAATGCCTATAGGACATTTTCTCTCATGTACTCACAATGAGTAAAATGAGCTTTCAAATAAATTTGAACATAGTGGAAAAAGAGAAATATACAGAAGCCTAAAATAAATAAGAGTTATGGACCGGGAGAACGCAGGCACGTCAAGTAAAACATGAGTACCGTGGTTCATTCGACATATTTCTGAATACTGTCTGCACATATAAGATTTAATGACTGGTACACAGTGTAAGATATACCTTCCACCCCTAGGATCCTACCCCCTTATCCACACACCCACATCACTTTCACCATACACGTCTTACTACCGTCTGAATAAATAGGAAATCCAGCGAGGAAAATGAATGCGTATGAGGCATATGTATAATTGATGTTCAACAATATATAAAGGAATTAAAATGTCCTGGGCTAGAAGTTATCAATCTCAAATGGACAGACATTGTTTTAGAATGATTTTTATAAAGTTATTGATCTTAATAAATGTGGTCCCAACCTGTACAATGAAACCGCACAAATACATGTTTTGCTAAACATATTTGCACCAAGAAAGGAGACTTCAGTCGAGTCGTTACAGAACCAATACATTTTATAAGATAATTAAAACTGGCTTTAATGAAGCTTTCTGTGATGTAAACTGATTTCAAGAAGGCGAGTGTGTTATAGAACATTTCTATAGCAGATTAATGTAGCTGTAAACTAAAAGCTGTATTTGGTAGTGCTACAAACATGCGTTGTTTCAACAATTATTAGCTATTAAAGTACATTATGATTGAGGGACCTAACCATAGAATCATCAGTGATGACTGAAAACTTGCGAAGATCCCAGCAGAAGTACTTTTAATATTCCTTCATGGTATTATTCTTGGTGTGGATGTTCTTTCATCTACCGACTTGGTAACATGATTTCAATCGCTGTAGTTAAAAGTGCATTCATTAGTATGTTATATTATAATTACTTGGTAGTGCTGGGAGTATTGTGCATTTTACTTTTTTACTTTAAAGCATTCAATTTCTAGTTCTTTAGACAGACAAAGAGGGGGAGGGAGAAGTAGAATTTTGTTTTCCCCCATTGTTTTTATCCTCCACTGTGTTTCAGTCACATCACAACTGCTGGGGAAAAACATGAAAGATTTCTTCCAATGTTTCGTTTTTCAACAGCCACATTACCTTTGAAGCTAGCTCTAATTTTCTTTTATTACTACAGTTACTTATAGCCTAACAGTGGCGAAGGAACAAGAAAGCAAGGAGGCAGTCGCCCTCCCCTTCCCCAGCCTCAAAGAGGTTAAATGTTTTTTTGTTGTTCACTGTCAGCATAGAGATCCCCTCCAAAGCCAAGAATCTTCCAAAGCCACTGTTTGCGTGTATTTTGGTTGAGTTTTTATTTTTTTGCTTTGATTTATTTAGGCTTTCGTTTTTGCTTGTTTATTTCTGGTGTCTGATCTACATGTTTCTACTTTTAATCTGTGCAGATGGTGCAAGAGGAAATGAACGCATGCCATGATATTGAAGACCTACGGGGAAGAATGGTATCTAAACATGGTGGAAGCAGCACAAAATGGTTTTTAGTACACATTCATCGTACCTTCAGTTAAGGGGCTTCCAAGAATGTGAAGAGGAAAAATCAAAGGTATACAGAATGAATGTAAAAAAAAAAAAGGAGTAATCGAGGTCATTCTGTCAAAAGGACATGATGAAGAAAGGGTCCTTCATTAAGTTCTAACACGCATCAAGAACTTATAAACGATTTTAATGCCAATTGAAACCCATACTGGTGTAAGCTAAAGTTTTTTCTGAGAAGAAGTGTATAAAATGGCTAATATGTTTTAACTCAAGATAAACACTAAAAGAAATAAGGTATGTTAAATTTTATAATTTATTATCAACAATTTATTTAAGCTTTAAGTTAACATCTTAAGACGTTGAAATTCTCAGACAAATTAACGAATTTAAGCTCAAAGAATATGTCAGCAAAAGTCTCACCCAAACATTAATATCTGCTGAAAACAAACTTGATCTTATAAAATTACATTTCAGTGATTTATTTTAATAGTAGTCGTTGACTAAAGTTCCCACAGAAATAGCCTTCAGTTTCACCTGTCGTGCCAAGGTTTCTGTCATCTATTTTGTGTTTAATATCATTAGATTAGATGTTATTGTCATTGACACCTATAACATTTGTGAGACATGAATGGATGTGTATTTACTTATCTGATAAGTTATTTATTGCTTTTTCTTGACAGTCTTCTGCCAGAGCTGATGTACGGTGAGAAAAGCTCCATCTTACTCCATGTTCGTGGAATATTCTAGAGGCCTACGTACACACGAGCGAGGCACATCCGCGGTAAGGACAAAAATATAGAAGGATTTTGATGTAGTTTTACTTGGTACAGAGTTTGTTTGATAAGACTACTAGCAATGAACAAAGAGTGAAGTAGTCATCACATCTGGGCGCATTTGGGTATGGAATGATGCCCCTAAATATGCATCGTTCTTCCATTACAGAAGAACAAAAACAAGATGAAATTACCAGTTTTCAGACATTGAAATGTTTTAATAATTTGCATATGCTAAGCTCCTTTTTTAACTGCTTGATAGCTGAAATGCAGCTCTTTGTTTCAGGCCCGACATACCAAGTGATCGAGAGATTGGTGGACCAGATGACTGGACTAAAAATTAACAAAAAATGACGAAAATGTTTTTAAGTTCTTACTATGGCTTAGAAAACGTGTGCTTAAAAGATTTTGTAATTTATAAAAAAATTCTTGACCCCTATTTGATGTTCATTCTTAACATAAGGAACGTGCCCTGAGATTATCTCCCTTACATTACAGATCGGGTAATTTGTAATGATTGTAAATGGATTAGATAATGATGCACATAAAAGTTGCACGGAAGATATGTGCTAAAAGTATATTTACGTCCCATATTTGAATAAAATTAGTCAGGAAAAAACCTCAATTACTGTGTTCAAGTTTGTCCTATTATATGTCTTCTAAATTGTTTTAAAAAGATGTGTGTCTCTCTATGTGTTTGGACGTTGTGTGTACTGTTATTTTCTGTCGATTCTCGTCTTTTTGTTATTTTTTAGTCATTCTATTTTATTTACATTTATATTTGTGTGCGTGCCTGTATATTGATAAACTACACATTCTCTAAGCAGTTGTCATTAGAAGTGACTGCCTTTGTACGACAATAAAAGACACAATAAACAAACACATATTTATATATCTAAACTTATAAAGTAAGAAATAAAATAAGCAGCTAAGCTAACAAATATTTTGATTTCTCCATATGTTTATTTATCATCACACATTTTAAAAATAAACTGGATGAGAATAATGTATAGGTAAGCATAAACATGTATTTATTTACCCACTTATACGAAGACAGAGCACATCAAAATATTGTTTATAGAAGGAAGGGGCTTCGGGCCCATCATAGACGTTTAGAGGTGGATTGCTGTCTGTCTACCAAAACCAAAGCTTAGCCTTTTGCGAAGTGATCTGCTGTTAGTCTCGGCGAGCCGTAACAAAGAATGTTAATAAACCGGAAGCTATGTCGTCTAATGCCTCGTTTTAGCCTTATGTTTAGTCTACATACTACCGTCTGTTATAGTTATTAAAGGGTGTGATAATAATACAGGGCTACATGCACCTGTATTTGTGCCTTTCAACATCCTATTATTTGGATTGAACAATCCTTGTTCGTTTTATACCTTTTTTTAATAGATGACTGCAGAAACCACAAGAACTTGTTAAAGAAGTTGTTAACGCAGCTTATTGCAGCTTCTCAGCAGACCGACTGCCAAATAGCCTTTTTGTCGTTGTTGTTACACGGGCATCTGAGTGAGCTATCACGTGAACAAAGGTGTGCCAGTGAGTGTTATTGCATCTCTAGTCACCGTACTTTAAAATTTTGCAAAATGTGTGCGTGTGTTTGCAATCATTCTTTTTAATAATGGGCCTATTGCTGTGATATCATCTAATAAATTGCAAAATATGAGTTTTATTAATTTATTTTAAATATGCTGCAAGATAACTGAAAACAGTTGTTTGTAACCTAACTTTTTGAATGTAAGGGTTATTTTTTTATGTTTCCAGAAACATAGTCTCACTCTTCATAAAAACCAAAAACTTTATTCACACAAGCAATATACAGTTAAAGGTAGCACATAATGTTTACATGCACAGAATCTTTCTCACTTCCTTGCAGAGTAAAGGACAATACAAAATGGCAATAGCAATAGACACCAAACTATTATTTTAAAAGGAGGTACACATAGAAAATCGAACCAAAAATGGGGCGAGTGAAGGCTTGGCCTTTTTCTTGTTTTGGAAACGACAAGACGTAGTCTCGTGCTATTCAGTCATTTTTATGCTTTGTAGAAGACAATGTGGAAGAAAAATAAACTATTTTGTATGTAGGAAGTCTTAGTAAGAAATATTGACACAACTCTCTTCATGCCTACAGATGTTTTACCAAGACCTAGGCAGTTCTGATACTCCTGGTCTACTCAATGCAAATATACACCGAACTTTAAACGTTGACACCAGCAAGCCAATACAATCTAAAAATTCACACACAAATCTGAAATGCAGAACTGTAAATCACTACAGTATTTGTCACTTTCCCAGAAAGGTATCTTTAATTTTTGACATACAAATACAGATGTAGATATGTTTGTGTATGGATGCAAATGCTATATATGTGTGCACAAGAGAGGAAAACAATGGTAGTAATGAAGAGTTGTGGAAAAACAAGGTTTGCATCTTTTACCATTTAGACCATTTTGCATGCCAAATCTAGAAGCTTATGTATCATGATTTTTAAAAAAAAGTAATTTTCTGATTTATCATAAATATGAAAATCAGAGCATGTCTGAAAGATTAGTGCTCATAAGGTGTAAATACCAAGTATGACACAAGTGATAAATATAACAATCACAGCTTGCAAAAATCAACCCTTTCTTCGAAATCCCCCTCTCTCACTTCAACAACCAAAAAAATTCATTAAAAATTCCAAACATCTTTATCAAAATGTGCATTTTGTCTTTACGTTGAAAGTTGAGAGACAGATTAAAGTTATTTCATTTAAACAGGTTATTTATATGGCCTTTGTGCACAAACAAGCTTTAAGAGATGCCACACCAGTCTGAAATATTTAATACAGGCAATATACTCAACTATCTTGACATGAGAGATTGCTCAAGAAAAGAAGGAACAGCATTATATCTGGGTGGAAGGAGAAGGAAAAAAAAGTTTTACCTTTATGAACTTTGACTTTGACTAAAGGATTAATAGCCATAAACAATATTGGTCCTCAAAAATAAATTACCAGGAGTTTACATCTTTACCTCATCAACTTTTTCAAAAATAAACCCCTCCTAACTCTATCAGCAAATAGCTCACCAACTTAACATGCTATTTTTCACTGTTGTTTCCACTTTCCACATCTTTAACCAAACCACTAGTCATACAAACTACTTTCTGCATGTAATCAGTTTTCCCTTTCTTGTTTTATGACATTATACAAATGATAAATATTGATGTGTTGTAATTGAACTAGACAAAACAGCCACCATCCAGCATATCAGAAAGCAACAGCCTAGATAATACCAGAGCAAATTATAATGAATTCTCGTATAGCAGGCAAGCTCTTATTTTGCCAAGGGGAGTCGACCCTGTATAGGCTATAATTGCACATAGACCCAAATTTTAATGCAACATGATTTTCTGCTGAACAGACATGTGGAAAGAAATTTCTGCAGTTCAATGCAACATCTGAGTGAACATCTAAAAATGAGCTATTTACATCAATTCACACATCAAGACCACTAAAATGCCTATGGCTGAGGTGTCAGGCTGTGGCAGTCTTTGGTACAGTCTAAAAACTTCTCAACAGTCAACCTGTTTTACAAAGACAGTTATCACTCACTGATAGTAAAAGATTGCCAAGTGAAATAAATACTGAAAGGGGGCAAGCTGGAAGCGATGACAGAAATGAGTAAGAGACTTTACTGTGCTTTTCCTGACAAAAAAAAAAGAAGGTAGAAACAGAATTTTACAGCTGTTTATAAAGCAGATTTCAACAAAAAAACTATTACACATTGCAACCACTGTCACAGACACCACTCAGAAAAAATCAGCATAGCAACAAAAAAAAAAAAAAACCCCAACAAATATCACAAAACATTTGATAACTGGCTTCTAATTATGTGACTAAGAACTTGAAAAATCATCAAGCCATAAGAGAACTGGAGACAAAAAGGTGATTGCCCCCCAGATTTGTGTGCATTCATCCTGCAAAGTGTCGAGGCTTGCACAGCATTGTTCAGCCAGCCACAAAACCTGTAATTCGACTTCAGGAACATACTGCTTATTTGGATGCTGATGTAATCTTGTTCTTTACTCCACACTACAAGATCGCAAATACCCAGAATACGGATTTTAAATTCTATGTCAATTGCTGCCTTCATCCACTGAAGTACCTTGAGAAATCCAACATATAAATCTGTCCACAACACAGAAACAGTCACTATGTATTTTGAGAGACAGGTGGTATGTATTTCTTGGTCCAACATACTGCAACAAGTAGTAACATTTTCTAACAGGCAAAACTAATAGCGTTTTAACAAAGTCAATCTGAAACATTTAATATACTTAAACGGGCTTATAAAATAATCTGAAACATAACAAAATCAACTGACGTGTTTTAGGGATGGTAGAAATTCAGGACTGCAAAGCCATGCTGGAAACTGGTGTGAAAGTGCCATCTTGGGTGTGCAGTAAGAAATTGAAGCATTACACACACTGCATGTGTCTTCATAATTTATCATTTACAGTTATAAGATGCGTCATTTTGATGCTCTCTTGGATCTAAACTTCTGTGGATGCTTCTGTCAAAGAGCGACCCATCATAGTAAGACCTTCATTCAAAAAGAAAAAAGGAAGTGGGGGGAGGTCAGGTATAACACTAATTTGTTACATTTAGGGAAAGGACCAAACCAGAAATTAGATCAGGGTCATTTTATTTTTTTAAAAATTTAGTAATGATCATGTCAGCTGCTGGGACTTGCTTTTCACCAATTCATCATGGCACCTACTTGGCAAACTGTTGGTAGGTGCTATAAATTTACATAATGTTTCCAAAATGCTCTTAAGAAGTTTTAAGATGCGATTTTGTACTAACAACAGCAGAAACAGCAACTGTGTACACGTGCAGTGGCTTAATTCAAGACATGCCAGTCGTCTGACACTCCTGCTGACAGAAAGCAGCTGCCATTATAATGTCTGCTACAGAAACCAGATCAAAGAAAACTTGAGCTGTTGCATGCATGTCACTAAAATGATCTGAGCCTTCACTTATGACACAGAATGGATGACAGACATACTCCGACGTCCCCCAACCTTTTAACACACAAGCTTCTTTTAAATTTCTAGCTGTATTTGTTACACAGTCTACTTACAGACAAAAAAACTGCAGCAACACAGGTGGGGAAATGTCCTCTCTACAAGGGAAGCAAGCTGAGCATGAGATCAATCAGAACATAAAGTCTGTAATCATATTCCACATAAAAACATGTTTACATTAACCAGTATTTACAACATGCTGTAAAATGATCTATGTACAATGACAAGATGACAACATTTATTTTGTGAGACCTTCAAGGAAAACAAAAACTCCGATCATTCAATATTTTGTATGTGAACAAAGAATATCAAAGATTAACTAACCATACACACATACATACTCTAGTGGATGCATCCTCTCGCGCATACACACATATGCACAAACAAATCCTTGTTACCAGAAGCCACATTCTAATGGAATGCATGTAGTTCTGGACAGCTCATATGCTGTTGACAGTCCCTGGCCTTTGTTAAGCATGAAAGAAGCACAAAGGGAAGATGTAGTTGTGAGTAGGGAATTAGAACCCTTGAAGAACAAACTAATGTTTAGGCACATTATCATGTTAAGTTGAAGAAATTTTGGTATGACTGATCACAACAGCCTGTCGAGAGCACATGCTATATCCCATAATGTTGGATATGAACAACAAAAACACATTATCTACAAACTGCATTCAAAAGACACATACAAAGCACTCTGTAAATCAGCAAGTCAAATGGATACAAATAATCAGTCTCATAATTGTTGAAATGTCATGATTTCAATAATAATACCCAAATATAGCCATACAGTGCATTATTGAAGCAACTACATGATTAAAAATGCTGAAATGAATATTGAATCACCACAATGATTATGCTCCACTCTACAGTTCCTTGATCATCACATTTTAAATTAGTTCCAATTGTAACACAGAAAAAATTCACCTTGTTTAGTGATCGAGATGTTTATGAATGAAAGCAGAGATGACTAGATAGACTAGGACAGTGGAGGAGCAAGAATGTAGGAATGGTATCTGCTTCTAGACCAACACTCACTGCTACTATCTCCTTTACGTTTTCAGAAGAAATGATTCACCTATAATTTTCACAACCAAAACGTGTTTGGAATTACAAACAAAATGCAGCCAGAGGATCCGATGGCATATGCTGAGGAAAATAACCATTAAAAAAATCCACCTCCAGACCCCGAAAAAAAAAATCAGTGTTGGAGGAAAAATCTTGAAGGAAAAAAAGAAAAAACACCAAGGAGATTTTGCTTGACTCCTTATGGCTTGTTACATGCTGAAGAGCCACTGTAAGGATTGTTAGAATATTTTCTTTAGCATAAAAAAATGAAACAAACATAAACGCAACTGTGAAAAATATAAATGTTTTCAAAACTTGATGTGAAGAGGCTCCAGCCTTCCTCATTAACATGGAACAAAGACAATATGACTTTGACAGCTCAGCTCTAAGTTCAAAAGCAGATGGAAATAACTGCAGTTTTATTGCGGCTGGCTGGAAGCTTAATTCGTTTAAGAAACCTGGAATGTCAGCGTGTTTACTTATTATGATGATTCAAATGTTTTCAAATAATAGGTAGAGCTGAATGCAGAAGATGGTAATATAAAAAGAAAAGATGAAAAACCTTTTGCACAAAGTTACACAATAATTTTGACAAAATGCTTACATGATTTTCCTTTTACAGGCCACAGCAATACTTTAGATTAAAAGTAAATAACTGGCAAGGCTAGCAAACTGGAAAGTTTACATATTAATGATTGACTCAATGTCAGAAAGTTCAAAGTTAATGGGACAAAGCAACTCCCCCCCCCAAAAAAACCTGGCATGATTTTTAATCCTTTTTCTGGCTGTCACTAATAATTGGGTTGAGAAAAAAATGTGAGAGCTTCAAGTTCATATTAATGGGGCACTGTCATAAAAGAGAGCTTCCTTTTGTGACATCACAGAAAATTAGGTTGCAGTCATTCCTAAATGAAACTGAAAACACTGATCAAACATCTTTATCTCGAACTAGAATTATACACTCATAGATTAAAAATTCCCAAAGAAATTTTCACTCAGGTTACTCCTTAAGCTTTAAAATTTGTTTTTAAAATCCTTCATTCCAACTTCCTTCTTTCTAAGCGTCTTCCACAATCAGACCAAAGTCTACATAGCGAAAAGGTAAGGGTCCCATGGCCTACTAGTCATAGTGATGTTAATGGTTAGTGGTTGACAGTCTAGAGCAGGTAAAGCCCAGCCCTCTCGTTTTGCCACTTTGTATTTACCCTGATAAATCACTCGCCCATTTGCATCTGGGTGGGGAAGAGAGCTTTCCAGTTTCTGGCCCAAGTGAGCCTTCTCAACTATGACCTTCTGCTCTGAAGTCTAACATTCTAACCTCATGACTTCAAATCCTCCTATTTGTGATTTCAATTCAGCATGCTTACAAAAAATGCACCACAGGATTAGTCAGTCAGTCACTTGCTAGTTTTGGCTTTTTTTTTTTTATTTTTCAAATAGCTTGCAAGAAGCAGCCTTTAAGTCCATATCCTACAGCCTTCTAGCCAAAGGGTGAGAAGCTTGCATGACTGGAATTTTCTTTAAGCAAGATGGAACTTGATAAATGCACCACTCACAATTAAAACCAAGATATAGATATTGGTTAATATGGGGGAGGTGGCAGGAGTGGAGGGGAACCCTTTTCGAAACATCAGGTCTTGACACACATTTTATGTTCCAAGAAGTAATGCAAATTAAGTCAAACATGGCATTCAGCATCTTTTGTTCCTTTCTTGGAAAATAAAATGTTACAAATAAAATGCAATGGATACAAATGCCCTTCACCTGGGCTAATGTCAGGCCATTCCTTATTGTCTACAAAACATGCATATCATTGACCATAATGGTCTGAAGATCAGAAAAGCATGTCACACATAATTTGGGGTCTGAGCTATTGAAATTTACACATCAATCTGCAGAAAAACTAAATAAATGACATCAACGATGGGCCAAAGCACTTTCAATACAAATATTATATAAATCAAAATAAAAACACTCTTACATCTTGCATGTCACTGAGGATTATTTAATATAACCTGATTTTTTTAAATCTCAAAATGCATTTTGGAAACAAAAGAATGCTCAAGACAGAGAACCACTAATGACAAGGAATAACAAGTGGCAGACATGTTCCTTTTCCAGTGACACTGTAGCATTAGCCAACAGGACCAGCAGTCACAAACATGCCGGGTCTTGTGCTGATGTGGATGTCATGTCATTGTCTATGAAACATAGGTCTCTTTTGCCTTCATGTTGCTTGTGTCACAAAACATGGGGCTCAAAAGTCTGTGCTGCAACCACGAGACATAGTAGCTTTATTTCCTTTGACAGCTGGCAGCACAGTTGTGCCAGAAATGTAGTCGGAATGGCGGTAAGGCTGTGGATAGATAGAGCTGGCACCTGTGCCGTGAATGCCAGCATGGTTGTTGGGCCGACCTGAAATCACATATAATGCTAGAATCAAGAAACAACCAACAAATTGAATCAAAAATTAAAAAAAAAATCAAAATCTGGGAATAATGCAAGAAAGAATTAAGGCCCTTTCCTCAAATAACTGTATTTTGGATGCCTTAAATAAAACAAATTTTCCCTAAAGAAGCTAATACTGTTTCCCTCAACAACAACAACAAAAATTGTTAGATAATGAGAAAATCAATAAGATGATTACCAAAACTATGATTTATCAAAGAAATTTACAAAGAGAACAAAATTTAATACAATAATCACAAACTTCAATCATTAATGATGAAAATGGAAAAGTTGGCTATGCTAACATTAAAAACATAAAGCAATGTCACAAAATACAGCTGAAGTTAATGTGGTTTTGAAAAATGGATAAAAATTACCCAAAGCTTAAAAAGATTGAAAACAAACAGCAGTATTACAAACATAATTTCTGACTACTCAGAATGCAATGACATGCATGTGATGATTTTTCACAACAAGCAGATTATGTAACTACTAATGACACAGGCCTAACTTTAGAATTTGAGTCCACATAGACTTTAAAAGGAAACATCTTGAATTCACTTTGTAAATCTTCGTTATATTTGTGGTTAGATTAGGAAAAATGCTAATGTTTTGAAGATATGTTGTATAATATGAAAAATGTTGTATAACTTAGGACAAAGATGAGTTAACAGGAGAACTAAAAATAAGCAAGGGAACAAACAAGATGTATATATCTTAAAGCAATTTGTTTTGGGGGGGTGGCTGGGAAATAGAGATATGAAGTAGTAGAATATCTAGTAGACCAAAATGATACTGATGGAAATAGCTTTGAAATCATAGCATTAAAGATTCCAATAAACCAGCACAGGACTAATGTACCATAACTTAAACACCTAAATATAAAGAATAAATTTAATAAAAAAAATATTAACCATATGCAGCATGCACACACGCATACATACATGTTGATGTGCATGCAGAGCACCTTAAGAACCATCTTCAGATATAAATCCCAAACCTTCTACAAATCTACTGAAAAATACCGCAATACTAGAATGGAAAATCCCATGAAATCCTGGAATACACCAGAAATGGCATTTTACGATGACGGCTATAGTAGGCAAGGCTTATAAAAAGAACAAATTTAAGTGCTTCTCAAAGATATTTAATGATTACTTTTATGCTCTACACAAATGTAAATGAGCTGTAAAAAATTCTACACTTTTTTTTCCAAAGAAAAAAAAACCCCAGCTTCTGGTCAGTGCTTTTCTTTGCCAATGTGTTACTTTACTGGAGATAAAATAATGCTTTGGTCAGCATACAACCAAAAATTTGTCTGTAAAACTGTAAATTTTAAGGGATTGGAAGAAAACTTCAAATGCTAAAATCAATGTTACTGCTGGTTATTAATATTATTTAAATGATGTTTACAGAAAAGAATACAGGCCAATATGCATAACATTGCATTTATTTTACCTTAGAATGTGCTAGTTCTGATTGTTGTTGAAATGTGCTTCACAAGCCCTGAAATGGCACAGATTAGCAAGATGCAAGCTAATACATGCCAGCTGGATGCTGCATGTCACAGACAGCACAATGCTCAACAGATTATGTCTATGTTAGAAAATTTTAACCATGCAATCCAAAAGCTCATGCAGATACAGACAGTTCTTTAAAAGGAGACTACCCAAAGTCTGCATACTGAGGGAAATAACTTTTGATGACAGATTAAAAAATTTTTAAGCAAAATTTCTGCAAATAAACTCAGAAAATTTTTATTTTGTGGCCATGGTCTCCACATTTTATGTTTAATAAAAAGCCATGATGTACTCAACCCAAAATTTGAATTGACCATGCCTTCTAAGTATGTCTTTGGTTTGGTTTGTTAAAAAAAAAAAGCAGACACACAAACTATTTATTTTTAACTTTTGTTTCATATAGATTACTTAATTATTTAATTTTTGAAAGACTGTCAGCAAAAGCTATCTCATCCTGAAAAGTAATAAAGAATATGGAATTCTTTCAAAGTACTCTCTCATTTGCTTTTTTCCTACAATTTAAAGTAGCACTTTTTGCATCAGAGAGTTTAAAAAACTATGCACTATAATATTTGACCTCAGAAATACCTTGCTGCATGTCTCAAATCACCAGAACCACCAAAAGATTAACCCACAGCTAACAGAGTAAGAAAGAGCAGCCAATAAAATGGAGATCCGCATTGTGGGTAAAATGGCATACAGTTCCAAGCAGCGAGTTAGAAGCCACTGCACAGGTAAAAGGCAAGGTGGGAAGGGAATCAGGGACACAAGAGACAGGAAGAAACAGATAGAACCAGCCAGCCAGCCAGCTAGTAAGATGCTGTACAGAAGTAACACAAACACAGAATGCACAGCAGCAGTCGCTGATTTTTATGACCACTGTCATAACAACAAATATTTGGTCAAGGCACGTGGGCACCAGGCGATGTAGCCACACAGGCATGTGTTATGCGAGGCTCACCTGTTTTTTTAAGGAGGCACTGCTTTTTTTTAAAGCGCCAAAGTCAGTTGCCTGCCACCATAGTACTGTCGCCTAGAAGAGACAGTAAGTGGTTTCTCTGTAGTTAGTATACTTCTTTTTTTTTTTGTGTCTGACATTGTTTAGTTGAAAGCAACATTCAGCTAAGCTTTCACTGTTTGAGAGTAGTCAAAAGGTCAGCCTGAAAATTACTAACAAAACTTTTATTTTCAATACTATCATCTGCCGTGACTTGCTGTGTCAGCTGAAGATTACATTATGTTACAGAAAAACATGGACTAAATGTGACTAACAACTGGAAACAGTTATTATTCCCAAACATTCAGTACAGTCTACTTTGATGATGGCTCATTATTTATATGCTAATAGCAAATTCAATGAGTTCTTTTATTTGTGTGTTCCATCATGTATTCATAAAATGGTAATTCTACCACTGTATCTAGTGCCTTTCTGTTGGTTTTAGCTAATGTAAAAGTAGTTTATCATGCTTGAGATGAACTTGCTTTCTTATGCAAATTAATGTCATAAAAATTTTTCAGAAGAAAATAAAGGGAAGCAGCTTTTAAAAAACCATTCTGCTAATAGGATTTATACTTCCCTTTTATATAGATAGCACAGTTCTGTATTTAAAAAAGTGCACACTTTCCAGAATACATTTTGTGCGTAGCCTGCTTTTATTCAAGATGGCAGACTGATTGAGACCACAGGCTAAGTATATTATTTTGGATCAGGTTGCATGAAATTATTACAATTTCTAGTAAATTTAAGCATGTTTCGACGTTAGCGGATCTGCACATAACACATTTTTATGCTGGACTTTGTCATGTCTAACTATATTAAGACAGCTCAGTTTGAGAATATGTGTGTCTATGCATGTGAGCGTATACATATATAAATATATATCCTAATTAACAGTTATTGAAGAAAATAATTATGTTTGTAATAATACATATGTGATGCTATATAAGGGTCTCTAAACTCTGTCTCATGCAGAAGAAATAACAGTTTTATATTTAAAACACCAAACACCGACTAAACATGATGTGTACAAAGTGCCTGCAGTTGTATGGACAGAGATAATATGTACATGTCTCATACACACTGATGAAATACTGCATGTCTTACAGAACACAAAAACCTCAAATCTGTGACTAGCAATGAAAGTATGACTTAAACATTAATTTTTATGAAGTAAATAATACATTGCTTGTTAAGGTAAATAATGCCTTTTAGCTCTGAAAGAAAAGCTAAAAAAGGTAAACATTTTAAACATTTTTGAAACATTCAATAAGAAAATAACAAAATCTGTCCAAAAAAGAAGACTTAGATACAAGCATCCCTTTTAGATATCAAAGTTTGTGACAAAAAAAGTAACAAGACTTTCTATAGGTAGCCGTTCCAAAATGAAGGATGAAAACTGGTCTTAGCAGCTCAATAATAAACAAACAAAACAAAATATACCCTTAAAAACTTTCCCTCACTACAGGTCATTAAAATGCATACTGTTTCTCAGTGTGCTTCTCCGATTCACAGTAGAATTTATGACTTTTAGGGTTTAAGAGAAGTGATTAATAATGGGGACGGTTAACTCCACCTGGAAACCTGCCGGTCCCAAGCCCGGATGAAGGAGGAGGGTTGGGCATGGGGCTAGCGACCCCACCCTGTTAAAGAAAAAACAACCAAAATGCTACAGAAACCGCAAACACATTTTGCGGCCCTAAGCTCCACTGGGGGCGACTAGTATCAAGAAGAAGAATGGGGACAGTTAGAAACTGTACCTGGGAAAAGTGGTGGATTTTTTAAAATACTAATTGTGCCCCAATACAAAGCTATTTACCTACTGACTTTCAAAAATGCAAGATATAGACAGATTTAATTTAACATCTCACACTAGCTTTGAACTCATTCCCCCATTATCACTCCTCCTTCTACTTAAAAAAAAAGCCCCACAAAGCAGCAGAGTTTTTAATGTGGGAAGAAACTTCAGTCCATGCTTTTCCTCATTTGTAGTTACAACAACCAAATTATCACTGTCTACTGCTGGACTAAAGCTGATTCTAAGCACTCCAAATCTCACAATACTCATTATCTCAGCATCATTATTTCCTAAGAACTGAAAACATTGATGCACAGTTACTTATGATTTATCCGTGCCTTATTTCTGCAAATAAACTTATCCCAGTATGAAAAGTCTGAATAAGATAACTTTAAAATAATGCATGCTTTATACCATACCACACTCCCAAAAGCCCACCTTTGCTACCCAGCACTGAATCTACTAGAATTGTTCAGACTCCTCTTTACCCCCACAAGTAGCACCTCAACTGTACTTAAATTTAGTGAAGCAAATAAAATAATAAGGGAGCATAAAATCAGCATTTGTGCAGCTCAAACCATAATGTATAAAATCAGACTTGATGTGCATGACAAAGAGAAAGATAATGGCAACTCATAAACATACAAAATGCAGTTCAATAAGAATAATGATGATAATAATAAAAAAAATAACAGTACCACAGGACACATTAAGATCCTAAAACTATACCACAGTTTAAAGCACAAACACAACAGTTCTTGAAAGCACATCTGTAATGCACCAAACTTGATAGGAAGAAAACCAAAACAAAGGAATGCCAACAAAGGATTGCTGGAAAAAAAGGACCGAAGCCAACCATTCCAAGCAATGGTCGTGATGTGCAGGGCAACAGCACCTCACTGATGTATGTGTTTATGTATGTTGTGCTGACTGTGCTAAACTGTGATATGGGGTGCTGTGCTACACTGTATATATGTTGTTCTGCTCTGCATGTGTGTGTGTTGCTCTCATATGAAATGTGTGTTGTGCATGTATGTGTACATGGCTGCACACATACTTTAATGCTTATGTGTTCTTGCTTACGCACAATAGGAGACTTACCAAGGTAGTTAAGCTGGTTAAATGTCATGTCCCAGATATGGTTCTTCTTTCCTGTAGATGTAAATGATTTGGGAAATGGAAACTAGTAGTGTTAAAAAATACCTGGCATGTGCTTTGTACAAATAATGGACATGAAAACAATCATGGGCTTGTATGAAATAGCAGACATGACAAAAGCCGACTTCTGACTACTGCCTGAGGGGCCTCTCAATTCTTTGGTGGTCTTCAATTAAAATGGAAGATAAGACCAAGCCACTTGTGAAAATAAAATATTGACCTCAGATTGCTTAAGAATGCATTAAAATGATTATTATATTAACATCATAATACAGATGTAATACTGATTGGCAATTGTGTTTGCTTCTTGTAACTACAGAACACAGACACAAAAGGGTAGTACTAATATTGTTACTTCCCCTTCAATCATGCTCATTTTTTGTAACACATCAGCAATTTCCAACATAATTTCAACATTAGAGTAACTGTTAATAACTGTTAAGTAATTAAACAATAATGTCAGGGAAGCAACAAGAGTGGAATTTAAAAACAAAATAACACACACAATCTGGCCCCCCACACACACACATACTGACATGTTCTCAAAACTACAACTCACAGCAGAATTGATGAAAATAAACTTAGAACTTCATACACAAATTTTAAAACATTCCCAGAGATAAAGGAAATGCAAAAGTAATAGTGAGCCAACCAAGTAAGGTATTTTGACAAAGAAACAAGCAACGTTGTAAGCGTAAACAAAGCTATCTTCACCTTGCATATGAATACACTTAAGAGGAAAGAGGGGAAAAAAAAAACAAACACTATTAGAAAATTAAGGAAACTGCACAAAAATCCTTTAAAATAGACTACCAAAATAAAGGCAAAATAAGACACATACACAATTTAATACATCCACAAACAAAGGAAAGAGAAGAAAAGCGCCTTACATACTTTAAAATTTAATTAAAAGTAAAGAATGAAGAAGAATACAGTTAGATAGTGGATATTGTGAAAATAACATTTCTTTTTTGAACAGAGAGAAAAACCTCCGTAAACAATTCTGCTACTGAAAGCCTAAAGAGATATGGTAAACTGAAGACAAGCAACATAAGGAAAATTGAATCAAGGGCTGTAACAATAGCTGAGATGTCACAATATCCAGATAATTACCTCCACATGTGGCTGGAGATGATGTTCCTTAGCAAGCATTAATAAAATCATCTTGATATAAATCTTTCTAAACCACAGGAGTAGGCACATAGGTGCAAGGAATGTTAGAAAGAGAGAGAGACAGTGAGATATATCACTAAGATAATTAAAATTTTTTTTTTACCATTTCCTGCATTTTCAGATTTCTTCAGCTACATCAATGACCACAACAACAAAGTGGTATGCCACAACCCTCAAAGACACATTTAAGCTTGAAATGGTGCATACAGTCACAAGAAAATGAATCTTCATTGTGCCTACGGAATTAAAAAACAAATTTTCTTTCCTTATAAGGCTTGAAAAAATAAAATCTCCAGTAATGACTCATAAGTCATCAGCTACAATTTTTCACCAGGTGTAAACAGAGAATGGTCTGGAAAAGGCCCCTAAAAATACTACATTAACAAAAATTTACATTCTACTAAAACAAAAAAAAAGTAATGTAACTTGTAATAATGCAAAATGAAAGAAATGATTCAAGAAGCAAATTGTTTAACCTAGATTTTTTAGAAATACTGAAAGAAATAGAAAAGGAAGAGCCTAGGGCATCATTGCCTGCTATGATATGTTTGCCCTTCTCCTAACACTTCAAGCTGATTGCACTGAAAGATTTATGTTCAAGTAGTATCCTAAACCAGCAGCTAAGGTTACACCATTGCAACTTGGTCTAGAGTTAGAAATGGTTGGTACATCTCTCTCAGTGAGGAATTATGTAAGATAGAGAAAAGATCTGAACCTGTAATGCTTAAGTGTCACTGCCACAGTAGCAAGCACTTAGCTTCTGCCTTATCGCTAGGTCCTGTCTTAAAACTTCAATATTATTTATATCTAATTTTTAAAAAATTCACAGGCTAAGAATGTTTTATGTGTAAACCGGCAAGCAAATAATTGCTGTTTTAAACTTACTTTCTTGACAACTGAAATGCAACATTCCTTTTTTATACAATGTACACAGTTACTAAATATGTTCAAGCTGCACAAGGAATCATTCCAAATAATATCAATTATTTCCATCACTTTCACTTGAAAGTAAATGTCTGTGCACACCTGGTTGTGGTGGTGGTTGAGGAAGTGTGGGAGAGATAGAACTGAGCTATGTGAAGAAGAGGGATAAATGCAAAATCTTCAAATTAGTAAGGGAATGCCACATTACAAGAATTTTTTACATGTAGGAATCAATCACAAAATACAGTAACACACTGCATCTACATAATCTATGTAAATACAATTATTTATGTTCTTTAATAACATTAACACAACCACTGGATATTATCACGCAATACTAATGATTGAAACATCAAAATGAACTTTAAGTGGTGGTGATGATGAAGCTAACAGATCATGCTGTGCTTGACAAGCATCTTTATATTTTCACAGCCTTTGTGTTCACTGTCTAGATAACAAAAGTGAGAGGTTCTATCCAAAGATAGATCACAATCTGATTTCTGTCAAAAAAAAAAAAGTACCATGTATAGTGCAGTCTTTGTCTATTTTCCCAGCACCTTTAGACTTTATGATTGCTACATGAGAGAAAACTTACCATTTACAGGTGGGAGCTTGCTGTTTATGGAGCCGTCAGGTGACTGATAGCTAATCATCTCCTTCTTTTTTATGCTGTCATTGGAGGGAAGCACTTCTTCTGATGATGTGATGACTGCTGGAGATGTAAAGTCAGGTATCGTACTAGTGCCCATGTTTCCTGTCTGGAAGGTAGAAACAGTAACATAACATTATTTTCATGTCTAAGAAAAAATGCCTCCTCTCTGAAATACCTTAAAAACAAGTCAATATTATACTGAAATTATAACAATTTTACTTTCGCTTTGTGTGTGTATGTGTTTAAGTGAATTTGAGTAAGAATGCATTTGTTAATGTGTAAATGATCTAAATTTTTTCAATGTAAATAATATTTTCCATATGTAAATGTGCTTATTATCACTTTTGAATAGCAATTTTGAAAGGCAGGAAAAATCACAAAAATACATAGAGATGGAAAAATGTATTTCCATAATTTTTCTATCCTTAGATATTGCATCTTTTATAACGGACATATTTAATATGATACCCAATGATGCATTTCAATGTGACCACTTCCAAGTGACAATCTTTAGTTTTAACAAATGATGGTCAGTATCCTTCCACAAAATAGAACTTTAAAACAGGAAAATATAAATATTCTTGGTGTAGCATAAGCAGTACACAGGAGCAGGACATTCAATGATCACACATGTCACTTGTTAGCCAAGCTTGCAAAGTGAATGCATACAATTTTGAACTGTTTACACAAGGGAAGCAAAAGCCACTTTTGTTCTGACAGGGCTTCTTGACCCATTAAAAAATACAATATTAATATTTTTTAACAATATCTAGAAATATTTCCACATTTTTTGATGTAGTAATAAGACCCCGCCAGTGTTTTGTGAAGAAACTTGTGTGTAGGTATTTAAAGTCGCTTGCAATCTTGTGTATTTATGTGAGACTTTTTAATTCAGGATATGATTAATAGCATATACACAACTCTTACACAAAAGCAAGAAACTTTGCCTAAAATGATTGCAGCAAAGGAAGTTTACCAATTACAATGGAAGCCAAAAATAGTGGTCTGTACAAATGTTGTAGGTTAAAAGAACAAAATAATCATAAGTTTTGTTGTTTGCAGAAATAGTAAGATACAAGCAGATCCACTCCTGCTTCAGTCTTCAACAATGGCCAATACAAAATGTAATGAGAATGTAATGTAAATGGACACCTGAAGCATGCCAACAATCACAGTTTAGGATAAGATTTTGCAAAGACAGACTAAAGGGAAAAGTTATATGAATAAGCTTTCTTCTTCACACAAAAGATAATGACAATAGAAACATAATTTCTCCTAATATTTATGAAAACAATAATTCCAAAAGCCTACTGCACACAGAAAGTCGTGCAAGAATATGGAAAATATCCCACACCACAAAAAATAAAAATAAAAAAATAAATAAAAAAAAAAAAAATTTTACTGCAAATTTTAATACCCATAAAAGAGAAATAACCTGACAGCTACTTTTCTTGCTGCTTTCTGCATACATTTAAACATCTTTCAAAGACCAGAATGGATCTATAAATATTCCAAAATGAACTCTGTTGTGACCAAACAACTTCTAGCCACTTCTCTATTTTCTTAAAACTTTGTGAAGGATGACTGATACCAACAACTTTAAATTCTTTCTGAAACTAATATTACCTAATCAAGACACTTTCACATGCACGGACAGCTCTTCTTTTTTGAAAGTTAGTATCATACTTAAATATTTTAAAGAAATATTCACAGCTGAAATGAATTTATTATCACAAATTACAAGGAAAAAGATAAGAACACATTTTCATCATAATAACCAAGTAAAAGTAACAGAATCAATCGAGGGTTTAAATATAAAAAGAGGTATGATCTTCTATATTTTCTATGTATTCTACTTATAACCATGTATAACTAACAACATAATTCAAAAGGGAGGTTATCATGAAAAAGATATAAAATCTATGCATTATATAGGTTCTTCTACTTTTCTATATATTTCTTTTTTCTGAATGTAAAGATTTCTGAGTGGACCAGAAAGAACAATAGTTAATGATTCTGAATAATCAGTGTAATGTATTACCAGTAGTAGGTATCTGTTTACTGTTATCATCATTGGTAAGTTCATCATGTAATCCATTTCAAGATTCTGCAGGTTTATAAAATGTAGCATTTGTTTGCTAGGACAAAGTGTTTTTATTTTTATTTTGCATTGCAATAAAATAGACAATCATGTTTTCTGCTGTCTTTGTGGTTAACAAGGTAGGCACTACCCATTTATTGTAAGATTTGTAAACAGGTTATGTATGTGAGCAGATGAATTATCACAATAAGACAGAACGAAAGTGGAAACACCAAAAATGCCAATGCTATAATGGATAACATTGAAGTGCAGTAAAACTGGCAGAAAAAAGTGATAGCCCGCTAAGCTACCTCTAAACTGTCTCAAAATACAAAAGTGATATAAAAAAAGATTTAAAAAGTGACCTCTTATCAGCCAACTGCAGGAGTTTAAACCAATTAGAGGATTTGTGACATTTCCCAACAGTTCACACTGCAATTTATTTTGCAAAAAACTTGAGCACACTGGAAGGAAATACTCTATCTGCCAAACATTTAATAAAAAAAATAAAAATAAAATCTATACTTTCCAAAAATCAGAGCAGCAGATATTTGACAGTCTACAAATGTCACTGGTAAGTTTTACAAAAATGGTTAACAACACTTGTCAACATCTGTGCAAAAAGAAACAATCTCAAGTGCACAATGACATGCACACCTCCCTATGCACTTTTGTTATCTTTACTGAGCACCACTATTTGCTTCAAAACAAATCACACAAATCCTTGAAAAGCAGACAAAGGTACACCACCACCCATCATTCTGTAAAGTGACCGATGTCTGCTTTTAAATGCAGCTCATTATAGACTTTGCTATAAACTGCTACACATTTTATTTATTATGCCCCTTTTTCTATTTATTGTCTTAACTAATTATTACACTTACTTACTGTAAAATGTAAAAAACTGCTCCTTCTAAAGGTTAAAAAACATCAGCATCAGTTCAAATTTATTTATGTATAGATTCTGAAAGGCTAACCATTGTGACAACTATTTTTTAACTGTCTGGTCTATGTGAATGCGCTGAGACCTGTGCACAGATCACATAAGCCTCTGCAAATCAAATGCAGTACCAAAAGATGCCTGGCATGCAAAGGTTGCAACATGCACTGCAGGTGCGCATGGCATCTACAGGCAGCGACAAGGAAACATGTAGCAAGGGAAAGCCACTCTCACCAACGGTCAACATCAACCTTACTTTCTGATTGGTGACTGTTGTAGAGCCGTAATATTCATGACGCACATTGACTGAGTTACTCTCACACTCTTTGTTTGCTTCGGCCCCACTTACATTTGACTGAATGGCGTCAGGAACTACATAGCCGCGTCTGTCCAGCAAACTGCAGATAAGACAAAATTTCATCAGGAGGTGTCAAGGCTGCAGATTCTTTTTACACTCTTTTTTGGTCAAGTAGGGAAAACCAAACACTTGAAGATACACAGGTATGCTCTTTTCAAACATAACAGCACTGCAATGGCGGTAAAGAGATATAACAGTCATCAGATGATTCTTTTCCTTCCCAACTCTTCCCACTCATCATATAACCCTTTTGTAAGTTTGGTTTTGGATTTGGAAAACCAAGAGTAAATTTCTGATTGAGCAGATCCACTGTAAAGCTTGGTAAGTAACTATCTATGAGAATTTTCATAACAAGAAAGGAAATGATCAATTTCAAAAACTTATATCTTAAAAAATATTTCATCATGACTATTTCAAAGTGACTATCATAAGCTTGTCCTGTTTTTTATTTTAAGCCAGATTCTCTTCATCTTATCAGTCTATAACCTTTCATGTAGATAAAAACAATTGATAGAAATATTTGTAAGCTTAACATAAACTGTGCAAGCAACATAACAATCTTGTGTTTTTTAAAGATCTATTATCTACTGAAAATTTTTTTTTTATGTAACCAAACGCAAACTTTAAATAAACTTTGAGCATATACAGTATATAAACATTAATTTTCAGCAAAATGCAAAGCTACATTGCAAAAAAAAAAATTAAGTCTAGGACAGTACTTATAACATGCACTACTCATACCTTGGAGGAGTAGGGCCACATAGCACCTGCATACAGTTTTTGAAAATGGAACCTTTGCTGTAAGGATTAAAGTTGTCTTGGCCTCTTTTGGATGTAAATGAGCCTTTGATCTGCAAAACAGAATTAAAAACAAGCATCCTTAGATATTTGGGTACACAAACATTGGGCAGCAGAAATAAAGATCATCAATGGATGTCATTTGAGATGGTGAAGAAAATGTCATTTGTCTGCAGCCATTTATAGAGAAGCAGAATGAATGTCACTGCAAAAGATTAATGTTAAGAAAAAAAAAAAAAAATCATGTTAAAATTATTGAAGTAAAATAAGACCGCCAATGCAGATATGTGATCTTGTGTATGCTGGCTGGTAAACATTTACTCATGCATCTGTGCATCTATCAACACTTGCACATGTAGTGTGGAAATTATGTGCATACATTCATTAATTGCATGCTGGAATACATGTGCTTAAATAGATCTGAGTGGTTTAGGTGCACATGTAAACATGCAAAAGTTGAAATATATTGAACATCTCCAAATATAACTTCACATAGTTTCCAATTAAAATTGTACAAAGACTACACAGCCCATTAACGAACCTTTTCAGTTTCACAGTTATAAGTAAATACAGCCTTTACGCTTCTGCTGTTGTTAACTGTGATTGTACTCACGTCTTCATTGGTTGTAAGTTCGGAAGCAACCAAGTAGGAATGGAATCCCGCCAGGCCCACAATGGACCAAACGGAAAAGAAGCAGATGATAGCCTCAATCACAGTGTCAAGAGTCAAGGAAACACTCAAAGAATTGTACTCACATTCTACAGCATGCACAGAGAAGGCATACTTACAAATACAATGTACATGGCAGGTGAGCTTATACTGCAACATTGTGCAGTGATTAGCTCTCACAGTCACCCAAGCTTCAATAACAAAACACACCGTAGCCATTTCTCCCCTCTTCTCTGTAAGCAAAACTCACTAATAAACATACAAATAAATAAACACTTTGAAAAAGCACCTAACACCTGGCAAATAAAACATACTGAACATCTTATAGAAATATCTTCCATAAATCTTTATTAATTAAAGTTCTCAAAAAATAAAGGGTAAGAAATGCTTAGTTTCATTGCACTCTTTCAGTAAATCATTAAAGATGTGACTATAAGAATGTAAATGAGATTAATTGGGATAAAAAAATTGATAATTTTGCACAGCAAGTCTTGAGCTTTCTGGTCTTTGATTTATATATATCTCATCTTTTTAACTTTGCAACTGGTGATCACATTATTACTAAAGAGATTCAGTTTATATTATGTGCAGCAACTAAGTTAATCATAAATGAAAATTAATTTCTGCTGGTGACCTAATAAAATGGGGAATAATATTTATTTTAACAGAATACATAAAAAGCAATCAATAAGAAAGTCAGTTGCATCTATTTCATGGCAAGGTAAAACACAATACAGATATGCAAAAAATACAAGACAGAAACTTTTAACATGTAACACAAAAAATATTGCAGTAAAAACATAACAGCCAATTCTGGATCTGACAAAAAGAGTACGGAAAGAAACAAGACTGCTACTGAAGTTTCAACTTTCTTAAAAATGATAGACTGCAGTAAGAAGCTATATAAAGATATATTTTTGAAAAAGAGTGAAAGAACAATTTAGTTTTGTTAGCAATTTCCAGTATGGATAACAGTCCCCATTATCACATAGCTGAGAATTTTTTCCTGACAATGACTCAATGACACTGTAAAGAAGATGGTGGACTGAAAAGAAATTCCCTTAAGGCAAAACATGAAATGACATCTGGAGCAAGTTTCACAAACCAGGAAGACTGTGTGGATCACACTGTTGGTAATGATATAGTCAAATATGTACCTTTATATTCAAACAGTGAAACTGACAATAAATTAAAAAGTTACATGCAAAAGCAATGAGTTGAAAAAAAGACATATATCCTATTTGCAAAGCTGCCAGAGAAATGAAACCAACATCCAAATGCTCATACATGAAACAACAAAAATTTGAAAAAAAGGAAGGGAAAAAATAGTTGGTATACAACATATATGCTTGCATTTTTCAGAACATCTGTTTGAACTCACATCTTCGTTTGTGGTAATTTCAGAAGTAGACAGATAGGTGTGAAAACCTGCCAGGCCAACAATAGACCAGACAGAGAAGAAACACACCAGTGCTTCAACAATGGTATCCAGCTGTCAAGGAACCTGGTATTTTTTTTGTGGTCAATTACAACATGCATTATTAATGTTTATCTGGTTTATTAAGCCTTTTAAATCTGTTAGGTACAACAAACTCAAACAAAGAACGAACAAATGTGAAATGTGGGACTCATAGTATAAAAAATTAGGTGTTTCAAAATTGGTGGAGAGATTCACAAAGAGGTAGAATTAACTAAAGACAAAAATGGCGGAAGAATAATAAAAGAAAAAATATGATAAACATGCTTTCGGCACAAATGAAAAGGACACTTTGCAAGATTAAGAGATAAGTTTCAGAACAGAAAGACAACAAAAGAAAGTTGACAACAAAACACAGGAAGGCTGGAAAGAAGAAATTATACAAAAGAATGAAGGACAAATATTTACAGAAATGATGCTGGGGTAAAAAGACTGAAAAGATAACACAAGAAAAATTGTTTATAACTTGAAGCATGAATCTTATAAGAAAGAGTAGGCCCATGTTTAGACAAAAGAAGAGAACAATCTTGTACATATACAGATAAAGAACTGGACAAAAATCCAGGACAGGTCAACTAGATGAAACACAAACTGAAGACCCAAATGGCACTAGACAAAAAGTGACAACAGAATATGCCAGGGCAAACAAGGCTCCACAAATAAATTCCCCAAGCACCACATGCTACTGCATTGAATATCATCTCGTAGGTAAACTTTGGGTGAAACATTCTGACTGCATCACAGTCCAACCAATCCATCTAAATAAATAATGGGCTGACAAAACGTTAACTTGCATAAAACAGAACTCTGCCATTTCCACACGATACTGAAATAACTGCCCTAGTTGCCTACACGGTTATGGCAGTTTGCAAGCTGTAAAAACAGTTCAAAACAAGGCTGCACTGCCTTTTTAAGAGGCTATGCACATGGCTTCCACAGCTCAAGCAATAAAAGGATATCTTGCAGGTGAATCTTTCATGGCTGTCAGGAAATTGTCTTGCTGTGCTCCTGGAAATACACACAAATGAACTTCAAAATGTGTCTAAGTGCAGAATGTATGTCAAAACATAGGTTGCAGCTGTTATTTTTATTTATAGATAGAACTATAGAGACAAATAAGGTTTACACACTCCAATCAAAATACAAAAGGAAATCATGAACCAAATGCACGACTTTTATGGACTGCCATTTCTAGGTCTGTATTCAAAACCTGCAGATTAATGTGTGGCCTAGTGGGAAACTACAAACTAAAACAGAAGGCTTGCCTTCCAACTTAAAAGTAATCAAATCAGTGCAGACTTTTCCAAAGGATGTAAAAAGTGATTAGAACTTATGGTTTACTAAAAGATAAATAATTTGGGGGATGCACTTTGAATTAGAGAAAAAGGCAAAATATTACGAGATGACTTCATTTATATCAGATTCATTTTCTTTGATTAACTTTGGTTAGATCAAACATATGCAATAAAGGCTCTGACACACGACTTTTTGTTTTTCAAAAACAGTGGTTTGCCATACCAACATGCCAACTGTTTCACAAACTGATTTTTGTGATAGTTAGTCACACAGCAACTTTTCAAAAAATATTGTATGACAGTAGCTTCCCTTTCTAATTATGGCATTGATAAAATATTTTTAAAGGTGTAAGGTATAATAAAATACAAGTATTGTTTGACTGACAAATTAGCAACTCCTGAGCTCTTAAGGCAAACCATCCATCATTAATGTATTGATTTTATCTTTCGTTTTTTTAAACCAGCTGTCTGAAAATGCTAAGTTTTGAAAAAGTCTTTAATTTAGTTCAACTGCATGAGTAATGCTGTTAAGATAAGCAAACACAAAATATGAAAATAAGAAATATATCCTTTTGTAGCAATTGGATAATTCAGAGGAGATGAGGATAACTAAAAGCAATGTAGTAAGGGATACATCAGAGGCCCTATAAACAGCTGATAATTTTCCCATCAGTTAAGCTACGTAATTAAGTCTTATAAACAAACTTACAAATTAATATTCTTAAGCAACATTTGGTTTTTTTTTTCATGTCATTTTACTCATAGATTCTGTTGTTACATCAAAACCACTAATTTATGATTATTTACAGATTTCATGAGATTTATGAAAAATTAGCTTTTAGTTATTTTAGCCTTACTATTGTAACCATCAGTTCCCCCCCTGCCCTGAAAAAAGTGCTCATACATTTTGTCCTAACATCCTTTTAAAGTTTGAAGATTTTTGATATAGTTATATATTAAGTTAATTGTTGGTAATTTCTGATACAGTTATACATCGATTCACTTAGATGTTGCTGTTGTTACTTTTAAGATTAGAACAGGCTAAATTAATGTTCATCTACCAATGATTTCAAACTTCTAAAATCCATGGAGCAATTTTATTTACAATAGGTTAAATGTCAGGGCTCAATTTTAGTGATTATAGCTACTCTCTTTAAATCTGTATGCTTTCACATAAAAATCTGGACCGTGATGAAATGCAAATAATGCTATATTAAATTTGTGTTGTGAGCTTTAATTTGTGCGTGACAGTGTTGTATGGTGGTAAAATCAAACAGGAGATGCAGCAGAATGCATGTGGTTCAAATGAAAATAGCCATAAAGGGATTATTTAATTGGTGTTATTCGTACTATATTTACGTAGATATGAACAAGGTTATTAGCTTCTTTTGACAATTTGTGTACACTATCATTCTTGCTGTAGATTAGTAAGGGATAAGCAGTAATGTAAATATGTTCCTGCTATAAATGTGGTTTAAAAAATTGTTCTATGCAAATAGACTGCTGAGGCTGTCAGCTTCAGAATTGATAGAGTCTTGTAATTTTTAACAATATTTCCCTCCTTCCACCATACCAAGAGTCCAATCTCATTTATAGTAATAAGTTATAAATGGCTATTAAAAGCATACTCACGTAATATGAGGTTAGTGAGAACACAGGCAAAGATGTATATACAATGAACTGACAAGGACAGTATGAAGAGATAGAAGTAGCGATAGTTTCTCTTGCCAACACAATTGCCAACCCATGGGCAGTGATGATCAAATCTCTCTGAAAATAAACATAAATGTGTTAATTAGAAAATAAATACACCTGTAATTATGAGAAAATCTATTTCCTACTGTTTTCAATACATGTTATTGATAAAAAAAGTTCAGAAATATAATTCACTTGCCCAAAATTATGAAATAGTTATATCAAATTGTTTCAAAACTAAATAAATAAAAAATGAATGCGCTGCAATCTCAAGAAATTGTGACATCTGTTGTGCATGCAATTTCACACTTTGGGCACTTCCTAAATCATAAGCTATTATACATTTATTTAGTTAACTTTAATAATTATCCTGCTTCTTTAAGAATAAGTAATGTCGAGAGCTTTTGTTCATTATTTTTTATTTTTATGAAGTGCACATCTAAAAATCTCCAATAAGCCTATTATGGCGTAATATGACTAGACAGCTATATAACAGACAACAGATGCAAAAATTATTTCAAAAGTGTACACACCAACACAGTTGTCACACAAGCTGCAATGTGAAGCCCGTGGTGGTCGAAAGATCTTGCAGGTAAAGCAGTACTTCAGCTTTATTACCTGTCCTTTGACAACTACCTCTTTTGTACGAGGTGGTGGTCTGTAAGTAGTACCAGGTGAGCCAGCATTTGGAACTTCTGAAAATGTAGAAGAAACTTATAAACAACTGTCTGTCTAAAATTTCTGCAAACAAAATTATTTAAAAAAATGTGAGCCTCATTTATTTTTAAAATATATTTGTCTGGTTATGGTTTCTTCACTGATGATTAGCATTAAATAAATGAATATAAGCTGCGTGTAAGTAATATCCACTCCTAAAAATGCATAACTGGCATACAGTAAATGATATGTCTAACAGATAGTGTTTCAGAGAGTCTACAATATATATTCCAATGAACAGTGAATAATTAAAAGTCATTGTTCCTAACTGTACACTAGCTGAGCTAGTATTTCATACTGTAGTGTCTGATCAGCAACAGAGAGAGGAGGTAAAAAACAAACATCTCCATTACCATGGAACTTTAAGGTGGTCAAGATCACAACAACAACAACAAAAATAGCTGCTACTACAGAACATAAAACAAGTGTCAATTTAGTTCATTTAACTCCACATATTAGGATTTTTTAATATTTTAATCTGAAAATTTTTTCTTAATCTGAGATGGCATATAGTAACTTGGGAGCTTAAATTAATCTCTGTTCTTTTTTAATACTTAATGTCTCACAGGTGCCTAGATGGATAACTAGCATTAATAATGCATGATTATCGTATAAAGTTCACTGGTTTAACAATGCTAACTACTGCAGTCAAGTTAACCCAATAGTATACATATATATGTAAATCAAATCCATACCAAGCTGTTTCTCCAAATCAGCTGCTTCCTCTGAAGTTGCCCGAGGAATGACCCCAGGATCACTAAAGCTAGTTCTGAACAGTGTTGCCATGACAAAAATGAAAAGTGCTCCTCCAATAGCTGGGATTGCAGGTGTAACATGTAGCGCCAAGTAGACACAGCTAACAACCAGGGAAAAATTACTTTTAGTCGACAGTTTATGTCATTCATAGTCTACGTTAGTACTTATCACAAAAGTGTTTCTGTTTAAACCAAGCTTATTAATAAGTGAATTTAATAAATAACCATTTTACATCATAAAACTCTTCATAAAATTGATACAACACATTCTTGTTTTAAAACTGTCAAATAAAAAGGCAGATTTAAAGATAAAATAAAGATGTGACATGTAATATTCACACCTTATAATCAATCTTGCAGCCCTATGCTTCTCGAGGAGTAACAAGGAATAAACAACAAATATAATCAATCTAATATTTTGCTTCAGAAGAAATACGAATTATTGCTAATATTAACTGTCAAATGATGAACTGCTGTGATAAAGTATGTGGTACATTTGACTATTATTAGTAGTAATATAGCGTAAGTTGACTAATCATTTTAACAAGAAGTGAAATGATGAGATCTAGAGCAATTCTTGAATTAAAAGTCAATATTGCTAATGGTAAAATCTCAAAATTACTAAAAGTTAAATGCTTAGATATACACGTCTGGTGCACCAAAACTCTTCATATGTGTACAATCAATTCTCAAGATATGGTAATCCCTTAGATATGTTATATTTTGTGACTTTATTATATTTAGAAAAAAGAAATTAAGATGCATTTGAGTGACACTGTCAATACTTTCTATTCACATTTATTAACCGCAGACTCCGTTCGGAAATATTTCACTTTAAGAACAAAAACTGATATAGTATTTATAAATAACACAAAGTCAGGTAGTCTGAATCAATTGGTATCCTCGTTAGGACTGTTGACTTACTCAAAACCGAAGAACAATCCACTGGTCACGATGATTAATGTACACGTGAGATAGAATATTCCAGTCTGCCGTGCCATCATTATCCGCCCGTTGCAATGATATTTGTTCTTGCCCGGGAGAACTTCCCAACGTCGCTGAAGCTTCTTTGCCATGATATCTTTCGTATCTTCGACGGTGTCAGGAAGCTTCGTCGGTGGCGACTGTGTTGTTGGAACTGGAGCGTAGTAAGAATATGGCTCTTTCATTAGCGACGACACCTTCATCCAAAAAGTGTACTAAGATTTTGTCAGTTACTTCAATCATCCCAGTCGGGGTAACGTTCTTCGTAACAGATCAGTCCATCAAAGTCAACACAACATTCTCTGTCGTCCATGGTAAAACTAAGCACATTTCGCTTTGGCGATTGTCACAGGTCGCCCTGGATTTGTTGATCATAATGACATGCGCATTGGCACGAATTACAATGAGTAATGAAAGTTTCGTATTCAAATCGGCATGCAAATAACATTATTATTTCAGTATTAGGTCTTTTTATCAACATTAAATGGCATCAAGCTTGCTCCATTTATTTCAATCGTTTAAACACGTATCTGGTCTTCTTGTAACTCTGCATACCTTGAGGTCAAAGGTTAAACTCGCAACTTTGCAGCATGGAGCGAAAGGAAGCAAATGCAGTGAATGAACACCACGTCGGTAAGCCAGCTATCCACACTACCTCACAGTTTCCGTCTCGGATTAAAGGTAAGGTCGCTAAAGGTACTCTTAAATAATGAACATTTTGTAAGACTCGTAGTATTGAAAACCAGATGTGAATGTCTACGTACATCCGAAGGTCGTACTAATGATGTTCTATTCTGTATAGTCCCAGGGTGATGTAATTGTATAAATGTTATTTCCTGAGAAATTAGCGATTACCTTTTAATATTCTTCCCCGGGAAAGATAGCGGTACCTGTTGATAAACAAGACGAGCGAAGATTATGGATTACCACAACGTCTCACCTTGTTTACGAACATCACATGAAGGTTTTTTTGGTTCAGTAGATGTATCAGTCTGTCAGAAGTAAATTTTATCATTTCCACGTAAACTAAGATTTTGGTCTCTCGGGTGTTATGACTTATTAACTTAGATTAATCACCTTCAATCATAATACAGCTGGACACACACACCCAACCTACTTATGAATGAAAAAGAGACATGATCCCAAATGGTCACTGGTCATTTTGCCCCAGTCTTATTACCCCACAGCCTGAGTCAAATCGTCCCCCATCTATATCCATTTCATCCCAGAAGATCATTTCATCCAACACAAAAAAGTCAAATCGTCCTAGGTTCAAGAGATGAATGGATCACCGCCTGCTGTACATTAATATACTGCTCAATTAAGGAATATCAGATGGCAAGATAAAAGAAAGAGAAAGCTGACCAAAAGATCAAAGTGTGTGAAACATGTTCTAGCAGCAAAGCTAATCATTTAATGCAATTAACAAAGTATGATTCAGTTTCTGCCACCTAGTGGATTAAGTATCTGCTTGGCAGTATAGTCAATGAAATAAATCTTTTTCATTTTTAAAAAATAGACCACTTCTTTAATGGCATCTCTCAGTTTTCTGGTTTTATTCTTTCTCCTATCCATCAAGCATATATTAGTTTTATTTGTCATTTATTAAGCCACATGGAAACACTATGTGGTGAATACCTGAATTAATAATAATTATAGACAAACCTGAAATTATGAAGAATTGTAGTGGGCATTATTTGATATTTTGTTTCTCACATGAGTTGTTGTGAATCAAATATCACCAGTGCTATCAATCAACAGAGAAAATTTATTTGAACTGTTTCATCGATGTCCAGTTTTATCATGTTTTGCCTACAATCTCACAGATGAATTTCGTAGACATTCTTTTTTGACTTTTCAAACATCCCTTTAGCTTTCAAGCTCTGCTGATTTATTTTGAATATAGAAGTTTGTTTCCTTTATATTTAACCAAGGAGGTACAGGCCAGGAGTTGCTGGCTCTGATCAAAGACCGTGTTGTTTTAAGTTCACCTTTTCATTTAGATATTGTTGCCTAGGATAGAACCACAGTATTCATAGCAGTGATATTAGTCCAAAAGACTTATATTTAGTAAGTCAGCAATTTACTAAGCCACTGAGAAGGCTGTGCCTTTCCATAAAATTGTGATTTAATTACTCATAATAATAATCAATACAGTATTTGTAAACCACCCACTTTTTTTTAAAGCATTTCAAGGTGGATACATACACATTTATGGACACACTAATGGAATTTAGGCACATAAAATAGATACAAGATTTTAAAAAGAGAAAAAGAAAGGATTTCGGAAATGTTATGAAAGAAGGAAGATTGAGTTTCTGAGATTAAGGAGGGGTAAAGTGTTTCATTTAGTGGGCCGGAGACAGACAATCAATGTGGCTGGGGACCAAACCTACCAAGAATGGTGTTAGAAATGCAAGAGATCTAAAGAAGATTTAATAAAATAAGGCGTTGAGCTAATGAAGTGAAATGATCAGGCAACAGCAGCAGATCTCTTGAGACACTTGGAGCAGCCTCTCGAGGAGTCCTGATCATGAAGCAATCTAATCATTAATCAATATCTGGTTATCTCCTCTAGAAGCTTCTCTAGCTTACTGCATCTGTTCGAACTTGACAGTTAAAGGTGACTGAGCAGTCACACTACTGACTCGCACTGTAAAGATGGTAGTAGATGTTAAACTAAAGTGCCGATTTACTCCCGAATGAAATAGATACAACTGGAACAGACCATTCGACGATATATTACTCAAAGTTTGGATCTAATCTGTTTACATCAGAAACCTAACGTTCACAAGCGACTGTTGTGACATCGCCATCTTTTTCAGTTTTTAAAAAAAGTAAAATACTCAACCCCATCGTGTCCAGTGACGCTAGCGCGGTAGTGTGTAAGTAAACAGGTTCTGTGGCTGCAGTGTGGAGGAGCAGCTAGATGTCGGATGACAGGATCGATCATGTCGGCCACAATGGCCGCTCGGTCACTATGATGTCACGTGGTTACACAGCCTGCTCCCGTCCTGGTCAAGATGCTGGCCGCAGCCATGGCAACGCCGTGCTTACGTCGCCAAGGTGGTCAGCTAGCACGTGCTGCTTTGTTATTAGGCTTAACAAGCACGTGAGTGCGTCGGTCCGACACCACAAGCAAATGTCCTACTTTTGCGGATCAAGATGGATGGTTCCAGATCCGAAAGGATCATGTTTTTTTTTTTCCTCTGGGGAATTTTTTTTAGTAAGCCTGTCTTCCTCCGGGGAATGAGGATTATTAATGCTTTAGTGTGTGAAAAAAAAAGTGCGCGTTCACTTTTGCAAGTTCAAAAACTTTCAGGATGAAGATCAGTGTATTGTCGACAATGTACTTACAGTAGGAGCAGGCACGTACAGGTTCTGTTAATACAGGTGTTAGGTACAACCACGAACTTACCTAAACACGTCCGTGGTACTACAAACTGACTGAGCTGTTGTGATTGTTTCACAGTTTTGTGAAAATTCCCACACTTTCCAACACGCCGTACATTTTTGTTTTGCGTTTGGACATCAAAATATGAACGCCGAATAATATTTGTTCTTTTTTTCTGTCAAATGGAAAGCAAGAGCTGTTGGTGTATGGGAATGACGTAAAATAAGAGAAATTTGGTGTTATTCTCTTTTGTAAATGACCATAGATGTACAGAATTTTGTTGCCAACCAGTTGAAGTAATCATTCTGGATATGCCCAATGTTCACATGCATATGCCTGACTGCTTGTAAAGGGGGAAAGGAAGGACAGAAAGCATGCACCTCACCAATAACCTAGGATAAAGCATTTTTTTTTTTTACGGCGGATGTACTTCAATATGAGTAAGTGAAAGCGTGTTTTGTTTTATGACCAGTCGTTCCTGCATATACTGCGGCTAAACCAAACGGTAAAGTGGCTTGCTGAGAGGAATTGTGAACAGGCAGAGAAACAATCACAGCACTCAAGGCAACAGGAAAAAAAAACGCGTGCAAATGAAGTTCCGAGAGAAATTGCAAGAAAAGCAGAGCAAACAGCAATTTGAAGGACGCAATACTTGCTGCCAGGTGTGTCGTGCTGAGATAGAATGATGTCTCAAGGCTGATTGAGAAGATGCGTTTTTTTATGCATCACCACGAGAGTTTTTTTTCTGTTGGTCATGTTTCATATTCCAGCAGGGATTAGACTTACCAATGATGTCAGAATATGGCCGATTTTAAATGATGCAGCCGTTGCTGATATTGCTGATAGCTTTAAAACAATTCATGCGTTGTGAAATGCGAGTGTATATGTTTTCTGCCTGTTACTGGTGCTGTTAATTAAAAAGAGTCTTTTAGGAAAGCATACATAGAAGATCGCATGTCAGTCTGAAGTGTTGTGAAAAAAAGTTAATACATTTGTTCAAAAGAGATCAACAAGTTGAAATTATTGGCATCAAAACCATTTTCTAAATCAAAGATGAAAACAATCTATTTGTTTATGCAGTTTTCTTTTTGTTTATTAATGATTCAAATTTCATCTTGGAGTATCTTCTAATGTAGTGTGCTATCGAGAACAAGGAGTACAGTGTATGCGAGACATTCCATGACGCCATCTTGGTAGATAACGCCAGTTTGAGCGACTAATTATTCTAGAATGAAATAGCCATACTCCCAATTAACTTTATTTTTGCTGATTTATTTAGGACAGGAGGGCATACAAACACGACGAAGTATGAACACATTTAATCATCGTTTCGGACAAAGATCGGATATTTTAGAAAGCTGGACTCACAGCGGTGTCTGATGACTTTTTCGCTACCTTCAACAAACAAACAAACAAACAAACAAACAAACAAACAAACAAACAAACAAACAAACAAACAAACAAACAAACAACCAACCAACCAACCAACCTTATTTCTCTCTTTCTATCTCGCATGCTTACAACGTGAGTGCTTACACTTCACGCAGTGTACACATCCATTAATATACATACACTATGCACGTACGTGAGTGAATATACAGCGAGCGAGCGCGTGCAGCGTGTTGGTGTGCGTGTCGTGTAGATGATGAAATAGTGCGCATCAGCGGCGGCTGAGCCGTTGGGAAAAACCTAATCGATGCTGCTGATGAGCAGCGGGGCGGAGGAGGGCGGGATGCCGTGTCGAGGAAGAAAGGCGCGCACCTACAGTAGAGGAGCCTGCACGTCAGCTTTTCTTGTGACGTCAGAGCTGATTCATAGCAAACACCCATCTCTCCCCTCGTCAGTGTTCGTTTGCCCGCGCAGTTTTTCTTCCGTGCATTATTTATGTTTCTTTCGTCTTCTCCCTTCTGTTTGTGTGTGCGGAAGCCCGTGTTTGCGCGCGTGTATGCTTGTTTTACCTATATGCCATTTCACGTGTTGCGTGCTATCAAAAGTTAGGCTGACCCAGGGAGATCCAGTTTCATTTGCAACTGGGAAAAGCAAGACTACCTCGGTATGTTTACAGAAATGTGGACGAAGACAGTATCGTCTGTTGATAAGCGAGTTTGCTTTTTTTAAATTTTTTTTTCCTCCCCTACAAGACTGGACTATGGTGTAGACAGCATCCTCACAGGTATAAAGATTTCTGTGTATGTTAGCAGATGATCAGAACCGATTATAACCGTTCCGAGAATATCTTGCTTATTTCCCATTGGAAAAATTCTAAACTTGTATTGCAGCTCAGTATGACGATTGACCATATCGTTGAATTTCTCCTCTCCCACCGTGAACACTTTGAAAAGTTCGAAAGGAAGTGACAGAAAATAGCAAGTAAGTGGGGGAAGGGGTAAGAGAAAGGCGTAAAATCGAGAGAAAAACTTACATCAATCATTTGAAAGACATGATCCCAATTTCCGGAATGACACAACGCTGTGTTCTTTGCCCTGGTCTTTCATGAGTGCGATGGTTGCTGAAATGTCAGTGGTGCATTTTTTTTAAAGGGTCCTAAAAGCCATTGTGAAGAGATGATAGAGGGTGAAACGAGGAAATTGCGAGTAATTTCAGATAGTCATCCGAGGCGTTGCTCGGTGTGTTCGGGGAAAAAAGTCCTCACTCTGTACAGAAACTATAAAATAAATTATTCTTTGATACATCAATATATTTTAATAGAGAGGAATCAGAAAAAGTTTCAAATTAACCTCTACATACATTGAGAGTGTTGTCTCCTAATAAAATATTTTCATGTTATACAGATGGTTTTGTCAGTTAGCTAACACCAATGTCGCTAGTTCCGATGCAGAATTAATGCTGCTAGGAATGTATCCAGATTTCATCCATTTCTCAGCATGTATTGAATTTTTGATGACATTTTGAAGACACCATCTGCGTTTCCCCAAAAAAGGGTGGTATAAGGATTTTTAATGTAGTTTTATTTTTACTCTTTCGGTGTTAATGAAGTGCTTATAAAAAATTTATTAATGTATTTTTATACTCTTAGACAGGATTTACACAAAGTTTCATCGTCTCCATATCTTTATTTTGTGAGGCTTTTCTGCGTTCGCAGAATCTTGTCTGTACCGAGTAAGAAAAACATATTTAAATGAAGTTGCCTAGGTTTGTTGTCGTCTGTTTGCTTCAGTCACTCGTCACCTTGTTAAGATTACAGATGCAAAGGTTTTTTGTAAAGTGTCTTTTGGAAGGCTTTTCTAATGGAGTGTACAACTGGAAAAGAATGGGTTATAAGTAATGGAATTCACCTTAGTACCACCCTGATCGTCTCTATCGTCTCTGCCGCGCGCGAGATGGCGGTCCACCTGATGTATCGTCTCTGGTTGAAGCAAGAATCCATCACAACGGTTCGCAGGTCTTGCGAAAGCTTTTTCCCAGTCTTGATTGTTTGGTCTGTCAGATGACAACAAACCTTTGTGTCGATGTGTGCTTGCCAGGCAGCCTGGAATCGCACGGTTAGTGCTTGAAATAATGACAACTGTCGCTTTATGATGAACTGTATTAACGAAAACTGGGAGGAAAAACCCAAGAGGGTACCTCAGCCTCAGCGCATGGGTGTCTCAAGTAATCTGTTTCCGTCAGAAGATGGTGGTCCATCTGATTTAACATTCTTTATGCGATCTATTGGCTAATCTTCTCTCCTAAATTTTTTCCCCCATGTATGTGGTTATCTTTTTGATCGCTTAGCCTTTTTTCCTCTCTCACGCGCAAAACAAACACAGACACACGTTCAGTGTACCAGAATCAACCTACCACCTGCTTCAAACACTGGAGAACAGCACACCCACACTAATAATAATAATAACTATAAATACTATGACTTTAACATGAAACAAATTCATTTTATAGCCTTAGCTTCTGTAATGAATGCCAATAATGTATATGTGGGATATATGAGCTCTATACTTATTATCATATATATGGGGAAAGAGAGAAATTTTCTCCCGCAGTTTCGTGATACCATATGAGTAAAAGTGAATAAGATACAAATGAACGTGGACTGCTTGTCCAGAAGACACGGCAAACGAGGGTTAGTCATATTTGCTGTAACTTGCTTTGACCCGTGGTGCGTGTTTTAGCACAACATCCTATGACCTCCCTTTTTACTATTTTTTTTCTTTCTTTTTTCCCCCCTACAATCAATCCCTCTTCCCTTCAACATCACCTTAAGTTGAAAGATAGGAGAAATGCACACAAACTGTTTGACCGCAGTGTCCACAGCCACCGCCGCCAGTGTGCTGCTGCCTGCATCGTGCCAGCCTCCCCGTAGGCTGCTTGAGATCAATACACACAGCAGAGAGGCGACGCGCCGTCCGCGTGAGAAGTAGTCCTCGGAAGGTTTTTTTTTTTTCTTCTTCACCCTCCCTCCTTCCTTCAAGGTCAGAACTCGCCCTGGTCGTTTTCTCGGAGACAGCAGTTGCCAGTGGCCACACGGCGCAAAGGACAAGACAACGAAGAAAGGTCATCTGCTTTCTCCGAGGGAAGAAAATGTCATCGCCAGCCAATGAAAACCGGCAATAGAAGCGAACATGATAGCGGCGGAGAGAGAGAAAAAAAAAAAGTGGCGGATGAGGCGAAATAAAGAGAAGAAAAACAACATGCACGCACCGTTGACATCTTTGCCGGAGGAGAGGCTGCTGGGACTGCTGGAATTGATGGCAGGTGACTTCTCCTCATGCTGCTCCATCGATGTCGTTGTCTCACGTCGCCGGCGTCCGCATCACATATCCGCAGTCTGCTGCTACTGCTGATGTTGCTGCTACTGTTGCTGATGCTGTCGTCCTTTTTTTTTTTCTCCCCTGAACACGTAAAATTTCCCCTCGGGCCGCCGGTGGTTGCCTTGGCGGCTTCGTGGCTAAACTGGCGGCTACAGGCTTACGTCCACGGTTGCTGCCGGTAGGAGGGGGAAGGCTTTCGGCGGTCAGACCGCGTCGGCAAGCTGTGGGCTCTCTCCTTTCTGTCTCCCCCCTACTCCCCAGCCTTCATTTCCACCTCTCCCTCTGTCTCGTAATTCCTGCGTGAGATGATGGTGCAAAGGAATTGTCCTAAACTTACGACCAAATTTCGGTGCTGTGGACGACACTTTATGCTTCTTTAAATAGTTTTTTGTTTCACCCACAGTTCATTTCTTCAAATCCAGTCGAATTTGTAACTTTATGTTGCAATTGGAAATGTTTTGCAGTCTTGCATAAGCCTTTTGTTTTTTTGGACGAGTCATTTGACTGGGAAAATATTCACAAGGCGTTACAATTAATTAAAAATGAAGAAAAACTGAGATTTACCATCTCTCCTATGAAAAAAAGGTAGAATACAAATATTTCAGACGGTGGTAAAATCGATTCAGTGTTTAAGAATGTCTGCGTTCGCCTTCTTTTTTCTTTTGCCTGTGATGAGAAAATTTTTGCGGTTTATGTTGTGCTAACGGACAAACGGTTTCTGAGTGCTCTGAGGCCTTGGCTTTCCTCCCTCCGTCAGCCCAACCATCCAATGTTGCAGAAGTACAGCCGGTGCAATTTTCAGCGGAATTTTCCAGGCCCGAGGCAGTGTTGGCTGTAAAATAATGTCTTCCATCATTATTAAGGATATCCACATTTTTGTCTCAAACTAGTGTTGGTCAAACCCAGAAATGTAGCATCACTGTTTAAATCGCGCTGTGATTTTTTGGCGATCAGAGGACGATAACACAAGTCCGAAAATACGCGAGGTGGCGCTGAGGTTGGGGTGGTTGTGGGTTGTCGGGGTGGGTGCAGAAGACTTGTCTAGTCGTTCCTCCCAAGTTCGCGGGAGGAGATGCATCAAGGCTTAGCGGTCAGGTCCATTAAGTGGAAGTTGCTTGTCCTGACATGATCCTCACACACCATGGATCGCGGAAGCTGCTCCTTGCGAGGGCTTTGAACACTTAAGACGCTTTCAGTAACACCTGGCGATTGCCCACCTACCAACTGTTGTCCACTCACATGCTGTTTGATGCGGTCGTGATAACAATGGTTCATTCGGTGTTTCATTTCTGAGAGAAGGGCTTTTGTTTGTTTGCTTTTTGTTTTGTTTTTCCAGGCACGCAATTGAGTTTTATTTGGCGTAGATACCTTTGTTTCCTTTTTTACAGTTTAGAACACAGGTAAATCTGAGGAGCACAATTTATTGAACTGACATCGGGCAGCTTCAGGTGCTGTGCCAGGTAAAAACCAAATTTCTTTAGACTGAGAGTTAGAGCATGCCTAGCAACTGCTGACTTTATATTTCCTACATTCAAAAACAACGTGTCACGTGATGGCGTCTCTGATGTCATTAGCTTGACCTGTGATCCCAAGTTTGACCTGACAGTTTTTTTTTTTTTTCAAATTTCAAATATCATATTCACATAGTCGGTAGTGTGTCCCTGATGTCATATCGGGGATGAATTGGGACACTGAACTCGGGGACATGACTAATAAATAATAGTTCGGCCAAAATGCAATTTCTTCGCTGAAGGGTGAGAAGGAAGACTGATTTTCCATGTATGGGTGTCGTTGAGCTGATTATAGTGTATGCAGACATCTTAAAAACTGATGGGTTTTCAGAGTTGATGACACAGCTTCGACCAGAGTGACCAAGATAATGCTTGGGTCGATCATAATTACGACCTTCTGACATCTGGTGCAGGCACGAGACACTGCTTATCGCTTGTTATAGGCGGACCATTGACATGGCAGACTCTGGAAGATGGGCCAGCGAACGCTTTGATTTTTATTTATTTGACGGAAATCTCTCTTTTTATCTGTGTCTGCGTGTGTTAACACAACTGTGATAGTCTGGAAGCAAGACTGGTGGCTAAAGGTTGAGCCTTGGTAGGTGACACTCGGGCCACGATTACAGACAAACGTTCAGTACACCCTGAATTTTCCCCTCGTCTCCACCCCGCACCTTCAGCCCACCCTGGTGCTTCAGCGTGTCTCACCGTGTGTCAGAGGCTTTAGTCAGAACCAGTCTGCACACGTTCGATTTCTGCTTGTCGCTGGCTTGTTAGACGCGCGGGTCGTCAGACGCACTTGACGCCAGTCGGCATCAGACATGAGAATGTCGCCGCGGGGCTTGTGACAGTTTAGAAAACCGCTTCAGGTGACTGTTCTCGTTATAGACGTGCGTCAGGAGCAAGTTAGTCATGCCAGCGACAACAACAGACTTGCTGTATGACCCGAGGGAAATAACCAGATTTTTACAAAGGAGCAAATATGGATTCAGAGGAAACCAGAAGTAATTTCATACGTTGAAAGTGCTTGATTTTTTTTTTTTAAGAGGGGATGAGGGAGTAACAGGGTGACTCGGTGACGCAACAGTAAAACGCTTGAAAAAAACAAACAACAAAAAAAAAAAAAACAAACAAAAAACAACAGTGAGCATCCAAGGTTTAGATCGTTGGCCCATCTCTTGCTATTGTATTTTTTTTTTTTACATTGCTAAATTAGGGCACTTATTGCAGGTTGCATTTTACAAACGCGCTCAATTCGTTTGATGTTATGAAAGGCGAAATCTGTGCGATTGTTTCGCATTCATCCTTTTTGAAGAATGAAAAAAAAATTCGTTGAAGACCATTCTTAACACTGGGCAAATGTCAGATTGTTTGACCAAGTTTGGCAACGTGAAGACAGGTCCCAAAAGAACACTGGTTTTGGGGACGAACGTTGGGGTATTCGATCTTAGGTAAACATGTTAAAGCCAAACTCCAGTGCATTGACCAGAGTACGACGAGAATGTGGATTTGGGGGCTCTCAAGAGATTCTTTAATGTCACACTTGATGTTTTGCAAACCAAACCGCCACACTCATGATGTTTCTCGCTAAAAAAAAAAAACAAAACAAACAAAAACAAAAAAAAAAAAAAAACAAAAAAAACAAACAAACCAACCAAACAAACAAAAAAATAAATAAATAAAAAATAAAGCCGAACACAAATTTCGAGAAGTCTGTGCTTTTCATTTGTCGGTTTAAGCCGTTGGAGGGCTTGGCAGCTCCGTGTGAGTGTGACCCGTAAGCTGGGTGCACGGGGCATCGATCCACCAGCGCCATCCTTGCAGGTCTGTGAAAGTTTTCGCTTCATCGTCCATCGTCCTGCAAGTTCCAACGGCCGGTTCGTCCTGTGACGTCATGCGACGCCGAGGGAGAGCTGGGAACGCGGTGACGCGACTGAAGCAGCTGCAATTGTTTCGGGTCACGTGCTGCTGTCCGAGTCACGCGGGGCAGGCGTCGTGTAGAATGACGGGCATGGGAGGGTCAGGTGACCTACGACTGCGCGCGGATATCGTTCTGTTTTCGTGTCTGTGTGTGTGGGATGAAGCCAATCCCTCTGGCTGTCCTGTCCCATCCATCTGATTGGGATGAGAAACTAATGTCCGCTGGTCACGTGTGGAGCAAACTTTGTGGTCAGAAAATTAGCAGGACGTGTTACACTCTCAAGCTGGCTCCTTTTGTTCGTATACTCTAGCTAACACACACGCACGCACACACACGCCCAAGGCATTGAAGGGAGTGCACTCAGCCTCCCAGTCCACCTCCATCATCTGCGTCCCGCTAGTCTGGACAGCTGCCAATGACTAGGGATGCGTTCAGAAAACTGCTTTGTTCACGGCTTTAGTTTGCACTGGCCGTCCTTAGTTCGAGTCTGACTACTGTTCTCAAAAATGAGAGTTTTTTTTTTTTTTCTTTTTTTTTTTTTTTCTCGCTTTGCCGGATCATCAGGAAGAGTTCGTGGTGTAAGGAGGTTTCAGGTGAGAAAGCGAAAATAGCTGCAGGATGGGATGTTAGGTTTATCATTCCCGTCTTAACCTGCTTTACAACTCGCCCGCTCAAATCATCAGAAGGAAAAGCAATTGCATAAAAAAAGGGTTTATCATTGCATGGGATGCGGGTACCCATTGCAGGTAGGGATGGGATTGGGCGGTGGTAGAGAGAGAGAGCGTGTAAGGGGGTGGGATGACTGCAAATGTGTAAAAGCACGTGATGACCCCGTGTGCTAAAATCCAGCGATGAGTGTCGGCCTAATCGTTGCAAGTGCATCCGGAGGCACGTGCGTTGTGATGATAATTCTTACATTTTATTCCCGGGGAGTTTTTATTTGAATAGATTATTGACCTTGATTGTTGTTGTAAATGAGGTTAACGATCCGTTGGCGATGTGATTCATTCAGTTATCACCTAAACCTCCTCTTGTCTCTGTGGGTCTCACATCCAGCTTCACTGCTGTTACATCGCAGTCCGTTTGAGGTGCAGCTGGTTGTCTTTTCTGATCACTAGATCATTCTCCATCTTTAGACTGTTTATCAGCACACACCCCAGCACGTACACGCAGAGAGAGAGAGAGCATGGGGAAGTATAAAAGGTAATGGCTGCTTATTAGAAGTGTTGAAAGTAATTGTCATTGAAATAAGGATCGTTTTTCTTCCCAGCTTTGAAATGTCAGTCGATGACTTCATATAAAGAATGTGTGATCAAGTGTCGAGCGGTGGTGATTGCCAGCGAACTAGGTCACTGCAGTTGACATACCTGTCGATGAATGAGGTCAGGTCAGTCGCGTTGAGAGGTGTGGTCCATGCAGCCAAGGTAAAAAGTCAGCTTAGTCATAGTCTCAGCAGTCAAGGTATCTAACAGAAGTAGTCGTTGAACCTCAGCTCCGTGCAGCATCCCACCATGGGTTGGTTTATGTGATCTGGTTACAGGATATCAGCTTCATCATCGGATTCATTTATGCTGGTGCACGTACACACACACATACAGGCTGGCAGCTAGTGGATGTGGTGCCGGCGGTTGTTGTCACGTTAGGAGGCATTAATTTGCCTAATGTCTAGTTTAGTATTAGACAACGGCGAAAATTAAGGTGCACTGTCATTCTTTCGCGCCTTCAACTGGAAATTACCGAAACAAATTCGAACCAACATGGCAGCAGCTTTGTACTCTTATCTACTGAGTGTCGTATATGGCATGTTGACTCAACAGCTGTTTCTTTGTATCAGTGGATCTTGTAACCTCTTTCAACCTTTGAAAGTGTCAGGTTTCCAGGTGCTGGGAACAGTTTTTGTTTGTAATTTTTTTTTTTTTTGACCGCAAATTTCGATTTATCTTCTTCTGCTATGAACTGTTTATCAGCGTTGATTTTCTTATGATACCTGTAGCAACTACTTAACTCCGTAGCCGTGCAAATATGGGCAAATTCTTGACCAAATATGGCCAAATGTTTGCATGACGGCTGTATAAGTTGTATAAAAGCTTTACCGAACTTGCTAAAACGCTCGTCCACGTTTATCCGGTTAAGAACGGAAACTGAACTGTTAAAAGGACAACTTTTGATAAGTGATACAAGGTTAGGTTTGGTGAAGAGTGGATGTTTTGACCAAGGATGTGACTTGTCTTCGCTGCTTCGCATAATCAGTATTTTTATCTTTCTTCGTTCTCTCTTTCATTCACGTTATACTGGTGGAGATAGTGTACTATTTAGACGTGTGTTTTCGCCTTAAGCATATTTTTCTCGTGGAATATTCGGGTGAGATGGACCACCCTTCATTGTCTGTTTGGACGAGTTAGCGCCTAGCATCCTCCTGGTCTAATTGATGGCCAGCGGCGGTCAGCAAAATACTCACCCTGTCGTGGGCGATCGCCGGAAAGTGTCCACCTCCGGACTGGCAGGCAGAACTGTTAAACCATCTTGATGCCAGGCCAGTCTCCTAGATACCTTGTCTTGTTGTTCTGGTGGTAGGAACGTCTGTAATGGACTTTGCTTGTTTGTCGCAGCAGGAGGGGTCATTATGGCGAGCGTTTGCTAGTAAAGATGCTGTGCAGACGACATCGAGGCCTCTGCATCAGATCAGGTTCAGCTTGGGGATCGAGAGTATCTAGGACTTCTTTAACCTGGTCTGACTATTAACGATAATTCTGGCGATGTTCTACCTTTTCATGAAGTCCATTATGATGCTTAAAGTGAGTGTGGTGGGTAGGACTGCTTCCGTTGGCCTTGGGTTTCCTTACTTTCTTACTTCGTTACGTCCTCACACGTTTCTCAACGCCGGAGGTTCCGTTTTTGTAATGATGTTTGTTGACGAGATTCTTTGATGAGGCTGGCAGCAATAAACCTCTAAATGTATTTTCATCCATTCTTGCTGAGTACGTTAGCCTTGACATTTTAAACCACTTGTTGGGACAAACTTCTTCTAAGCAGTGCCAACATCATTAGGTAACAGGGCAAGATGTAGGTAACAGTTTGATTTCCTCTTTCGTTGAGATGTGAAGGTCATCAGTGGAAAATGTAGGCTTAAAAAAAAAAAGAAGAAAACAAAAATCGCGTTTCGTTTGGAGTTGTGTTCTGATACGAAATTTAATAGTATTGTTGTATTGTGGTTATTTCGACTTCCCAGTTGTTCGTTTTTGTTGTTCTTCTTCTTTCTTTAAAAAAAACAACAAAACAACAACAAACCTTTCGCATGTGCGGAATCAGTCCATCTTGAAAACTTTTAATGTCACTAAGTCTCTTGAATCGTCTCAACATGAAACAAGCGCAGAAACGCAATTTTTCAAATTTTGTTTTATTTCCGCTGATTTTCGCTCCACACAAGAGTTATTTTCAAGAAAGCTGTGCGCAGCGATTGTCCCTGTAGCACGTCTTGAGGTCTCCTGTCTGCGCTAAATGATCTATCCCCCATTAACGGGAAACGTCTGCCAACAATATTTTTCGAAAACTTTCTGGAATAGAATTTGTGGATTTTTTTTAAAAAACATTATTCGCGAAAACAGGGCAGGCTAACACATTTAAGTATCCCTAAGTGATATATAGCTTCTTTTTCTCCCTGGTATCGTTTTTTTGTACATTCTAACGCGATTGTTTTTCCCGAGACGATGCCTGCAAAGTGTAGATAATTGAGGGAGGAAAAAATAGTCTGTCGGGTGTACGCGACTGGAATAGGTTTCGTCCACAACTTTGCTCTGTCTCTCTTTCTTTCTATTTTTGCTCCCGATGTTATCAACAGCTAGGAAGACAGGAAATCATTTCTTTCATGACCCAGCCTTTCTGGTCTCTGTCTCTGTCTCTGTCGCACATCCTTCTCCTTTGTTCACGACATTGACGTCATCATGTCAACACCTGGATGAGGTCGACTTGGGAGAGGGGAGGGGCGGGCTCGTCGAACTGCAGGTGTGCTGTTTGTTGTTGTTGTTGTTGTTGTAAAGGCAGATGACGTCATAGGTGTGGTCTTCACCTGGATGAGGAGGCAAGAAGTGAAGACACGTGCTTGTTAGAAGATGAGTTTTTGTTGCTTGCTGCAGCTGTTGTAGTCTATGTGTGTCTTAATCATGCATATACACGTGTGTTCCAGAATCAGTGTTCCTGGCGACAGTGGCGGGCATGTCCATTCTTGGAGGCTTCGGAATGACCATCGCCATGGCGAAGAGGAAAGACCCTCACATGTTTGTCAAAGTACGAGTTCCTCTCTTCATCCTCCACTCTTACATAAAATGCGCTCTGTCCTTCACCTTGTGCTGAAGTTTTATTTTTATTATTTTCCTCCCTCCATTGACGATGTGGTCTGCTAGGTGCGCAAGTTTCAGTAGACAGCAAAATGATGAATCGATATTTTTATTGGGTAGAAACGGCCGGGAGGTGAGGAACGAAAGGTCTGCCTGGCTACTGTCGATGGTGGTACAAGCTGGCCTGGTGGCTTGCCGGTCTGACTGCCTAGCAAGCAACGATGTGTGTGTCTGTGTGGTTTGTTTTAAATAAAGGAAAGACGAATAGCTTTGTTCGACGAAGTTCATACGTTATGGACTGGGCACTCGGACTCAGAAGAGAATCACACTTAATGTAAGATTATATGATTTCTGTAATGTTGAAGCTTTGCTTAATTAAGAGCTGCCTAAAATGTTATATTTTTGGGTGGAAGGTTGCATAATCAGTTGATTTTCTTTATAGCGTCATCCTCCTCCTCGTCGTCATCATCATCATCCTGCCATCCCACAGCTGTGTGTTCAACTCTCCCACTGGAGTGTTCAGGTCGTTCCAGCTTCTGGTGGTAGTAATTGTACCTACGACGACAATCGACAACAAAATGTTTCCCGCCTCATCTTTCCGTCTAACGGGCGTTCTTAAATTAAAAAAAACAAAACATGGACAAACGTTTGACCTGGACCGGCAATGTTTTCATTTAACTGTCATGTCAAACCTTTGTCAAACTCGATCAAACTTCGTCCATGTTTGTCTTGCAAAGAACGGCCTTTAAGGGAGGTCCGCTCGCAGCTCTTGGCTGATGTGTGCTTGAAGTCACTTTTAGTCACAGAGTTCGAGGCTGAGAGGCTTTTCTTCCAACAGCCCAGGCGTTGGTCGCTGGCGACGGGCAGGGTGCGGGCTAGAAATTTCCACGCGTGCGAAAACAGTGGAAGCAAACATGGCAGTCAGCAAACGCGATCGATGTGTCTGGAACATTCAGGTAGCAGAGGCGGATACCCCAAGGATAGTCGTGTTGGGAAAAAAAAACCACCACCAGAGGACTTCATGCGCAGAAGACTCTAGCTTCCCTTTATAGGAATGCTTTGCGAACACTTTACTTATCGGTATTCTCTTTCTTTCTCTCTATCTGAGGCGAGGGCTTCTTACATGGTAAACCAACAGACGTCACGTTCCAGAGATGGGTCCTAGATCGTGACCCGGAATCAGATTAAAGGTCAACTGTTCTTTTGCCGTCTCGTGGCGCCTCCGTCATCACTTTGTCCCGAGTTAGACGCGCGTGATGAGTACATATCATATCCAAGGAGTGGTGGGTTGAGGGAATAATCACTGTCTTGTTCATCATGTGACGGAAATATAGTTTAGTGGGTTTTCCTAGAACTCGTGCTAAAGAAAAGCATTCCCCACTCACCCCTGTTTTTATATTTTTATCATCATCATTCGTAGTCGGAAGAGAGGAAGACACCGAGGCAGTGTCTCCAACAGCAGATGCTAGTGAATGAACTGCGCTCACGAGGACAAGAAAATACCGCAAAACTCCACACGTGAGGACCTGGTAGACTGGTAAACATCGTGTGCAGCTGGCGGTGCAGGGCAAAGGGCAGTTGCAGTGGAGGGGTGTGAACTGCGTTTAGCTGCAAGCCTCTCATCAATACACATCGCGCACATCGATCGGCTGTCAGGTCTGGTGGCGGTTCTCCCTGTGTTGTGTCATCGGTTCCGCTGTGCTATTCCCGGCCCTGATTACAGGCTTGGCAATTTTCCGGTGTTGCGCCTGCATCATCATTATTGCATGGCGTAAACGTATTTTGAGCCGTGTGCAGCCTGATTAATGCACCGCGTAAACTTACTTGAGCCACGAGGTTTTCAGACTGAGGAAGATATAGTGCTTCTGCGTGTTTACGTTTCTTTTTATATAAAAAAAAGGAGGGCGGATGTGAAGGATAGGAAGAAAGAAATACAACTAAAGGAATTGATAGTGATACTTTAATAACTAGAAAACCCCAGACTTTGAGAACTTTAAGATGAAGTTTAAGTTTCTGTTCTCCCTTGATTTGTATAATGTGATTGTCATCTCCATCAGTTTATATCCTTTTCCGTGTGTTTCCAGGGTTTGCTTCCGTCACGTGAGGTACCCGAGAGTGGAGGCAGCTTAGCCATGCGAGCGCTTGGATGGGGAACGCTGTACTCAGTAGCAGGAGTAGGCTCCATTTGCTTCGTCGTCTGGAAATTGCTTGGCGTTCAGAATGTAAAGTTCATTTCCCTCTTTTTTTTCTTTCTGTCCTCTCTCTCTCTCTCTCACCTTTCCACAAGTCTTAGTTTTTTTTTTAATTAACTAGTCTTGCATGCTAATTAAAACTTTGCTGAGAAAGAGCATCTTTCCATTAAGATCATTCCGGGTGATTAACTATGGAAGGCGGACCATAGTTGTCAGAACAGACTTAATAACCGAGATGATATTGTGCAAAGAGACCACAAAGTGCGTTTGCATTGTTAAGAATGTATATTCAGTGACAGCGAGTGCGACGTAAGGCGACATTTGTGTTTATTTTTGGGAAAGGGCCATGAGCAATTGCGTCGTTTTTTTTTTTTTAATATACAGTGGAACCTCGGTTAACGAACTTAATCCGTTCTGGAAAGTTGTTCGTTATCCGAAATGTTCGTTATCCGAAACAATTTTTTCCATAAGAAATAAGGGAAATAGATTTAATTGGTTCCCAGCCTCTGTTGACTCGCTAATATTTGAAAGTTACAGGCTATATAGATATTTGTAATGAAAACAGTTATAATGCAATATAAATGAAGTTAAATAAACATAAAACATTAATGAACGCATTTAAACATCAGAAAACTTGCCGTTTTGATGGCGTGGTTGGAAGCAGGTGTGGGAGGAAGGGGTGGAATTACTGCTTTGATTCCCCCTCCATGAGCACGTGACATTGTAAAGTCGGGGTGACTTCCCTTTTCTGTCACTTTGAGGTTAAAGGAAAACACTTGTCCAGTGTCTGTTCCTTCTGCCTTTTTGTAAAACTTCGGTAATACGACATCACATATCCGACAGACGCATGCCACCTTCATACTTTGAAATCATTTCCTTTTTCAATTCATTTGTTGGCCGCTTCCTTGTCATTACCTCACTACTATTAATTGCTCTTAATCTTCTTTGGAGCCATGATTGAGGACTAACTTATTAAAATAAAGCACAAAAATCACTAAATAAGAAGAATGCGCACAGATAAGGAACGACTGATCGTAACTGTGTGTCGACCGCGAATGATGACACGCTGGTCGGTCACGTGTGGTTCACGTGGCTGTTCGTTATCCGAAATTTTGTTCGCTATCCGAGACAAACTTTTAACGAAATTTTTGTTCGTTAACCGAAATATTCGCTATCCGAGGCGTTCGCTAACCGAGGTTCCACTGTATGTACACAATTTTAGTATAAAACTCACTTAAGGGAGGTAATCTGTATGAACTGTCTACTCTGCGTTCTTAACCTGTGTTGCCTCCCTTACCTCTCGTGCGATTGTCTCATCTGTTCCACACTGTTGCAATAATTGCATTTTCCGATTTTTTTTTATTTCTTACACTATAAAATACGCTACAAAGTTTTTCTCCTTTTTTACAGTTGAACGAATTCAGAGAAAAGGTCGGTAGTGTTCTTCCTAGAATTCCCAAGAAAGAAAATCCAGGCCGTGGAGACTTTAGAACACTGCGAGAACTTCTTGAATACATCATAGAGGAGGACACGAAGAAGAAAAGCGCCAAAGAATCTTAACCAAGAAGACCAACCATCGACGGGATTCCCAGCAAGCATTGTGATTCTTGATTCGTGTTGTTTTGTATTGTTACAGGGACAAAATGTGAACTTGCGCTACTGCCGAAATGGAATTCGGTAGATGACCCTTGAACTTCTGTTACATCAGCAGAGTGGAGGTGGTACAAAGCAGCACAAAACTGAATTACTAAGACATCATCAGTAAGAGCAAAGAGAAAAACATAAAGCAACACTGCGTGTGTGTGTTTATTGCCAGTTCAAGCATGTACATTTTAAAATTGTTCACCATTGAGAACGGGTGATATCTTTAAATTTTATTGCCAATCACGTCCAGTCGAACTGCTGATGTGTTGTTTTACATTTTATGGAATCTCCTGAACCCTTTATGGAAAATACAGAAATATAAAGAGTCCGGGAGAATTGACATTGACCCTACATGAGGGATGCTTGAATGCAATGCACTGTATTAAAAATAAAGAGATGTTTTTGTTCACATATTGTTCACACAACTTGAAGTGGGAGTAAGGACCCGACTGTTTTGAGGGACGTTGTTGAGGATTGTGAGATGCCACACTCCTGAGAAGGAAAACATGCATGATTCTTTGACATAAGCAATGCATTTTTTGGTGCGACAGGTTTATTTAGTGATTGAGAATCCGTGTGTGTTGGGCCGTAGCATGATCTCTATTCAGGCGCGCGTGTATACACAGATTCTAGTATTTGTAGACGAATGTTTTTAAGTGAGCGTGCATGTTCAAATGTGTTGTTTGCTTGCATATATATATTGACTGCTCCTGTAAAGAGAGTGCATGTGTCGGATGCCATTGTTGGTAATAATCGTGCTTACTATGCTATAACATGCTGCAGTGAAAAACGATATAACCTCATTCAAAAGTGTGATGTAGTCATGTCTCTCGACTGATTCTGAGAACCATAAAAAGAATGCAATAAAGAAGTTAAAGCGACGCCTTTTATTTGTTATTAACCTAATCTCGAATCGGAATACCATTTGCCTTTGCTCGTGTGCAGGAATACTTACGAAGCCTCAGGAGACTATGCCAGTGTCAAGGGTCACCTTTTATCCTTCCTGCGTAAATTCGACATTAACCCAACAGCGATGGTGTACTTCCCATGAGTGGAAATGTGTATAAAGGCTGCTAGTCTGAAGTGAGAAGATCGGAACTTTGCTTCCGGTTGTAGAACAGGATTTCCTTAATGAGATCGGGGACCTGAGGACAAGGGTGCCTCTCAGGCGTTTGCTTGAGGTCATAGCCTTGAAGATGGTTTTCCAGAAGTTTACTCTTCCTCCAGTTTCGCTGAAGTCTACAAGTCAGTTCTCAAATCCACTTGGTCAACGCTATAAGTACTTGACAGGCGAAACACCCAGCACATGGTTTACAGTTTCGTACTAGAGTTGGACTGGACGGAAAGGCAACCTGGAATTATCCACTGCGATATCAATATGCATTTTATGGAAAACAAAGTAGTAGTTTTACTAATAAAATAACCTTTTTCTTTTTTTCCCCATAAGAAGAGAATGAGGTATGATTAGTGAACTTTCTAATGAGTAATTTTACTTGTGATCTAGGGCTCTCTTTCTCTCTCCGTGTGTGTTCTCCAATCATTCCGAACATTCTTTGTAATATACTACACCTCATTGATTTTAACGAGTTAAAACAATCCAGGAGATTGGAATCAAGTGAAACTTTGTACCAAACATGGAATGTGCTTACTTATTAAGAGGTAAGTGTCTAAACAACTCCAAACTTAAAAATAAACTTATATACAGTATGTCCTTCACCCAAACGAACTTCTCCAGGTGTCACGTGGTCAAAATTACACCAGTGACGTCGTTGTTGCTGCGGTTTTTGTCAGCTTCAGGCTGGAGACCGTCTACATTTAGGCTGATAACAACAAACTAATGGCTTCACTTCCCGCGAACACCTTGTTTATTTTTAAGTGTTTGTTTTCCATTCAGCGTCATCCACGTCTGGAGAAAAACAGTTTTTTGTGACGGTTTTGGATTTCACAAGTTAACAGCACAAATATTCACGTTCGATTCCCTCTCAGGTAGTCGATTTTAAAATAGACGAACCACATTTTGGAAGTCAGTCAGTTATTCTTTCCTTCCTATTGAACCTCAGTGCGAACATGCACACAACCGATGGGGTGAGTGAGTGTGAGAGAGATGGAGAATTTGAGAAAGGGTTTTGTTTGAATATGACCTACATGAACTCGTGCATACACATTGAATGTATGCATATATACCAGACGTAGAGATCAATAGCTACTTTTTGAAAGCAGACTTTCTCTTCCCGAAACAAAGTTCATCTGACCTGCTTGATGTTAAGAGCAATGAGAACAATTAGCGCCGGGATGATGTGTAATTTACTAAACAATTAAGACCTTGGCTAAGTACATCGGTGGTCTAGTGGTAGAATACTTGCCTGCCACGCGGGTGACCCGGATTCAATATTTTTTTTCCCCTTTATGTTCTTCAAACTTCATTCTGAATGTAGGCGTGCACATAGACCATACATTGTATTGAAAGCCATATATATATATTCCGTAGTTGCGAGTTCCGTGTAATACATTTATTTATTTTGAGAAGGAGCATTTTTGCTGACCTGATATGAAAGTTGCTTAAGGGGAATAATCTTGCTGAAACGTCTAGTTTGTGTGCTAAGCCTGTATTACCTCCCCTACTACTTGCGCAACTGCAGCCGCGATGCGTGCACAAATCTCGTTGTTCTAATTATTTTTAAAAAGCACAGAATACAAAAGTCACAAACCGTCAGAAAAGTGCTACTCAAGCAACAGGATCTCACTGAGTACATGACTGAGTCATACAACGGAGCGGAAGGAGAGGTCATGAACTCGAAGGTCAGTGCTCACTTTCTCTTTATAGTTTGTGGTTAAATGTATTCAAGACACACAGTCTGACATTTCAATAGTGTAGTTCTGAGATGTACTGTTCAGAGAAAACTAGAAAAGTGGATAGTTCCGTCTGGTGCAGGCAAGTGGCAAGTAGTGTCGCGGTCCCTCTAATTTAACCTCCTTGTTGTATTTATTGTTGTATTTATTGTTGTATTTAACCATCCTTGTGTGTGGCTGCCGATATCGTCTTCACCCCACAAGGTTGGCAGAGTGGTCAGCAGACATGAAGCTGACCTGGGCTGTCGTCACTTTTATCTGGGGTGAGTACACATCCTGGTCATAAATAAGGATTGGAAACTCAAAGGCGTACAGTTAGTTGATGAAGACATGCATTAATGAGCAGTTGATTGTATATCTGCCTTTTTCGGCGGTGGTAAACAATAGACATTTTTTGTCTTGCATTATTTTGCGAATATACTACTGTAATTTTTCTTGCTGTTGATAACAAAACAGAACTAATTATTCCGGTAACATGTACTTCTACATTAGTAACTTTTAATTTCTAGTATTGTTTACATGTCAGACCGAAAATGCGGAACCAGAGCCACCCACTGGGCGCTTAGTTTTCCTTTATAAAATAATTCAACTGGATACACATATATAGCACATAACCAAAGTACTATTGAGAGATTATAAATATAAGATATAACCATATAAGTACAGAATAGCACTCTATTTCTACACTTAAAGCGCTTTTGAAAAAGAAAACTCAAATAAAAACAATTTTCAAAAATCGCAAAATTCCCTGCAGGCACTCTGTCCACAAGCACGGAAGGGCTCACCCTGGCTACTAACGGAGCAAAAACAGAAATAAAGACAAAGTGTAAGGGAGACAGCTTGGAGTTACACGAACCACGTTTTGACGAGACAGCTCATCATGTGTTTGTCTATCGCAACGATGAAACGGTAGCCACTACCTCCGTGCCGGCGGTTGGACGCATGAAGGTAAAATTATTGTTAAATATAACTCTAAGGCAATTGAAAATTATTTATTCTTGAATCCTACAAATTGTGGTAGAAATGTAGTAGAAAATAAATTTTAATTTCTTTAATAGGACAACGCGTAGTACCTATGGGTACGACCCGTCCCTAACGGATCTGTGCGGGGTGAGGTCAAAGGTGAACCAACCGCTGAGAAAGAGAATACAGAAAATTTTTACAAGTGGGATTCAAAGAGCTAAGAATGTACTATGCAACACACACACACACACACACACACACACACACACACACACACACACACACACACACACACACACACACACACAAACGCGCGCGAAGGAACGGACATACACAATCATGCACTGACTCATTAAAGTTCGTAGAATTCATGCAGCTTCGTCTTACCAGGGTCGCCTGCTCGTGAACTCTGACACAAGTGTCCTGTTGACCAACCTGACGTCAGCTGACCTCGGGCTATACCGTGTAGAGGTCAAGCTACCTAATGAAACAACAGAGGAGTTCAGCGTGAGCCTTGTCATCGGAGGTGAGAGAAAAGATTTCATGGAAAGACAGAATGTCTGATGGAGAGATAAGGAAGGTGTATGGCTGACCGAGTCTTTTCCTGACCAGCTAGTCAATGACTATGTTACAAAGCAAATAAGAAACTAAGACATTGTTGACGTAAGTTGTCGTTATTTACAAGTTTACACATACTGAGTTTAAACAAGAAAGACACTTGCACCTCAACTGAACAAATCCATTTATTATTACAGCGGTTGTATTAAAAAATATACAATGTCCACACAGTCTTTTGAACACGTGATGTCCATTTGTGTTTGTTTGTTCGTAATATAACAAATGTATCAAGTAAACATGTTTTTTCCTGTTCTCGTGACTCTCTTACCGGACTAAGAACGTTTCTCTGTCAAATATCGCTTGTCTCGTCCAGCAAAGAAAAGATGTGTAAACTTGTAAACCTGAAGTTTGCTTTGGTTTTGCAGAACCGCCGGAAACCATAGACGGCAAATTGTTTGTCTTTTCTGACTCGTCAGAAACGTCCTTCGTTAGTCTGAAATGTGGTACATTTACCTCTCTTGGCTACCCTCCGGTGTCAGTCGTATGGAGGGTGAGTGAAGGCCTTTTGTTCCAGGATGGTGTGAATGGTAGAAACCACCAAGGCTTTATTTGAGAAATTATAATGTGAGCAGGGGAGAGATATGTATGGGGAGAGAGAGAGAAACATCAAGGGGGAGAGAATAAAGTAAAGTAGTAGAGGCTTTATTTTGATTTGTGCTACTACTGAAAGTTTTGCTACATGCATTGCTTCTTGTAACGTTAACAAATATTTTTCAGTCCGTCCCTGTGATCCAGCCATCAATACAGTTAGGATTAGCTGTCCTGGGTTCAGAACCCATTACGGGTACTCTGTTATTTCTGAGCATGGGGCACCTGTTTACATGGTTGGCTTCTTTTTCCCCTTGCCTCCACACCCTGTCAGGTTCAGTAACTGTAATAGTAATGCTCGACCTGAGAGAACGACTTAGCTAATGACTCTTCCCAATATCACTGGCACGTCTTCTTTATTCTTCAAAAAAAAAAAAAGCATAACATTATTTTAGATATTGGCACTACAACATATTTTATTTTAATTCTCTAAGGGTTCCAGTCTATAATTTTGAGTTCTGTATAATTTTTTTTTTCAAACACCACAGATCTTCAAACATTGTGTTAGCATGGTCTGAGATTTCTATTCTGCTTGTGTCTAGTTTCTCGCTACTAATTCTCGTGCTAGACACTGTCGTCTGGTAGTTGGATGTTGTCAGCTATAAAAATGACAGCACACTGACGTATTGCACATTCAAACAATTGAATACTATCATCACACTCATTCTGTCTTTCTCAGGATCCAACCAACAAGCCCTTTAACCTGATTGGTTTGTAACACATCCTTTTGTTCCAGGATCCCTCGGGGCTACTGCTAGCCAGTACAGGATTCTCAGAACAGTTCTTTACATTGAAGTTACCTGTAAACATCGCTAAGTCTGGAAACTACTGTTGTCAGCTGGACTGCGGTGGACCCAACTATTGTTGCCTTGACGACAGGTCCCCTCTCAGGCAGTGCGCGCAGGTTGATGTACAAACCGGAGGAAATGACAAACAGGAAGCAAGGTATGCAACACCTTCCAATCTGACCAGCCTTGAACAGCGAGTCTCGGAGATGGACGTGATTCTGCGAGAATTGAATGTCACCAGCCTGTTACAACGAGTCTCGGAGGTGGACGTCCTGGTACGAGAATTGAGAAGTGAGAAGGTGGGTCAGGACTGTGGTCACAGCAGTGCGGCTGCCATGGCTCATCTGGTTCATCGCCAAGCTAAGTGTGACCAGCTCGACAGTTTCATTGACCGAGTGGACGCCGCGGAAATGAAATTCGAAAAGGACTTTGAAGGTGTCGATAGGATCGTAAAATATATGCAAGATCAGCTAGACTCCATGAATCAGACAATGACAGACCTTCAAAAAGGCGTTGGACACGATTATTCCTTGGACAATCATCAGTTAACAACTAACATGAGCGACCAGTTTGAAGATTACATCAGCAGAATGGATGTCATAGACAAGAAATTCAGTAGTTTAGATAAGACTCTTAATGACCACCGCCTACAGTGCAACGAGGAAACGATGAAAATAAAAACAACTTTACAGAATGAAGTCTCCAGACTGAAACTGATTGATGACAGAATATTGAAACTCGATGACCGCATGTCAAACGTGGATGACTGGATGTCGAAGTCATCAGACTATCAAAGTCAAATGACAAGAAACCTCACGACCATTGGTCAAGATGTAGTAGCTATCAAGATGGCCGCTGATCATGGAGTCTCGGCGACAAAGAGCAAAGTAACATCACTGGAGAAGGACCTGTATGCTTATATAAATCGTTGCAATTCATCATGTTTGGACTTTAATGCTTTGAAAGGTGAGTAGAAGAAGGCACCTTACAAAAAATATTGCGATGAAATGGCCAAAGTATAGACAATAATAATTTTGCATTTGCAATTAGCTGCATGAAGGCAGGGTTAGTTAGACCTGTCATGTGCTGTTGATATTTTAATATTTATTACATAAAACTGATAACTGTTGTCTAGAACACTTACTGTCCTCTGATGCCTCGTGTTTTATGTCCAGGATGCCCACAAGAGAAGGGCTATCGTCTGTTTGGCAAGCGCTGCTTGAAGCTGTACACGCTCAAGAAAAGCTTCACTGAGGCGAAATTGCACTGTGAGGCCGATGGAGCCCATCTCGTCCACTTAAAGTCACGTGATATCGACCTCCCGCCATTTATTTCTCTCATGGCTGCAAATGGTACGCTAGTATGATAAAATGTCTTTGGTACGCAAATACATACAAGGCTCAGTACTCCAGTATCATTTCCCTTTTCCATGACTGTTCATAGAAGCAAATATATTGTCTGTCACTAATTCTTCCTGCTTTTTAATATGAAAGTACTTTTTCTAAAATACTGTGATCAATATTTTATTTATTATTATTTTTTTTGTTAACCGCCATTTTCCTTCTAAGAAACTATATATATATACCGATAAGAACAGGAAAGATAAAATTTCACTTTTTCAGAAAGAATGTACAATAATTCTATACTTCTGCAGGGCGACAGAAAAGTGGATCCTACTATGACGGTCTGTGGATTGGAGCGACTGACATTCTGACTGAGGGAAACTTTCAGTGGAGCGATGGAACCGAACTGTCGACTGACTCCGACCTCTGGGGCAATGGAGAGCCGAACGATAAGCATGACGACGAGGACTGCGTTCATGTTCTTTACTGGTCGTTTACCGTCTTGAATGATGCAAACTGCTCCAGTGAATACGACTTTGTTTGTCAGACAGACCTCCATTTCGCTACATAGTCAAGTATATTTGTTTGTAGTCAGAGGTAACAACAGGATCTGCTTTTACTATCCTCGTTATCGTTGTCGTCGTTCAGGGTTAACTCCCTTCCTTCTCTTCTACTTGCATGGGTAGCCCTCAGACAGGGAGATGGGGAGAAGATAAAGTTCTCATAATCCTCCTTCTCATCCATCACCCATGTAATTGCCTGTTAGTGAAAATCCTGTCTTGTGAGGTACGCCAACATTAATACTCAAAGCTATCTGTTTATCTATTTCTAACAGTTTATTTGCGCTCACTTCTCTAACGTATTTTGTATCATCTCTGACCATGCATCGAATAAAAAGAAATTAAATACTGCACAAAACGCTTGCAATAAAAAATAGTCTGATTGCTTTTTACTGTTCTTTCTCTTCCATGTATAATTATCTTTATGTTTTGTGTATAATATTATTACTTTTGTGTGTTTACATTGGCTGCTTTGCTGGGAAAATAAATTTCCATTGTAACATTTCAATGAGTTTTGAATATTGTTATTTAATTCTTATTTATTACATCAGCCGTTTAAAATATTTTTAAATACCCTTATTTTAATGATGACCTGCTCATGACTATCGCAGTTCTTCAGAGAAATGAATTGTGGTAATCGCAGGGACCTTCGTGCATTATACTAAAGACCATTTGTAAAAATTCAGCAATTCTGACCTGGTCTGTTCTTTATGTATACTGAGAATTGCTTCTTTCCTCTTCAAATTCATCTCATGCAGAGGACCCTATTTATAAAAATACTACCCTTTCGTCACTTCCTGTTTTGTTGACAAATCCAAGTGTGATGAAGAGAAAAGACATTTATGATACATCTCGTGCTTCTTTATGCTCTATTTCTAGCAATATTGGCCGAGCGCTCAAGTTAGCCTTTAAAAAGTCAGCTGATGTACGTCCTTCACCCTGACGAACTTTGCAGGTGTCACGCTGTTATAATTAGCTCGGTGACGTCGTTGTTGCTGTGGTTTTTGTCGGCTTCAGGCTCAAGACCGTCCATCTACATTTAAGTCCCCAACAACAACCTAATGGCTTCCCTTAACTCATGCAAACGTCTAGTTTATTTTGAGACAAGTGTCTGTTTTCAGCCCTGCGCCCTCCATGTCTGCAGAAAAAGAAGGGCTTCTGTGACAATTTAGGTTTTGCGTCCTTCTCAGCTGTTAGGGCTTAAAATAGACAAACCGGATTTAACAAATCAGAGATTTATTTCTTTCGTTCAATCTATCTTTCTTATTTTCTTCTGTGCATCATCGAGCAAGCATTCGAGCTAGATGGAGAGAGTGTGTGTGTGTAAAAAGGAAGAAAGAGAATTCGAGGGAGACAGCATCAATATGCACTTATTATTATATGTGTAAAATGGCGTATGTTCAGATGGAGAGAAGTTTGGAAGCAGATATTTACTTTACTAGAAAAAGTCTACCTGAATAACTGTAAGGACAACGAAAACTGTCATCGCGAACGACAGCTTACACAAAATATTTAATACTCTTGAGGAAGCAAGTGTGAAGCATCGGTGGTCTAGTGGTAGAATACTCGCCTGCCACGCGGGTGACCCGGGTTCGATTCCCGGTCGATGCATCCTTTTATTATTTTCTTTTAAATTCAAGTGTGCTTGAGGTAAAATTAGTCTCTTTGACTTAGCTCAGTCTATGGCCGTCGAGTTTTTTTCCCCCCCCCCAAACCTAGTACATTTATGATATGCCTGCAATGCTATGGTTTTCTTTCAAATAAAATCAATCAAATTAGTTTATTACATATACTTTTTTTGTCACAATGAAACATAAGCAAAGATAAGTGTCATTTAAAAAAAAATTGCTTTGAATCTCTTTTTTCCCATAGATGGTATTTGTATGTGTCAGCTTCTCACAAAAACCTGTTACAGTCCGAGAGGCACAGACAAACAAGCACGGAACGATGCACAAGCACACACGCAACAACAGCAACATCCTCCTCCTCCTCCTCCTCCTCCTCCTCCTCATCATCATCATCATCATCATCATCATCTGATGCTGTTTCCGTTCCTTCCATGACCACTGCCCCTGCCACCACCATCAGAGCCACATCATTCCAAGACTGCGAGGATGTGATTCTGAGTAATAACAGTTTTACTGAGAGAGGGGTGAGCAGTACTCAGGACTGGCGCTTTCCAAGACGATTCGCTTGACTACAGGACTCTTATTTGTATGTGTGTATGTGCGTGTGCATGTGTGTATGTGCGTGTGCATGTGTGTATGTGCGTGTGCATGTGTGTGTGGAAAGGGGTGTTTAGGGAGGCTGAGGAAAGTCACTCATCGATCCCATGTACCCGAAATAGAGACAACCGTGAAAATTGTAGTAATTGCCAGCTTAGCACGGGAATACTGACCGGAACTGAGGACAGCTTTCATCGAAAGTCGGTGTGTGAGTTAGAGAAAAAGAGAGGGGAAGTGTATAACGGGATGAGAAGATACTGATGAAAAGGAAAAATCAAAGAGGAAACGAAATAGGAAACAAAAGCAGATAAAAATGGATGCATAGAATCAGCACATTCAAACGTACACGTAAACTAACATCACACACACACACACACACACACACACACACACACACACACACACACATGTATACACATGCATACCATATAGTATGTACTTCACATGCTCATCACAATGTATAGTACAATGAACAGTCTCATCACACTCTATAATCACAATCAATGTTTTCTCTTTTTTATTACAGAATTATCGAAATTGTCAAAAATTCCCCATAAATCCTACCTAACCTCATCTCTCTTTAACATGTTATTTATTGAAAATCAAAATATTATTCCGATAGATGATGTAAGAGTGTTGCTATGCGTATTCAGAATTGTTGTCTCAGTATATGTAGCTGTGAATGTGATTTATTTGATATCATATTGACTTCTCCCGACATTTTTAATTACGATTAGTGGTCAAAGATCATGATTGATGTACTTGTTGAACCATCTTTCACCAGCTTCTTAAGACCCCTTGAGGCAAGAAAGAACCCAAGAAACTTTACAAACATCAATTATTTACTATTATTTACACAATCGAATGTTTGAAAACTGGGCTGGTGCGAAATCGTTAACCATCATCCTTTCAAAAATACTCGTATTTCTTTCGTATTAAAAAAAAAAAATTGGTGTAAAATTCTGGAGGTCTTGCAATGTAAATAACTCCGTTTGGATGTTGTCAACCAGGAAGCCGAACTCCATGATGTTTTCTTGCGCACGTGCATTTTCTTTAAGTCAACAGCAAAAAAAAAAAAAAAAAAAAAAAAAAGGAAAAGCCAAAGTAGACGCATGATATTTACCAAACTCTGTCAGCTGGCTGGCTTCCTGTGGAGTCTAGAGTCTTGTCTACACACTGGCACTCAATACAGCAGCTGCTCCTGCGTCCTCTCATCTGGAAGGCTTCCAAACAATTTGGACCTCAATTTACAGCTCGTCAATAAATCAGGAGAAAAAAAAACTTTCTCGTGTTTGCCATCGCGGTCAGGTCGTTAACTGAGGCATTATCAGACAGCATCACGTGTCAGTGTGGAATATGGCGGTAAGGGAAAGGAGATAGGGGACTGGGGACAGGACAGAGGGGAGGGGAGAGGGAAGAGGGAAGAAAAGAGAAATGAGGACGAAGAAGAAATAAGTGTGACAAGGACATTAGTGCTGAATAGAATAATTTATATCTTTAGATCGATATTAAAGAATTTTTCTGAACAAGAAGAAAGCTTTAATTAGGATTTTTAAAAAGTTGTTAAAGCACATGCGTTTGTTCAGTTCTCATCCTTCTTTGCAGAACGAGCGATCAGATATATCTACTTTTTTTTTTATCTCGTTTAGTTTTGTTTTTCTAAGACCGACCTAAAAATGCATGGATGTGAGTTAAAAAGAGGTCCCTGAGCTCAGATGCAGACAGACCATGGTACAAGTGAAGAAAATGAAAATGAATTTTAAACTGAAGAACATAGGAATAAGATGATTCGATGATACACACATTTTAATCAAAAAAGCGTATTTTCAGGACACGGATCACAAGTGTAACAATATAACAATAACAACGCCGTTCAAGAACAAAACTCAACCTTATGGTCAAAGTTTAAAACAGCTAATACAAAATGATTGCAGAAAAGCTACATGTCAAACATAATTAGCAGGCGAGGGCATTAAGCGTCGTCATGGTGATAAGTTTAATTAAGCGATGTACGATGTTGGACTGATAGTCATTTCCAAGAATGCTTAAGCCGCTCATTGTTGTACATATTATACATAGTTATAACAGCAATGTGTTCGAAATTCCAAGGCTTCGATATTTGTGTGATAATAAACTTCCCGAGGAGTGTGTGGATGCTCAGTTCATTGAGATGTTGACTGCGTTTCTATATAGTCATCAAAGCATTACTACTACTGGCCATGGGATTAGACAAGGATATCAGTGGACTTGGTACCCCCAAAAGATCCAGATATCTGAAAGTTTCTGCTCAGTACACGTGGATGGTAGAAGACAATGAAAGTGAGTTATTTTACAAATACTGTTTTTGAAATTCCTGTGTGAGATCAATGTCCAAAGAAAGAAATAATTCTAAAACTATTTATAGTAATTTCTTTAAAGACAGTATCTTCCTTACAGAATAAAGGCTAAAAGCTTATCCCTAATATTCATCAAAGGACTAATTGTATGGATGTCAAATACTTTGGTAAGATCCACAATTGTTGCACAGGTTCCTACAATCTGAATCTGACCGCCTCTTACTACCGTGCTTCCGTGATGGACGTCCATCGAGTGTCAGTTCAAATATGTCATACGAACGATGTTGATAAGATAAACTCTTCTATAATTCTGCTTGAAATAAAATGAAATAAAATGTAAAACTTCATTCTGAATTAAATCTAAGGTAGTCCTAAGCAAATGCAAATGCAAAAAAAAAAAAAAAAAGCCGATAATGAATCTCATGTCGTATGGAATCCATACAAAGGTTATTCAGTAAAATGTAGGCACAAATGTTACATCGAAACACTGAAATAACAAAATCACCGATGTATAAACCACGACAACATTTTATAGAAGTATGAATGTCAAATTATTAGTAAAATCGTAATTGAAATTGTTTCATACACAACGAGAACATAACAATGTGCAAGAAAGCTATTTAACAAGAAGTGAAAAAGTAAAGTGTAAAAGGCAATTGTTTGTTTTGAACATGTATAAATGCTTTCATTTTAAGAGGAAAGCTAGAAAACGGATGATTCATATTTTACAATTTGTATTTCCCAAATTTATATTTTTATACATTCTCTTTACAACATGTGAGATATTCTAAGATCCAGTCTGAACACTTTACCTGAAAAAAAACTATTCTTAAAAATGCTCTGCTTGAGGCTACACTTAAGGCATGTTTTTGGAACAACAGCAACAAACAAACAAACGTTGCTTGACAACACCACTTGACCCCTTGACCTTTCTTTGCCCATGAAGTGTCCACTCCAGCATCAAACCCATTCATTCGTAACTTCCAGTCTCACGACCACGCTGACAAACACTTCAAAAAACTTTGTTTACATTGTGAATCAACGGCGCTGATGTGCATATGTCATTTTCTTTTTACATTTTTATTTCATCTGCTTTTAGCAGATGCCATTAATATTCTCGGCGTTTTCAGATGCTGAACTGTTATTTTCTTGAAATAAAATGGTATTTTTAAGTCAAGCTTGGATTGTGTGAATAATATTTTGATATGCGCCCTCTGTAAAAAGCCATTTTGTGTGTCACTGATTTCATAGGATAAAGCCAAAATCTTTATTAACAAAGTGTAAACAGAGAGTTTGCAAAGATCTTTTGATAACAGTCTATCACTAGATAAAATAATCATGTTTTTAATTAATTGACTCTGCTTGCTTTCTTACTTTCATCATCAGGGCTACTTAGCTGTGCAAAATGAAAGACTACTTAAATTGTAAAATTGAAGTTCGATCATTGAAACATCTTATTATTGACATTATCCCGATCGGTATGTAAAATGTAAAAACGACAGATGTATTCCCAAGTTTTATTATACACAAAGACAGTTTGTTGGTACAGAAGCACAGGTCGGCTGTTGCAGACTGTCATGATGGCTTGATGGTTGTAGCTCCAGACATTCTACTCTACACAAGACGAAAGTCAGTGAGTTAATATGACCACAGACACTAAATATTGGACAAAGTATTGTGCGAAAGCCCAGTCTGCGTGAGAGAAACACGTGAAACTATAACATGTAAATGTCACAGGATTCACTAGTTTCTAAAGATGCCAATGAAAGCCATATTTACATTCAATTTACAGTCCAACAAACCATAAGGTATGTATGTAACAGTTGGAGATAAATAGTCAACACAAACGCATGAAACTGTCGGGTCGAGTTGGCATTGACTACATCCTAGACTCTCAATATACTCGTACACAAGTATAAACAAAATGATATTATACTAGACAATAGATTGAACTCGATATACACTGGCATGACAAAAGTTGTCTTATTACAAAACTTTGTCGAGCGCAACTCATGAAGCAAAGTCAAAATATTTTTAGAGAAACAATTAGGGTTTTGTCTCTGTACGGAAGAAACCCTGACCCTTTAGGAAAGAAACTACTGGTTAAGACTACATCGATGATGAAAGAAAAGAATCGAATATAAAAAAAGATAATGAAGGAAAGATGGAAGATCGATAGATGGAAGAAAATAATACTAATTAATAGATTATTTACAAAGCGCACCTTCCGCTTGACAAGTGACTGAACGCTAAACCGTAACAAGAAGAGAAAAAGTTAAATAAAATAAATAGATGTTAAAGAATGAAAGACAAAAAAATGTATGTAAAGATGACCAAAACTCGAACAATTCTCTACCAACCCTCTTTTTTCTCAAAATTGGAGAAAATTACATTGATGTAGGCATTAGGCTAATTCGTGACACACTCTTGACATGTTTGAAGTGTCTCTTCTCCACACACCCCATCAATCTAGAATAAAATGAATTCGGGGTCCTTCCCACTCACGCCATGGTGCAGGAGGAAAGATTTCAACTGTCAAAGCAAATACCGGCACACAAAAAGTCACGTGAGAGTTACGTTGTTTTTACGGCATTCTCCGATTTCTTTGATTCACCCCGTGACCCTTATTTCTCTTCTCTAGGATTGTCTCAGCTTTCTTGCTTTCGATTCCTTCTCTCAGGTTTCATGTAAATAATTCAGTGGCCGTTTGTTATTGACGCATTCTGTCTTCATCTCCATGGAAAAAATGAGAAAAAAGTAATAAAACCTCACTGAAACCCTCCTTTCTTCCTTCATGATAGATGCTGTGCCCGAATACCAATCTTTATGTCGTAATGTCCTCCTGCTGCGGCTATTTATTTCAACATTACTGGCCCTCACACGCACGTCCATATAACTCAACAAAATTTATAACCGTGTGCTGAGCCACAAATTTATTCTTTTGGGGGATCGAGCGGGTAGGAGGGGTCCACGTACAACAGTCTTGTCGAAGAAAGAAAGAGAAGCAGCTTCGCCACCCTTCCTGTTCTTCAAGCCAGCACGATGACCGCGCACATGAGGTATATGAGGAGAAAGACGAAGAACAGCAGACGATCGAGAACGAGGCCGACGAGACGCCATTCGTTGATGACCTCAGTGCGCGAGTCCTGAAGATGCGCTCGAGCCGTCAAGAGATGCAGCTGTCGGCTGACCTCCTCGACCTCACGCTCCAGCCTGGGGCTGCAGCGCATGTCCATGGCCGCCGGCTGGTCCCGCCGGTCGCAGGTGACTGAGGACGTGGTGAGGGACGTCTTGGGCTGGTCCAGTCCGCGCATGGAGATGGTCTCCAGGTCGTTGAGCAGGTAGTAGGTGTCGGAACCGAGGCACACCAGGCGTTTCAGGCTTCTCAGGAAGATCTGCAAAAAAAAATAAATAAATAAATAAATAAATAAATAAATAAAATTAAAAAAAAGAAAAAAAGAAAAGGTGTCTGGATGTTCTTTAGATAAATCAAAGCCAAACAATTCAACTTCCATAACGTTCAGAGCTGAGTTCACGGACAGTTGAATACTGAATGGGAAAATAGCAACAAAAATAAATGTCTCCAGTTCCGTTGTTACGGGGCTTTATGCATAATTTATTTCTTCAGTTATTTAGCAGGACCACACTTCTAATTCAATTTTCAACACTTTACTGCACATTTATTTTATTTATTTATTTTTTAGTTTGTTAATGATGGTGTGATTTCTCTTAGAAGCATTTTATTTCTGCTCAATAACCGAAAGCTGTGATCAGATAAGTGGTCTGACCTGTGTCATATGCAGATTTCCGTGGTCATAGCCTTTGATAACGCAGTTTATTATTCAGTTTATCATTTCTGCAAAGGGATTGATTGAGACTGAATGCGACTTTATTGTTTGCAACAAACTGCAGTTGTCGTGTATTGGCTTCTCCACTTACCCAGCGAATGGTGTCTGGAACTTTCCCTCTGCGCGGGGCTCTGCTGTGGAGGTTGAGGACGACCATGGAGGAGAGCAGGGCCAGAACGCTCCATAGCAACGACAGAGTGTAAGAAGAGACCTGGAGACAGCACGAGGGAACATTTCGGAAATACAACTGTTTCAAGTAATGACCAATGCAATAAACCTATTAAAAAGCAAGAATAATAAGTGATCATACATATCTTCCTGAATATTTATATAGACACAAATACATCAAAGTACGTATGTTTCAAACGTATATTTGTAAGATTTTCTCTTTTTAGGCAATAGTGTACCAACACCAGTTAGAGGCGTTTCCTGGCAACAAAACTCATCACTGACCTATGGCTGGAAGTTCAGCATGTGCGTTGGGCAGTACGTCCTGCAACTTGATGATGAGCAGCAACAACAGCGCCATCAGGATAGAACCTGCAGTGGGATGAGTCAAAGGTTAGTAACGGTCACACTTCATCAAAAATGTTCCTTTCGAACTCTACATAAGGCAAAGAAGCAGAGGGTCAAACAAGCAGATAAAAAATAGAAAGAAAGAAAGAAAATATGAAAATAAAGATAAAGATAACAAAGAATAGGAAATGATGGAGAGAACAAAGCACCGAACAAAAATAAAGGAATTACAGAACAATTTCCAGGCAAAAGTTTAAATTTCATCAATTCGTGATAATTAATGTGTTGTAGGGAAGAGGTAGTCACTACCTATCGGTTAAGTTCCAACCGGACATCACTGAAGGTTTGAGCAGGACTCACCCAGTGTGATACGCTCGGAGGAGTCTGGCGGAAGCAACATGTGGAAGGGCACCAGCAGACCAATCAGAAGTGCGGGAATGATGAACACGTGCACGTAAAACAGTGGATTTCGTCGCAGTGTCAGGGTTACGATGAAATCCGGGAAACTCTCCAGACAGCAGGAGTAATATTTACTTCGGATTTCCGCTTCTCGCTTCACCACCGTCCATTCATTGTTCGTCTGAAGCAAGTACAAGTGGCTGGATGTGAATATTTTGTTGTTGTTGTTGTTGTTGTTGTTATTATTATTATTATTATTATTATTTAAACTATTAAAATAATAAACATTCCTGACATAAAATTAAAATACTGATAAGGCATAGTCAATAGGCTGGTCTAGAATAAACTCTAAAATAAACCTTTACCAGGAAAAACAAAGATATATATATATACTTAGCACCGTACATCACCAAAGACGACGCTAAAATATCTTTACAAAAAAAAAAAGATTTAAAGTAGGTTAAAATAAACAAGATAATCAAAAGATAGTACCGACTACTATTCATTTCTTCCGAAGTATTATTACTACTGCTACTACCACCACCACACACTACGTCCACAAGAACGTCTTCAATAGGAAGACTGTGGATACCCCGTCAACCCCTGTTACCTCCTGTTCAAACCGAGATGATAGTGGAATCAGACCCAGACTCCAGTGGCAGTCATGACTCAGAAAACATCAGAATGAAGTCCAGTGACAGAACAAGACATCAGACGAGACATAAAGGTAGACAGCAGTCTTCTTAACTCGTCCGTCCTCAAGTCCTTCAGGGTACCTCGAATCGGAGTCACACGATCTCCAGGTTTTTAACCACGATGGGCATCTCGTTGAATCAGTGAATGTGTTTCGTTTAAGTAAATTTTTTTACAAAGTCAGGCGAGGTAACCCTTCTTGTGAAAATTTTCTCCAGCGACTACTCAAAGTCGCAATGTGATTGGTCATGACGTCACCATAGAAGGTAGGGCATCGAGGGTTAATTGACTGTTTAGATTTTATTTTCATGGTTGTCATTATTGCCAGTCATGTTCAAGAGAAGATAACTTTGTACACACTATTATTAAATATAAGTTATACATACTGTGAGGGCTGGAATGATGTGTAAGGGTTACAACGATGCTTTGATCACAAATTGCAACACGCCGACTGTGACTCTCATTTTTTTAAAAGGCTTCATCGAGAAAAGCATCTGTTCTATCTCTATCATCCAAGACATTAATCTAGTCATCTTCCGACTGTTATTTACGTCTCTTACCGCCTCGGACTCGACCTTAAAAGCAGCTCCCGAGTTGTCTCCCCACAGGCTGAGGTTGAGCTGGTTGCCATGATGGGTCCAGCTGGCGAAGTAGAGGGCGCACTGCTGCTCGTCAAACGGAAATGTGTGCAGATCGACGCGACAGATCGTGCGCAGGCGCAGAGGTGCAAACCATATCACGTGACCGGAAGCGAACACCGACACGGTGGTGTCAGCCAAGTTCTTGTCTGTGTCCAAACTGCCGCCAAAACAGAGATAAAACCGCAAATTATTCTCGAAAGAAAGTGACAAAACTGTGTACGACTGTCACGTGACTGTCTCCTAAACCTGTCACACGACTGTCACGTCAGGTTAGCGTAGCAAGCACTTCATGTGGAGTTGTCCTCCCGCAAGGGTAGTCAAGCTGCACGGGTAGAGCTCCCCCTAGACCTACCTGTTATATGGAACAATGTCCGGCTTCCACACTTTGCTGGAAGGCACTCTGACCTCCGTGACGTCAGCATACTGAGTGTAGTTCCACTCCAGGCGGAAGTCGTGCCACGACTGCATGATGATGGCGTACGTCTCCAAGACCTCGTCCTCTTCATTCTGCAAGAAAAATGACTTTTTTGGAACGCGATAACTAAAATCAAAACGAGAATTTCTTAAAATTTAAACGCAATTTAATGTTATAACGTTAATTACAGTCTTGTGAATATTTGTCAAGAAAACACCTAGGTGTCCGAAGAGTTCATGTATCGCCAACGCCTTTTCTCAACGGCGTGTTTGTCTTTCCCGTTATCCTTGTCATTCCACAGTCCCAGTCATAATTTTACCTATTTGCAGGTAGTTAGTGTTGACCAAATGTTGTATATTATAAAAGTCATCCACAAACAAAAAAGTTTTGAAGACCTTGACATACAATTTTGTCAAACTTGGGCAAACGTTCAACGACCTCACTCCAGGTTCAACACTCGGCAACACCTGGCATCGAACACCACGTCATAGGAATAGCAGGACATAGCAAAAACAATCATTAGCATTAGCAGTAGCATGGAAAACAATAGCTTACCAGCTCTAGGATGTTGAGAAGATCCAAACCCACGGACACTTGGATCGCCTCCGTGTGGTTGTAGTACGGTCGAACATTCATGTCATAATTCTGGAAAAGACTCTTGAGTAAACTTTGCTCAGCATCCAGAGTTGCGTACTCGGTTGTGTTCCACGCATTTCCTTCTGCAACCAGAATAAACCCTCAGCTTTGAGCTAGAAACTATAATGAAAACAAAGAGTGGAACAAAGCAAAAAATAAGTTGTTACTTATTACATGAATAAAGAGTGAATGAATGAATGAGAGGAAGTTACAAAGACAAAACTAACGGGTGCCTGCAGTTTGTCCACAGCAGTCGTGGTTGTGAGAAGATGAAGGAGGAATCAAAAATGGTCTTTCAAAGCATAAGAAAGAAAATGGAAGAAATCTGAATTGGTCTCAAGAGAAAGGGATTTCACAGAACTCTTTGATGAGCAACCCTAGAGATAACTTATAAAGATCTTACAGAACTGGAAGCTCAGAGAAAAAAGTAAGAGAATAACAAGATTAGCTGAAAGAACCTAAAGAATTTCAGAATGTAAGCTAATGGCAAAGGGATTTTATCTACATGATGAGGCTTTGGTAGTTTTTAAATCACAGAATCCGAACAGAACTCAAAGGTTGCAGAAGCTGCTTCAGTTTACAAGGTCAGGGTACGATTACTTTTTTTTCTTTAATCAGGAATTACATTTGCCTAACTTTTAACATTTTCTTATGTAAAATAGATGTAGCACATTCTTGATGCCTTATAACCCAGGATTCTCTCGTTTTAAAGTACCTGACAATGTCGCAGTGACGCCTGTCAGTACATTTACAGTTTGTATCTCAGTTCAGACTTTACAAGTATTTCATTATTTTATTTCATTGAAATTATAAATGGTACCAAAGTGCAGCAAACTATCTCCACCTTTAAGTCTTGCTACAATCCACCAAAATCAGATTGTAATGAGAGAAAGGTCATCGACCAGTTTGCTTTCATTGCACTAACCACGACTTCTAATACCGCTAATTTCGCAGTTCATTTATTAAAATATTTAAAATAAACTATTAACACCATAATCACATTATGCTTTTCTTTTGTAGTTTTTTTTTCGCTCCAGTAGTAATTACCTCAACATCATGATAATCAGTAGGAGGTATCGATATCTAGTATTTCACTAATATTAGTCTTCTGATGATTTCCTGAAATGTATCCTCTTGTCTGCAACTATGGCCGCATAATGCCAGGGGGTCAAGGCAACAACAACATTCAAAACATGGTAAAAGCTACTGGGAAACATTATTTGCAATTAATGGTGTCGAAATTTGAAGGTATAACAACAAAACAACATGAGAAAAAAAAGAAGAAATAAAAGAAGATGAAGAAGAAAATCACAAGAATATTAAGAAGTACAAGAAGACAAAAAATGGCGATCTTTCTCTCTCTGTTTTCGTTGATAGCCAAGACAAAGGATGGTTTTTGTTCTTTGAGTAATGGGGGAGAGCACTGTGCAGGGCTCAGGTGACGTAACTCCAGCACAGCAGCCTTAATGTCCAGACCAGCAGACTTGGGATTCCAAGGTCTGGAAAGTCCAGGGACAAAAACTGTGGTGACGACCCTGAACGTGATCCGCCGGCTGATGGGGAGACACGGCGTCTAACAGGTTTTCCCAGGCTCAGCCACGTCCTGCTCTTCCTGACCTCCTTGTGGAAATGAAGACAGACAGACGAGGTTTTATGTCTGACCAGACGGTTTCCTATACCTCTGGGCGTCGATCTCGTCTTCTCATTTAATTAGTGCTACCTTGATCAGGCATCTCTTAACTAGTTTCTCGACAAGGTCAAAGTGCACAAAGCAAGACGTTCTCGTTGTCGGTGAACTACGACTTCAGTTACATTGTTTCCTCGGAAAAAATTCCGAGTAAAACTAGAAAATGTTGTGTCAACTAATTAAGTTTTCCTGTTACTGCACGCGATCATTTTTTTTTCCTTTTTCTTTCTTTTCATTTTAGACAGGAAAATGGTAAAAAAATAGGGTGGTGGAAGGATGTGTGTTTTTAATTTTTTTCTAAAGTGTGTACTCACGATCGAGAGAAAGAGTTTGTTTACTTGCTTGCACGTGAAGGGGTGTACAATGGCAGAAGGTGACGAAAGAAATGGAAAGGTGACAGGGATAACAAAAACGAATGACGATAGAGGAAACAGTGAGCATGAAAATAGATAAAATTGTTCATACACATATATACTTTCACTTATTTGTTTCACAATACTTATCTTTATTTAATTATAAAATGTTTTTCATTACCGCAGTCACAAAACGACAACGAATTAGGACGACGAAGATTTGCACTTCCAGAAAAGCATAATAATAATAATAATAATAATAATAATAATAATAATAATAATAATAATAATAATAATAATAATAATGGAAAGGAAATTTCAGCAAGAAAACACAATTTTGTCAGCTTCCTCTGTGAGCCCCTGACAAATAGCCCGGGGTAGGGTGGTTCAGCGACCTCGAAATTTTTTTTCAAACTTCCTTATCTACGAGAATGTCTGAAATGTCAACAGAGACGTTAGGAGGCAGGAAAGAAAAGAAAAATAACGACATTATCGTCGGCAGCCGAGGTGCGTACGACGCTCGGATCACTTTACGTCACAAGACAAGTTCTTGGCTTTGCCATCGATCAGCTGCCAGCCCTGATTCCAGTGACCTCGCCAAACCAACGGCTGTCAAAACAGGTTGCATGACACTTGTAAGAATTATTGTTTTTCTTTTTTCCTGATATTAGTTTTCTTTTCTTTTTTAAGTTATTATTATTTTTTTTAAAATTCTCCCTGAAAACTTTTTCAACACTTTTGTGGTTATTTTGTGATAAGGTTCAGAACGAGTTCATGTCATCTTTAATAAGTTATTTGTTCTGAGTTCAAGCCAGTTGGCACGTTCTTCTTCCTTTTATATTTAAGAATTTAAGCTTAAGAATTTATTTGGAAGTGACATTGGACTAGGAAGATAGTGATGGTTACAATTATTACGGTCTTCACATTCACGGACGCACACTCGAAGGCTTACAACACACACACACACTGCCGGCTATAGAAACCAAGGAGACGAATAACTTTCTGTTCAGACGAGGACGAGTGTTGGCTTGACATTTAAGGTAATGAAAGGTCTGTTTGCCTAACTTCTTTTACAGAAGAGCAAAAGCAGTTGTAGTGCATGCAATGTCCATGACATGATCCAAGGAACACCAGGACCTAGTAACAAGCCATTCGCTTCAAAAGTAAAGTGAGAGCACATCCGTGTAAACATGATGCTAACAAGAAGCTGCTGCCAAGACAGTGACGAATTATTTGGACATTGTTATCTCAGAACTCACCGACTTTCAACAAGAAATCAATCTGAAGAGACGGGAGGCCACCTAGTTAACATCAAAGAGCGCGGGAAGACCTTGTAAAGAGATTCCACTATCCAAGCCATCGAGAACTTCCCCAGAGTTTTGCTGAAGCCTGTGTTTTTACTTTCCACAAGTGAAAAAATGGATCTTTTAAGCCTATTTTATTTTTTAAGCCGATCAAAGTGCAGTCTGATCTCGTACAGACCTGTAGGCTACCGACGGGGAAGGTAGCAAAACGAACAGATGTATGTCTACATGTCCTACTTCAACACTTTCCCTGCGGAGACCACGTGTCATGGAGTCACGTGCACACTTGACAGCAAGTGATATATTGTGAGAAACTGCATTTTGATAACAACGCTGATATATGGTTTTTTTTCTTTGTGTGCTTTTTTCTCTCTCCTCCTAATTACCTTCCTGCCTTTTTTGATTTATTACTTTCTATCTCTCATGTACGCGAGCTCACCTGTGTGCACCGAAGAAAAAAAATTCATATTTTAGACAATATTTGAATTTTTGTTTGCTTAATTATCAACATCATGTAAAAATGTATCCAGTATGTGACAATATATCACCGACTAGAAAGACGGTTAGGTTCACAAAGTTCGTGCACTCTCATGTCACATAAAAGAAGTTCCACTGATTACAAGTCCTGCGAACTGCTGCACTCAGTCTATCGACTTTCATGAGGTAATCACTCCATCATCGAACGGTCTCATGGGGATCAAAGCTATTACCATGTATTACCAATTAAAGAAAGGAACAAAAACAAACCTTAAAAAGGCGCACCAAGCTGTCTTTTATGTTCTGATAGGTTTTAGGGGAAAAAGTGTTAATGGGTTTGGAAGATTTTGGATCGGTTTGAGGTCTCTCGGAAAATGGAAGTGACGTTGTCTAGGAGATGGGGAGAGAGAATTCAGCAACCCTGTAGTGAAAAGGTTTTTCGTTTAGGTTCATCTGGTGTATTCGAGATATTTTTACGTGAGTGCTGCTGTCTAAGATGTGGAGCTTTTTCAAAACCAATTTCAAACTACCGACACAAAAGATATGTTTCATGTCGAGACATCTGTTGACATTAGAAGAGATAGTTAAGTGGCGAAGGACTTTATCACAACTCCTCTCACCCCTAACCCAAACATTGTGTGTTACGAGTAGACAGTCCTACGGAAAACTTACCGTAAACTCTTTCACTGTCAGTCCAGGAAATACATTACAAGAAATATAGGGTTTCCATAAACAACTACCCCTAAAACGTTTGGATACAGTTCAACTTTTCAATTGACCAAAGAATATACAAGTAAATATAAACAAAAGTAAACAATAGTCTAGCCAGGCTTGCAGACATCTCTACACAGCCTCCCACCTGGATGTGGATCTGTATTTATATAGAGAAGAAGAAGAACCGCCATGATGCCAGATGCTCCTCATCAAGATTGTTTACTTGATTGTTTACCCCTACAAATCAGAGTTCGCACCACTTGTACTTTGTCCATGAAGACAGGGTGTGCGTTGTCTAAAACGTCTTGGTCATAATGACAGTGTCAAAGACATTTTCCTTTCGTATTTTAATTATGTGTTGTATATTTATAGATAAATAAATTGTATCATATTCTTCGAGTATCCCTATGGAAACCTTTTACTTAACAGTGTTCTTACTTACAGTTTGCATCGATCTTTGAAAGGGTTGGAGACAGTGGATTACTTGCTGATTATAATTGTCTCAAAAATAATGACATGTACCTCAATATACAGGCATACATACACGCTGTTGCAAACATACAGACAGACAAGTAGTATCTTTAAGAGGAGTTATCTAAATTCCTAAAGCATTTCTTTCTTCTCAGTACAGATACAAGAGATCGCGTTTCCTATGTCAGATATTATTTTTCTCCATGAAGCTGTAACAGATCTCGACTCCTAAATCGTTATTTTTCTGTAAGAATGAAATGTTGGGTCGTGTGTAATCCAGTCTTCTTTCACACATACAACACAATGTACGTGCTGTCTTTGGGTGTTTTTTTTCTATATTTCTTTCCTTTTTCAATTTTTTTCTTGCCACAGACTGGCCGAGACGTAAACAAGGAGGATTTACGATTGCGTGTCTCACAGACATTGTCGCACTCCAGTCTCGTCGCCATCTGGGTCAAGCCATTATGAAATCCTCTGTCGTGTATTCAGGTCGTTTCTTACACGACTGTGCGTTCCGTTTCCCTGAGGCGTCCGAAGTTAAAAACAAACAAACAAAACTCTAAGATAAAATAAAAAGAGAGAGTCAGAAAGAAAAAAAAAACTGCTCAACAACTTGTTTTTTTCTTTTTTCAAGGATTTTTTCCATCTGTTAAGATTCACACACGCTCATGTCCAATATGTCAGTGCATACCACACAGATCCCTTATCAGACGTTATAATTACCTGACATTACCGGATTACCTGACATTACCGGATTACCTTACATGCAGAACCCGGTGACAGCTGCATCACCGTACAACCTTTGCTGCGGATCGCATAAGTGCATCTTCCGGACACGGGAGGGGCTCGCGCCGTACCGCAGGAGGGAATGTGGAGGGGGGGGTAGACGGGAGGGTGCAGTGGAAGGGGGACGAGGGCCAAGCGGTTAGGGTAGGGTGACTCGAGACTGGGTGCATTTGATTACCTTAATGGACGCGAGCGCCGCGCTGTCATAAAATCAATTCGCCGAAAATTCACTTGACGGCCAGCTGCTAGGGGAGGTAACCGCAACAGGCCCTTGGCACCCTTTCTTCTGGACGGAAGTAGACGGAAGTTTGTCGTTCATTTTGTCCTCACCGCGTGCTGCTTGCCTGTGAACACGCAGCATTGCAGACGGACATTGTCTAAGTTCACATGCACCGTTTGTGAGAGTCTGGGGGCATACTTCCGGTGTACGATGTCGGGCAGAGAGAGCGATCAGAAGGTCTTCGCTTGCGTCTCCAGCTGTAGACTGCGGACCTTCAGCAGTCCAGAGGGAGGACGGCTAGTCGATGTCATTGAATTTCTTCATCTGTCTACGGTTTCGACGATCAATTTCGCTATAAATGCATTCGATTATCATTCTTCTCACAGGATCAGACACTGAAGTAGTTCAACAGCCAAACGTTTTACAAGTGCAATTGGAGACTCTTGCTTGGGACGGGATCATTCGAATTAACACATTTCCAAAGATTTCTTTATCAACGAAACAAAACTTATTGCATAGCGTGATAGAAGAGATACAAACAATAGTCCGAAAACAAAGAAATACAGAAATAAAAATATGTTCGACCTCTGGGAGATTGGAATCCATTTATTAGATACAGCCAACATCTCACGAACGACTGTTGGTCCCAACAAATCTCAAATTTCCAATTCCAACTACCCACGTTCATTACAAATCTCATTTGCTCACCACAAGACTCAGACAGTTGTGGTAATTCCCTACAGTCATCACAGCAGCGTTTTCAGTATCAAGAATTCCCTGTAAATAAGGAAACAGTCCCGAGGAATCACTGAAAAATGACTTGTAGACACTGAAGATGCTATGCAGACCAGATGTGTCTGTTCACTTACCGACTGCCACAAGCAGAAGCAGGATAGTTGTCGGAATGAAGATGCGGTGAGTGGCGTCCAGCCCTCGGCCATCTTGAGGTCTGGGTTCGGTTCCGGGCTGGCGACAACGAGCAGCTGCTTCCTCTGACAATCGCCTCGTCAACTGTCGCGCCTGAAAAAGTCAGGTTGGTAGATGGATTGTGGTCCTTGATAAATGGCAGTGAGTAATTAATTTACAGCACTGATTAAGATTGTCATTAAATAAGGTCATCTGAACCGACACACCGTCCAGGGCGCGTGTATGGCAAAGTTTTGTACGTGATGGTGAAATATAGAATTTGAAATATCTGATACTGTGTCATGTTTACAGTTTTATGGCTGACACACACACACACAATTTCTCTCGCACTTTTACAAACTATCAAGTGTAGTGTCGGGTTGTCCACGGTTTTCGTGTACCGTAGGTCTTACCAAAAAGCATGGCCATGTATTTCTTTTGTTATGCCTGACGGTCCATAGCTGTATTCCTGCATGTGAACAGAACGATATTGTTCATTTTTATATATTCTGCTATGCTTTGTTAATATTTTGACTGAACCTCTCCCAAGGGATAATGCAGAGATCAATGACATTAAAGGCATCAAGTGTCTTTGTTCTCTTCCCCAACTCCCTGTCCTAGGAAACTCCTTCAAGCTGCTTAAGTGTGTTACTAAAAGTTTGTTCTTTGTAGTAGAAGTACATTTCCCAACACACATCCATATCAACTTCATATAAAAGAAAACAATAACCCTGCTCACAAAAGGGTTGTTGATCTGCATTATTAAACCACCCACCTTCACAAACATGCAAACACACACACACACACGGATACACACTGTCTGTGTGTTTGTTTGTGTGTTTGTGTGTGTCTGTGTGTGTGTGTGTGCACGTTTACAAAACTTTCCGACATCCGCTGTTCACTTAACCGAAGCTAAAACACAGTTGTCATGATCAGTTGCGCATTCTCGTCGGAAATATAACACAACATAAACAAAGACAGCTGAAGCGATGAAGAGTAAATAAATTAGCAAATAATCCGACTTTCTCGCCGATCAATATCAGCTCCGTTTTCCTGCTCCACTCAATCGTTCCTCCCGGCCAGACACGAGTGTCGAGCTGCTCCCCATCCTCCTCTCCATCCTCCTCTCCTCCTCCTCCTCTCCTCCTCCTGTCTGCTTGCTGCCTGCCGCACCGAACTCACAGACTGTCAATACGCAATTTTCGTTTTGTTGCAGCAACTCCGATTGTCAGATGGCAGACGAGAACGCAAGGGCGCTGCCTTGACCTTTAAGGGCCCTTAAGTATATCCGGGTCAAAAGGTTAGCGGCAGACCCGCTGGTCTACGCACGGTGCCGACCACGACACTCGGTCTGAGGGAAAAAGCACTCAATGGTGCAAGTCCGTGGCATGAGACAGGCGTCATGTTCACATTTTCTTATCTTTCTTATTTTTCGTGTAGTTTTGTTCATTTTTTTAAGTGGATCGTCAAGATCAGCGACAGCAGAAACATAAACAACAATGTCAACATTTTGTTTGAGGTTTTCTTATCGAACACTTTTTCACTATGTTTTCTTTAAATTTAAATTTTAGAAAATGGAAAGAAAAGATAAATTTTATTTATTCGTTTGCACAGGTCATGGAAACTAGTTCGTTATGATATAAAGATTCACTTCTGGCAGATATGTATAAGATTGAACTGGACTTACGGTAAAATATTTTTGGCGAGGAAAACTTGAGTTGTGATTGTGAAGGGACACCTGACGTTGAGGCCGTGGACTTCTGATTTTGATTTTAATTAGGCAAAGTTTACTGTTTCTTAAATCTGCCATCAGGTCTTAGAAAGCTGGAAGCGGGAAGTGGACAGGAGAAAAGAATCTGAATTTAAAATTTTTGTTGAGTGGCCTTCGATCCTTTTCAAGGGAACAATGCAAACGCAATTCAATCAAGGATGCATACCAAGTTACACATCGACGGACACTGCATTGAATATCCAACTATCAGTTTAAAACTACTTCCTCGATCTCCTCATAGGTGTAATGAACTACTCTGACAGAATTAATTTTACTAACATTAAATAATAACTCTTTATAAACCAAGCCACGGGCATGTATGATATCTAACACATTTAAAATCAGCCTACACCTCCATGACCTGATTTTTTTTCATTTCAGTCTTTGGTTTAAGTTATAACTGTGCAACTTACCGCTTATTAACAATAACAATGAAACTAAACATTGGAGGAAAAAAGATTTACCTTATTTATTATTCTCCTAAGACATTTTAAGTAGCCAGTCAGTAAGTACTGATAGTAAATCTTCAAATATTTGAGCGGAAGCTTTAGGAAGTCCAGTTGTCCAGAAATGGAATCAGTTTTTGGCTTTTTCCTGGCAGAGTTAGCAGCGGGCAGCCAGGTACAGTTAGCAGTTTAGCTTTAAATTGAGCAGAAATCTGTCAGTTTTGGCTTTGCTGGCGTGTGATCACTGTTCTGTCTCCCATTAAGATGTATTTCCGTGCACACAAATACACAATTACTTCCCGACATTATTAGATCGACATCGCAGTTTGCTGGCACTGAGCCAGAAATATCGGACCTGGACAATGCTCTTGCACTTTATACCTTCAGTCTTTCGTGTGAGCTCTTATCTACATGGAAAACTACTCCTCCTCCTCGTCCTCCTCGTCCTCATCGTGATCATCATCATCATTTTATTCTAACGTCTAATTGTCAGTAGAAGGAACTGCACTTTTTCCGTCTGAGATGGCGATCCTGATCAAGAATATTATATTTTTGCACGAATAAGACTCTCTTGGGCAATAAGAACTTATTCATGGTCAATCTTTTTTTTTTCTAGCCATCAGTTCAGCTGTGTAAACTGCTATTGAATTAAGTTGGAATTCGTAAGGTAACTTTTTATATTTTGCCGCCTCTTAATTTTTTTTCCTTTGTTCTCCCGTAGATTCTGTGTGCCATGGGGAGTAAGGCATCTTGCAAGAAACTGGGAAACAACTTCATGTATTGTGTAAGGAAACTGCGCAATTACATCGGCAGGTTTCTTCCGGTGTGTGGCGGGAGCACAGTCTCCCTGCCATGGCCCCTCCCTAGTCCTCCAAAGTCTGAAACCCAGAAACATCGGAGCCACACGATGCCCTGACGCCAGGAATATTGACGAGGAGGAGTTTTGTACCTAACACACTGGCATAAAACAGCAGTAAAAGGAGAGAAAGAAACAGAGAGAGGAAGAAAAATGGAGAAAGAAAACTGTAGGAAGCGAAATAGAGAGATAAACTTTGACATTTGACATTTAACACTCGACTTTAATGTCCTTAGTCATGGCAAGAAGGAAGGATCAAGCGTAATATGAGAGTGTATGCTAGCAGGGTACATATCCTGGATAAATATAAGAATGGACATTTTCGTTACTTTGAAACCCGAGAGGATATTTGTGACACCGAGAAACCAAGATTTAAAATGATTGTGTGCATTAATTCATTAAACTCAGGACATCGCGAGAAGACCGTTTCCAAAACATTCACAGACCATTTACAGAACATCTACAGACCATTTACCTTGCACAAAGGACAGATGAGATAAATACTGACTGGAGGAGCAAAGATATCTGATCGAAAGTAGGCAAAGCTTACGGTTATACATGGATTGTCAAATTTCCTAAATCTGCCACCAGAGCCGAGGTCAGACAATCTTCGAAAGGGAAAGTGGAGAAGAGACGAAAGGAGATGAGACCGGGACGAGAGAAGACGCGGCTTTGGTGAGATCTCATCAATCCTCCGGCTCTCCTCCAGTCCCTAACACCTTGCTGATTCTGCCTGGCGCCAGACATTTGTTTATCAGTCTATCTCATTTTCTCTTCCTGTGTAACTGTGTGATTGTGTGATTGTTACTGTGTGACTGTGACTGTGACTGTATGATTTGTAAACTCATGGCTACCATATCAGCATTTAAAAAAAAATAAAATAAGGAATTATGTGAACAAATACAGTAAATAAATAGCTATGATAATGGAAAAAAAACCAAATGAAATAAGACTTTGGCTATGAATAAGCAGGTTTGTTCATCTTTCCATGGTTTGTAACGGTATTTCTTATGTATGTAGTCACTTCCGGTTGTAGAGTGGCGACACGATCAAGAACTCCATATTGCGAGCTCGTGAGTGTACTTCCGGTTTTCTCATCGAGATTAACTGGAAACGTCATCTCTACTAGGGTACTAGCATTATAAGCAGCACTGCAATCATGTCGAGCTGGTTTCCCCGAAAAGTCATGTTCACATGCATAAAAAGCGCGAGAAAAGACAGAACACGACGAGGACTGTACGACAAAAACAAAAAATAAATAAATAAATAAAATAAAATAAAATAAAATAAAAGAAGACAGAACAGAGCGGCGACGACGGGTAAAATCGGTATTCAAATGTGTAGACGGGCTTAGTGTCTTTCTTTGTTCTATGTCTGTCATCAAGAGATTTAAAGGTCTACTGGATGCAATTTGTTTTTAATGGCTGATTAAAGCTCTGCACAGGACACTATTTCCTCCATGTCAGGGTAAAATATTTCACTCTGTTCTTGAGATAGATGCGTACAAATGACAAGCACAGAAAAAGGTCCTCAAGACAGACATCATGTTGGTACATGACTATTTTCATTTTAACCAATGGTGTGCTCCGAGACCATATCATAATTACGCATATCTGTGTACAAGCGTGACATCACATGTTTTACCTCTCTCTGTGCATGATGCTCTTTCGAGGCTTGTATCTCAAGAACTGAATTCGAGTACTCACTCACCTGTTGGGCTAAGCGTTAATAATATTAGAAACCAAAATTGCACTCCGGTAGTTGTTTAAGGTAAACTACATCGATGAATTGGCATCACCGCCAGAAATACTTCATTACATTATTAAAAACAATAAAGAAAACGAAGAGAGGGATAATTGAGTAAGTGAGGAAAAAATGATTAAAGATGAATAAAGAAGAAATAATAGACAACATTAAACAAAATCGGCAATGTTTTCTCATCATTTCGAGGAATCGAATCTCAACCATCCCCTCTCCGGTGCAGTGTAAACAATGTGGTCAAACTTTTATGATGAGTCGATTTCAAAGTCTGCGAGATTCTCATCTCAGCTCTTGTGCCGATTATGTGTACACAGGCCTTCATCTCTAAAAAAACTTTATTTTTTGAAGAAAAAAATGAAAATAATGAAGGAGAAGAAGATAGCACGGCTCAGTTATCTCTCAGTAAAAGTGCAGCTCCATCATTTTGAGGCAGGAACTCCATCTGGCAGTGTATAGGGCTAATGAAACTGCTGGAATGGCGTGCAGGAAGGGGTTCTCTCTGCCTCATGATACGGCTAAAATAACAAACTCGAGAAGCTTTTCTGTTGGAAACACTAATTGTGGCAGAGAGCAATCAAACTGGAGGGGGTCAAGAGGCCGGCGGGCTGGCATGCAAGTAGAAACCACTGACAGTCTGAGAAGCTGAAGGTCTAAAGACAGGAAGACTTGACAGAAAAGAACAAGGACATGGCATAAACACATACATGGATAAGAATAGAGACAGAGGAAAGTAGACAGAGAGAGAGAGAAGGGGAGAGAAGAAGAGAGAGAGAGGAGGATCGGTCTCCACAGCCAGTTTGATGTTAGGCAGATTTTTGTAGATGGGGAATGGTTTCTTTGCGGTCTGACATGCGGTTCGATCGCCATGTCAAAGCCAAAAGATTTTCAGGAATAGTGTTTTGCTGGAATTGGCTCGTCGTGTTTTTGCAGAGTAAATATGAGAGAAAGAGCGAGAGGTCCGGAAGTTTTAAGAAAGCGCTCAATGTTGAGCAGTTGCCAAGTTGTTGATGTGCAAAAGGCTGATGCACGGAGTGAGTGTGAGGCCTGCGTGCTTTTTAAAGTGTGTGTGTGTGTGTGCGTATGTGTGTGTGGGTGCGTACGTAAGTGCGTACGTACTTATCACCTTTTAAACATGCATGCATAAAAATAAAATGCTATGTCTATATATCACACGCGATTATAAATCTAACAATAGCTGTAATTTTCATTTTCTGTTTCTTTCTTTCCGTTTTCTTATAGAGCTCACAATATACAATTTATGCAATTTTCTTTTCTCTGCCTGTCTGCCTGCCTATCTGCCTGTTTATCTGTCTGTCTCACTCATTCCAAACTTATGTGTATTTGTGTGTATGCACGTGTTATGTATATGAGTACACATGCGTGTTTGTGTATATGTGTATGTGCTTATGTATATGCTTGTGCCTGTGTATATACGTATGCATATCTCTTTCTATATATGTATGTGTGTTTGTATGTGTGTTTGTTCGTCCACATAGCCTCTTTCTTATATATATATATATATGTGTGTGCATGTGTGTTCGTTCATATAGTGCTAGTGTTTCTTTCCATATACATCCGCTTACCAGCTCAGCAGTACATACATACAAAGCAAATACAAATAAAATTGCTAAATGATCCACAGAAACGACAGTGATGTCAGTCCACTTTCTGCTCACATCGACGCCCCCTTGCCAAAGTCCCGCTGATCATCTCTCCCCTTTCATCTCAATTTACCACAACAAGAAGTGCAGCTTACCTGTCAGCGGCGCTGGGTGTCACTGGCGGCAATGAAAGAGTCAAAGGGCGTCACACAGGTCATGAGCTCCGTGCATGTGCTCTACGTCACTGCCCCGACTGTAGTGGTCAGACTGCCCTGCAAACGATCTCCTTGCAGCTGACCGCCCGACCGAAGACTGCGCTGGCATGTGCCGCTCCCCCCCACTGGTGCAGGTCGCCCAGGCGGCGCGATGTTGCGAGGAGCGAGTGGAGCGACTGGAGCGAGTGGAGGCAGTTGGTGAGCACAGACCACGACGCCAGGCTGGCGCGTGCATAGCGCGTGCTTGGAGAGTCGCAGGCAGCTTTTCTTTCTTTCTATCTCTCTCTTTCTCTCAAAGACTGCTTTAATCGGTCAGCCAGTTAACTGCACTGCCAAGCTTTTGTGGATTGCTGACTACAAAGATTAATATATCCTCGAAGTGAAAGAAAGAAAGAAAGAATAAAACCTAGAAAAGAAAGACGGTGAAACGTTGGTCAACATTTAATTGGGACGAGAGGGATGATGATGATGATGATGATGATGATGCATCACGACCAAGATGCATCATTACTCTCTGCACAGACCAATAAGGATAAATGAAAGATAACAACCAGTGGACAGTGTGGTACTTATAGACACACTGAACAACAGAAAGATGAGGTACAAGGATAGAATGAAATGTAATGGATGAAGGTATGAAGGAATATTCTTGGCACATCCACCTTTCTGAAGCCCTTACAAAGCTGAGTTTTGTTTCTAAGCTTCAAAATTAGACTTTAGCAATCCTTTAACCCTTTCAGTCTAAGATCATTTTATAGTAATGGGATGTATGTCTAGTAGTAAAGACAGCACCGCTTGGGAAAAATATTGTGTGTACCCTATCCCTACACTGCTTCGATCATATCCCTTATGCCTCGGTAAGAGCTCGGTCAAATGTTCGTCACAGATGAAGGTCTCCCTCAAAAGGTCCCGTACTGTGTTGATCATAAATTCTTAGGGACAAAATTAAGTCTTTATTGTGTTAGACTTTCAACAGGAAGGTTATATATTTTCTGGGCTTTTTTATATTAGTCATGCTTCGATAACACAGACTGAAGGTCAATACAGCCCTAATTAGTCTAACATCTGTGATACACTCATCAAAGAAGATATTTTAGAAAAATGAAACAAGAAAAAGTCGGCGATTCTTGGTTCTCTTCATATGAAGAAAAAATCTGTAGCTAACATTGAATATATAGCTTTGCCAATTTTGCGTTATGTCTCTCATATTTCCCTGAAATTTTTGCATGAACGTGAACAATGGCTGTGAGGAAGTAATTAACAAGGACGTGGGATTGAGGAGTATACAATCATGACCGATGAACATCGTCACTGTGGTCAACAAACCTGGTCTTCTAGCCGCAGAAAAGTAAAGTAAGTACGTAAAATTTTATGTGTAACATAATACATGATAATAATAATACATCCAATTACACAGTGCATAATATATGATAATACATGCAATTATATAGTATATATGATCATGATAATAAACTATTGTGTCTGTTAATAGTCTACGATGATCGCCTAAGGACAAAATCATCTAATTTCTTAGAACTTATCTCCGTCGTTACTCCACAAATAATTGCGCTTATCATTGCTTTTTCTAATCAGTGAATTAGTCACACGAGCTAACTCAGCTCTTTTCTATTTATTTATTCTATTTATTGTTTATCTGTAGTTGTAAGTCCAGTAACAAAAGTCGTGATATAGCAATGACAAAGTTCAATTTTCCTGTCGTGTCTCGAGTTCCAGCACTACCTTGTAGGCTCAGAAGCTGATTATCTCGTAGAGAAGTAAACACGGGCTTCATCCTCTGATAATCATCTTTCTCACTATTGCTTTTGTCTTCTTCCTTGTCGCTGTCTGCTAATTCTTCTTCCTCATCGATTTGTTCATTTTTATGTCTCTCGGTCAATCCCTGCTCTGGAGATTTTGATTGCTGTGGTCGGTTTCATGAAAGATTCTATCTCGCGTTTTGGGACATAAAAGTGTCCGTAAATATCAGAGGGTGAACGGGCTCTACAGTCACTTTTATGTTTGGACTAAACAAGACAGCGACTCGTGCAACCAGGCCCAGATCCATTCTTCGGCTGCAAGTGAGGACTTGGGTGTACGAGACATCATCGACGTTAGGCACCAGACGGCAAACTGCACATAGCGCGAGAGATCGATCCTCCTTGTGGAGGAAAAGTCTTTTGTGTGGCATCCCCAGTGTCACCCGCCTGTAGGGTCAAGGCCATCTTCTAGTCTTCTGTGTGCATCCGCAGGCACTGCTTTCTCAGCTTCGCTTTCCAAACTTCCAATCTTTTATGTCCAGAATCGATTAACCTAACACTCTGTATCCACCCAGATGGGGAGAAAATCTCGGGGGTTGATGCTGTCAGCGCGATCCAGGCCTGCTTCAGCTGCAGCCAGACATCAATCACCGACCGCCCAGACCTCGCTTGGTGGAGGAGACGATGGTGTACGAGGGTGTGTGGCGGCTGCAATGTGGGAAGTGGTGTAGAATGTGACGTAATGTGCGGAGTGGGATGCGTTATTTGGCGGGCGTGGAAAGTAGCGTGACGTATGGTGTGCGCGCGGAAGGGGAGGCGATGTGCGCGTTGTGACGTAACGAATGTGCAGGGAGTGTGACCCGATGTGCAACATGTCTAGAGTGTGACGTAGTATGCGAAGAACGCGACGCGGTTTGAGAGAGAGAGACCTGATTGTGACGTGTGTGGCGGTGACGTAGTGAAGATCATAACTTGCCTGTGGAAGAATTTTCTAGATAATCCTCATTTCCTAGTTGTTTTCATGCAAACGTACAGTCATATACATCATTTAGAGCAGGGGTGGGAAATTAATTTTCCCAAGGGGCCGCATGAGAAATTGGGATGGTTTTAGAGGGCCGGACTAATATAGTTAACTCAGTTTTACTCAATACTGTATCTATATAGTATATATACTGGCGGGCGGGCCAGCGGGCGGGCCGGATGCTGCCCGCGGGCCGGCCTTTGCCCAGGTCTGATTTAGAGGATGTATTCTGGTTGTTAAGAAACAAATAAACTTTAAAAAGAACAAGCAGAAACTTTCACTCATTCATGTCATTTTGCAAAAGAAATAAAAGTTCACTTTAAAAAAATAATAATACTTGAAAAATTATCTGTAAAGGTGAAAAGATGGGATACATATCTGAGAGTTGACTTGGACCAGTTTATCAGCATGTTACATTTAAAAAACATTATGGCCAGTCTTGATTAAAGTAATAAAAAAAAATCGCCGTCTGTAAAACGCATTTTGATTTGAGCTGTACGCTGATACAAAAATCCGTTCATTGTTAAAATATTTTATTTAACTTTGGATAATACTATCCTGACTTTTTAGCTTTATCTGCGCGATGCATGTATCGCGACAGTCAGGGTTTTAAATGACCACGATTACAAGATAACTTGCTACCAAAGGGAGACAACACCATTTTGCTACGGATTTGCTTGATGGAGTTACTGTTCTTGACCGTTCGCTGTGCCTACTCTGAATTGTACGACAGTAAACTCCAGTAACTCTTCCTACAAAGATCATTACAAACAGAATAGTTTTTTTTTTCTTGAGAGATTTTTCATTAAGAAAACTTATGCAGCAACAAAAGAAAACTTCAGAACTAACATTAGTAAATACGGTAGAGATGATGATGAGGAGGAAGAAGAGGAGGAGCGCAGTTGTAGAGGTGAACCAAATGCACTGTACTCGCAAGGAGACTTTCGTTATTTTATATTAATCTTAATCATCTTAATTATCTCTCTGTTTAGAAAAGTGTTTATCTTCATTGTCACGCTAAAGAGGGTAGATGGTATCAGCACAATTGATAAAAGATATACTTTACACCCCACGCGGCAATGCCAAATCTGATCGCCAGCCAGGTATGTGCAGACATTGATAAAATATTTGCTGCTAAACTTTCTCAATGAATATCCAAAGTATTCTTCATTAATCTGATTAATGTGACTGCAATTGTCTGGACCACATGAAAACCACAAGTTGAGAAACGATCAATCATTAAAATATGTTCACGTTAACTGACAACTAGAGATAAAACACAAAAGCAGACGAGAAGATGAAAACTGAAGATTTACTTTAAAATCAGTTAAAAGACCCTAATTTTTTTCATGTCTGAAGGAAAGTACCTCAGTAAATGGGATCCGAACTGATACATCAAGCAAAAGCAAAAGTGAAAGTACAGTCTTCTTTAGGGATAGAGAAAAGGAAACTTATCATCAGGAGCACGTTGCTGACTGTGTTTACATCTTATGTTATTTCACGACAGGCAGATAAAAATTACTATCAAAAACAAATCACTGCGCATGTCCAAATTATCCGCCCCTTTTCGACTTATTTCCCGCACATATGATTACACTTTAGTCTCTTTTAGCGAAGGGAGCTAGTCGGACGTAGTTCTTGCTGAAAAAATCATATTTGACACCAAAATATTACCACATCACAACCGAGATTTCAAATACAAGATGGCGACTGGGCGATATCAAACTCTATCTGCCCTCACCATGATATTCTTTACATATTACATCCTCTTACTTGGATCAACCGTTCAGGCTGACGTTTAGAGCAGTCATTAGCCATAACCGTAAAGACGTTGTCACGAATGTTTCATGATAAATACCGTAGTTTGAACGTATCACTCACGCAGACCCTCATTATAAGTGTTCACTAGCCCATGACCGGGATTACTCTAGTTCGCTTTCCTCCCTGTAAACTGAAACAATCTCATGACAGTTGGCTTCGTGAACACGACAGTGTGTGTGCTAAGCAGGATGTAAAGGGTTAGACCGTTGGTCCCTGCGATTTGTGAAGGCGAGATAACACACAGTACGTGCTAGATGATACTGACTGAGTGCATGTTTGTGAACTTAATCGATTGTCCTCCCCTCCACCCGAGAGGGCTCAGTGTGGACAGTTGATACCCCGTGTGCAGCGTTACCCCTTGTGTACTAAGTCTTATCAAAAAAGTGTCACTGCGCATGTCTGAGTCTGCTTGTACTTGTCACAAGGGATTTTACATTTTCCTTACTGCTGCCGCTCCAGACTAGTTGTGGTTACACTTGCTTGAAAAAGCCTGATCGACAATACGATAATCAGAACCATCGTTTCATTGGCATCGTTTTCAATTATTAATTGTCACAAGTTTACCATATATAAGGACAGGCAGGGGGTTTCAATTACTACATCCAAATGGCGGCTGGACGACATTACAAGCGGGGCTCCGATTTGCGTTTGTCCTGCAGTCTGTGCATGGAGTCCTATCGTGGTCGCACCCCCAAGCTGCTGCCATGTTTTCACACCTTCTGTCTGCCGTGTCTCGAGAACATCGTCGTCACCGCAACGTCCAAGAAATCGGCTTCACACGCAGACGACAGTCCAGTCAAAGACAAGAAGAAAACGTGTGAAGAGAACAAGCAGACCATAGAAGTTACTGAGAAGGAAACAAATCCTGGACAAAAGAAAGAAGACAAAAATGATGATAGTACCGAGGAGGAAGAAGACAAGGAAGTGATATTTCAGTGTCCTACATGCCGTGTCTCTATACCTGTCCCCGCAGGTGGAGTGAGTCAGTTTCAGGTGAGTCACACGTTCTACCTTGTCCGTATACTTCATTCAGTTTCTCACAAGTATTATCCTGCTATACTCTAGCAATAAATCGTATAAAGGTGATAACAAGTATTATTGTGAGATTCTGCAGCTAAGAACTGATCGAAGGACATCAACAAAGTTTCCAGAATCTTCCCCTTATACTATTTGTATCAAAAACCTGATAACATTTAACAAAACCTCTACCAAGTCTTGTTGCTTTACTTATTCTCATTCTCCCAGCCACTTTCTTTTCTCTTCCTCGTTCTTAATTATTTCCTTTCATTGTTTTTTGGCTTTAAGGGGATTCTGTCTTTTAAAAAAAAATGTGTTTAGTCATTTTATTGTAGAAATGTACAAAACCATTTCAAATAAAAAAATTAACACGAAATAAATAGAAAAACTGTACTTTTTATACTGTTGTACAATACCCACATTTGTTTGAACCCTGCGGTGAGGAAAACAAAACAAGAAGTAAATGGGTTGTGTTTTTAAGTGTGAAGCAGCCTTAAGTCTGTCTGAGAGAGCAGGTAGACCAAGTGTACATCTCACCTATTTCAGACCAATTTCTACGTGGACTGTGAAGATGAACCTGAAGCCAGTCTAGACCTACCTGTGGAGTGTGACACGTGTGAGGACGGCAGCCGCGAGACAGCGACACACGAGTGCGGAGACTGTCGTCACAAGATGTGCTCCCGATGCAGTCGTCTGCACGTGATCCATGCGCAAGGTCATCACGTGCGACCTCTCGAGGCCGGAGCTGCTGGCAAGGCCACCTCCAGAGTTGTAAAGACAAGAGAGTGCCCGAGTCACGCTGGCCAATCGCTGTGCTTCCACTGTCGTCAGTGTGACGTCAGCGTCTGCCTGCACTGTAAGCTGACGTCACACGAAGGTCACACTACGGAAGATTTTATGGCGGCTGTCACACGAGCCAAAGGAGAGGTAAACAGACTTATGGTGACTGCAAACCAGCAGGTGAGTCTGTTCAATAAAAGCTTTTAGATAATCTTATTAACATTATCTGACTATTCTAATCTGACCTCTAGACGAGGAAAATATTTGAATGTCTCTCTCGTATCTAGATCCAAGTGCTGGAGGCTGTACTGGGTCGTCTGGAGCGTGACACGCTAGAGTTATCCCGCCAGAAGCAGGAAATGTTGTCAAACGTGACGTCACGATACGAAGCATTGATGACGTGGGCGACCCGAGCACGTGACGAGGCGCTGGAGGAGATGGAGTGCGTGCAGCGTGCAGCACTGAAGGAGATGGAGGCCGAGCGGATTGTGGCGCGTGACACCAAACAGCTGCTGTCTCGCCTCGTGACGCGTGCGGCCTCTTCCTGTCACACCGACGCCGACGCCGACATCGTGCTGCACAAATCGGAGCTGCAGGCGGCGCTGCTGGACGACGACGCTCTCACCCGATACCGTCAACGGGGGAACAAGGAGGGTCACGTGACCTTCTTTAGGTGCAGGTCAGATGACAAAGCCGTGCAGCTAGACCAGGTGAGAGACTTCGTGGGCAGACAGGAAGGACAGGACCAGGACAAGCAGGACAAGATGGTGATGATGTCAATGAGAGAACTCTCAGAAAAAGCCGTGTCGATGACCAAGTCAATGGAGGATTTGGAATGAACATGACTAGAATGATAGGTATGTAGAAGGAATATTGTTGTGTGCGACATAGGTCTAAAGTTTGAAATGAAATAACTTAGGTCTTGTACTTAAATTAGTATTTTCAGTAATTTTTATATATTTTCAAACTGACTTTGATATCTTAGAGAGCTGTAGCAATGACTAAGGAACTGAATGATTTGAAGATAAACATGATCGCGATGCTTTAAATGACCAAGTCCTTACAAGAGAGACAAATGGCACATAACAAATCCTTATCTATGAGGGTAACAGAATAAGCAAAATTTATTCTTCTTTACATCTAGTCATCGATCTTAGAAAAAATACTTTATTACTACAAAGACACTACAATAAAAAAGAAAAAAAAATACTCGTGTAGTACTTTAAAATTGGACGAATACAATGCCTCAATGTTATGGCCATTTACATTGTAACTTAAGACGAATAATGTATAGCCATAGTCTCGATCGGTGATCTCGACGTCTTCTTAAAGTGACTCACTCCCAGTGGACCAATGATACTTCGTGATGCTGTTGTTGCTGTTAATAATATTACAACTAGCTGTAAAGTACCTTATACGCACTATAAACTATACACGCACAACACAACTCATTCCATCACGCAAACACACATGAATTTCTTACGGATGTAATATTTTCCACTAACTCGTTTTATCACATTTCACTGTTGTCTTCTAACAGAGAATGCGATAAGGTCGGTGTCATTCAGAGTACGGCGAAGTTCGAACCTGACTGTGACGACAGGAAATACTGTGATATTCGATATGGTCGACTACAACGAAGGTGGAGGCTATGACACAGCCACTGGTGTCTTCACGGCCCCCGTCACTGGAACTTACATCTTTGTAGCCAACTTGTATTCCACGTACTATGCGACTGGCTATAGCTACATCTCTCTCTCCATAGACAGTAAGATTATGAATTATATGAACGTTTCAAACAGCGTTGGCATGCTCCACGATATTGTCAGCCTTAAGACCGGCCAGAAAGTGTCATTAGTACCAAACACGCAGTTCACATTATTGAATAATGAGTTATACACATTTTACACTGGTGCTCTGCTGTGCGCCAACCCAGGCATTGAATGAAGTCAGTGAACACACACAATGTGCCAACATCAACATTCTCGCGCTGTAACATGTCTGTAAATACAGAAACTGTTTATTACCTGTTACCTCCAGAAAGACATGTTTTAAACCTTCAGTACATAACCTAGAATGAACTATTTCCCACCTGCTGACAGACTTACAAAAGTAACTGCTGTTACTGGTTTCTCAAAACATTTCCACATTCCGTTGTGGCCAATAGTATTCTTCTTTGAAACACGTGACACACAAGTAAAGCGGCAGCTTACATAGGGCGTTGTCATAGCAACCTGCACACACAGACGTCTCCACCTTATTTCGTCAGGCATCTGACAATTCGATATTTAAATATTTCACACAAATATAATCCAGCTGTTTTGCCAGAATTCTTGGATTTAAGATGCTTAAGCAAAGCTAACAATAGTGCATGAAATTTATTTCCATGTGTTTACAAGTAAAATTATTTTAATTAAAATACCGATCACCTATCTTGATTTTACATTAATTCAAAATTAAGTAAACGAAATATCTATTTTGTCTGAAATGATGTCTAGTATTTCCTTCATATTTGATTATCTTGTGTCATATCAAATGTTACAGAAAGAAAATGACAAGAAAATACTGTGCTTCTTTGATAAGGGAGATAACGTTTCTCCATACGATTTTTTTTTCATGGTTACTGTTCTTGGTCGATTTTGCTCCTCGTTGACTTTTGTAATTAATTGTAAAGATTGGAACATTAATGATAAACGAATGAATTTATCTGTAGTCAGTTAAAAGTATAGATACAACATTTAACTATAGCACATTAAAATGAATTTTCCTGTGTTTAGAATTAAAATTATTTGAAAATACCGATTACCTATCTCGAATTTATATTCTTTTCAAATAAACGGAATACCTATTTTGTCTGAAATTATGTCTAGTATTTCCTTCATATTTGATTATCTTGTGTCAAATCAAATGTTACAGAAAGAAATTGACTAGAAAATACACTCTTGGATAAGGGAGACAACTTTTCTCCATACGATTTGTTTTCATGGTTGCTGTTCTTGGTAGATTTTGCTCCTCATCGATTTTCGTAAAGGGTTCTTTCATTTCTTAAATTCTAAAGATTTAAACATTAATGATAAACCAATGAATATGTCTGTAGTGGGTTAAAGTTTATATACAACACTTAAAAAGATTCCCACAAATAAAGGGAAATAAAGCAAATCCCAGACCGACAGTTTTAATACCGTTTTGTCACGACTTTGGAAAGAGAGAATGCAAGAAAGGATTAATAATACTGACAACTGTAAATAAATTTGGACCTGTAACATTAAAGTGACAAATTGCCACCAAAGGCCTTTCGTTTACAGAAATACATCGGACACCAAACTCGTTGTCTCTTAAATGACTCATTTTAATTTTTATTTCTCTTTTTAACATACCTGCACTATTCTCACTAGTCTCGCTACCTAGGTTGAGTTATTTACCACAAATAGACAAACGGATGTTACAGGCAGTAGCACGAACTCGTTGATTGTTGAGAAACCAGCATGACAATGAAACAGTTTTTCCCCGAAACACGATTCATTGCTTTCGTTTCACTTCGTCGTCCCTCGACTGGATCGGTCGTTGGTCGCTGGAGGTGAGCACATGGATACAAATGGCGGACTGCAAGGCCCGCCACTCACAGGACGATAAGTTCTTCAAGTTCGTAAGCCAGATCTTCCTCTCCTCTCTGCGGCGTCGGACCTTCTCCAAGGTACTTTGAATAACAGTATTCGACAAAGTGTCCTGTTGGGTCACGTGGCCAAACGAGAGCAAGAGTCGCCGCTTGACTGGTTGGACTGTTGCAGCCACGTGACGTAGCACACTGTTAGGGACGCTCGTTGATCGCAGGTGCGAATCCCGTATTTTGCTAGCAGAGAATTAATTAAAGGATTCGTTTAGGAAGCTGAAATGTACAGGTTAGGTTTAAATCTCCTATATTGTCATATCTGCAATTAGACACAAACCATTCATGTTGGTCTTTAAATACCCTCCCCTGTCCACCTTAACGAGGGGTGAGCAAGGCACGAATCGCATCCACTTCGAGGACACACGCTTTCCACGCTTTCCACGAGGCAGAACACATGGGCAACTCTACACCCGTCCCCACTCTACCTGCCCTCACCATGATATTCTTTACATATTCCATCCTCTTTCCTGGATCAACCGTACAGGCAGACATATAGAGCCGTCATTAGTCATAGCCGTAAAGCCGTGAGGTTATTTCACTCTCTCATAATAAATACCCTAGTTTGAACATATCACTCATTACGACCCTTATTCTACGTGTTCACTATCCCATTACCGGGGTTACTCTAGTTCGCTTTCCTCCCGGTGAACTGAAACAAACTCATGTCAGTTAGCTCCGTGTGTGTGCTAAGCAACCGGTAAAGGGTGAGACCGTTGGTCCCTGCGGTTTGTGAAGGCGAGATACCACACAGTACGTGCTAGACGATCTTGACTGAGTGCATGTGCCCTCCCCTCCACCCGAGAGCGACGCAGTGTGGAAAGTGTGACAGTCGATACCCCGTGTGGAGCGTTACCCCTTGTGTAGTAAGCCTTATCAGAAAAGTGTCACTGCGCATGTCTGAGTCTGCTTGTACTTGTTGCAGGGATTTTACATTTTCCTTTGTACTGCCGCTTCAGACTAGTTGTGGTTACACTTGCTTGAAAAAAGCCTGCCGGACAATACGGGAATCAGAACCATCGTTTCATTGGCATCGTTTTCAATTATTAATTGTTACAAGTTTACCATATATAAGGACAGGCAGGAGTTTCAACGTTTCAATTACTACATCCAAATGGCGACTGGACGACATTACAAGCGGGGCTCCGATTTGCGTTTGTCCTGCAGTCTGTGCATGGAGTCCTATCGTGGTCGCACTCCCAAGCTGCTGCCATGTTTTCACACCTTCTGTCTGCCGTGTCTGGAGAACATCGTCGTCACCGCAACGTCCAAGAAATCGGCTTCACACGCAGACGACAGTCCGGTGAAAGACACGAAGAAAACGTGCGAAGAGAACAAGCAAAACATAGAGGTTACTGAGAAGGAAACGAATCCTGAAGAAAAGAAAGAAGACAAAATTGATGACAGTACCGAGGAGGAAGAAGACAAGGAAGTGATATTTCAGTGTCCTACATGCCGTGTCTCTATACCTGTCCCCGCAGGTGGAGTGAGTCAGTTTCAGGTGAGTCACACGAAGATCTAGTTTGTCCTTTTATGTGCTTCCTTCAGTTTCTCCCAAGTGGTATCCTGCTATAAGTTAGCAATAAATCGTATGAAGTGGTAACCAAGTATTATTCTGAGATTCTGCAGCAAAGAATTGATCAAAGTTTATCCACAAAGTTTCCAGAATCTTGCCCTTATACTTGTTGTGGCAAAAACCTGATAACATTTAATCGAACCTCTACCAAGTCTTGTTACTTTATTTATTCTATCCTCTCAGACAATTCCCCCCCCCCCCCACCTCTCTCTTTCTTTCTCTTAAATATTTCATTTTATTTGTGCTCGCCTTAAGGAGTTTGTGTTTTAAAAAAGGTGTTTTTGTTATTTTATTGTAGAAACTTACAAAACAATTCCAAAATACAAAATAGGACGAAATAACATATAAAATTGTACTTTTTTCCCCTTTTCTACAATACCCACGTTTGTTAGAACCCTGCGGTGAGGGAAAAAAAAAAAAACAACCCAAGTAAATGCGTTGTGTTTCTAAGTGTGAAGCAGCCTTAAGTCTGTCTGAGTGAGTAATATCTGGAGGGCATAACTTTTTTTAAAGCTTCTGTTCAACAAGGCAACACGCATAGAAGATAACGAGGAACAAATTTGTACTCTTGTCAAATGACCAGAAACAACAGAGAAAAATATCCTTACTAAATTTGAATACTACATGTATTAGAGGAACTACACTTATACCCTAAAAGGATCACTACAAAACTCATAAAGCTTTCGTCTTCCTACTTTTACATTGTTTTTCAGTCAATCTTTCATTTTTGTAGGATCTTAAAGATTAATCATATTCATCATTTATTTTGTATTAACAACAATTTAAATGATTAAACGTATTTGTTTATTTGCTTTCCAGAAAAACAGTTTCAAGCGTAAAGTGTTAACATCAAACCAACGATAACTTTGACCTGTACTTGTAATCATGTATATCAATATTGCTACAGCATTTTACACTCGTGGATACTCCTTTCCCTGACAAATGCTTTTATATTTTTATTAATACCTTTTTCAGTCCATACATTGATCAGGTTTCAGATCAGTTAAAAATTAAATAAATATGTGCAGACAAAGGTAAGCCACTTAAAACAATATCATGACGAACAAATCTTCCATCTCATGTGTTTGGTCACACTTTATAGATTGGAATATAATTTATATTTTGTGACACGATTTACGTTGTAACCTAGCGATACAACACGATAGCAACATTTCGCTGAAACAAATAAATAGGACATCTAGAGAGCAAGTAGATCAAGGGTACATCTCACCTATTTCAGACCAATTTCTACGTGGACTGTGATGATGAACCTGACGCCAGTCTAGACCTACCTGTAGAGTGTGACACGTGTGAGGACGGCAGCCGCGAGACAGCGACACACGAGTGCGGAGACTGTCGTCACAGGATGTGCTCCCGATGCAGTCGTATGCACCCCATCCATGCGCAAGGTCACCGCGTGCGACCTCTCGATGCCGGAGCTGTTGGCAAGGCCACCTCCAAAGTCGTGAAGACAAGAGAGTGCCCGAGTCACGCTGGCCAATCGCTGTGTTTCCACTGTCGTCAGTGTGACGTCAGCGTCTGCCTGCACTGTAAGCTGACGTCACATGAAGGTCACACTACGGAAGATTTTATGGCGGCTGTCACGCGAGCGAAAGGAGAGGTGAACAGACTTATCGTGACTGCAAACCAGCAGGTCAGTCTGTTCAATAAAAGCTTTAGATAATCTTAACATTATCTGATTATGCTAATCTGACCTCTAGAAGTGGGAACTATTTGAATGTCTTTCTTGTGTCAAGATCCAAGTGCTGGAGAATGTACTGGGTCGTCTGGAGCGTGACACGCTAGAGTTATCCCGACAGAAACAGGAAATGACGTCAAACGTGACTTCCAAATACGAAGCGTTGATGACGTGGGCGACCCGTGCTTGTGACGAGGCTCTGGAGGAGATGGAGTGTGTGCAGCGTGCAGCACTGACGGAGATGGAGGCGGAGCGGATTGTGGCGCGTGACACCAAGCAGCTGCTGTCTCGACTCGTGACACGTGCGGCCTCTTCCTGTCACACCGACGCCGACGCCGACATCGTCCTGCACAAATCGGAGCTACAGGCGGCGCTGCTGGACGACGACGCTCTCACCCGGTACCGTCAGCGGGGAAACAAGGAGGGTCACGTGACCTTTTTCACCTACAGGTCTGATGACAAAGCCGTGCAGCTTGACCAGGTACGAGACTTCATGGGCAGACAGGAAGGACAGGACCAGGACAAGCAGGACAAGATGGCGGTGATGTCAATGAGAGAACTCTCAGAGAACGCATTGACAACGATCCAGTCACTTGAGGATCTAAGGATGAACATGAGGACCATGACACGTAAGAGGAACAAATGTTGAAGTCAAGCTATTTCTTAGATTATTTGATAGGCAGTCTGTGATCATGATATCATTAAGGAAAAAGTAAAAGTAGGGTTGACCGAAATCTTCTACAATGATTTTAATGTATTGACCTACTACACCGTAAATCATAGAACTGAGCTCATCACAATATTTTTTATATCCACTAGTGTAAAAGATGAATTATCTACTAAGTATTGTGTAGTCTATTTGTCAATCTGGCTGTCATCAATGTTTGTGTTTCAAACCTCTGTCTTTGTACACAGGCTTGTACATCGAGAATTTGGTGGTGGTCACCAGAATTTTGAGCAAAATCATCTTGATTAAAGCTCTTTCCAATTGTTAGTTTATTATATATTGTAATATAATAAATGCCTGTATTAGCTATATACACACACAAGCAAACGCACAAACACGCTTGAAGTTTTAACTAATAAAAAACATATATTACCCATCAGCAAAAAAAAAGTATTTTATGTCTTTTTTTCTCCTGACAGAAAATGCAACAAGACTGGTTTCATTTAGGGTACGTCTGAGTACACCTCTTAATGTGACGGCAGGTAATCCTTTTATATTCGATGTGGTCGACTACAACGAAGGTGGAGGCTATGATACAGCCACTGGTGTCTTCACGGCCCCCGTCACTGGAACTTACATCTTCATGGCCAACTTGTATGACCAGACATATGGGAGTGGCTATGGCTACATCTCTCTCTCCATTGACAGTAAGAATATCAATTTTATGAACATTTCAAACTGCGTTGGTATGATCCACGATATTGTCAGCCTTAAGACCGGCCAGAAAGTGTCTTTAGTACCAGACTCGCAGTTCACATTATACAGCAACGACTTATACACATTTTACTCTGGTGCTCTTCTGCGTGCCAACCCAAGCGCTGAATGAAGTCAGTGAATACATACAATGTGCCAACATCGACATTCTGGCGCTGTAACATCTCTGTAATGAGAAAACCCGTTTAGAACAATAACATTTTTGTGTCGACATACTACCGTTAATATTTGAATAAAATGATTGATAAGATGTCAAAGTCAAGACAAAACCGCGTGTACAAACTAAATATCTGAACGACCAGCTTTTGCTTGTGTAGATATTACATTTGAATGTTGTTTACTCTAGCACAGGCTGTAAGCAGCGGTCTCTAAATATCACGGTATCAGACTCTTCGGCTCTATTCAATAGCTTCAAACCTGCGGACACTTGGAGCAAATTCTAGAAGTAAAAGTCCAAATAATGTTCAAAACGTTGTCGTGCATAGAACATGAGATAGAGACTTACAGGAACTGCCTCCATCGTCTTCCTCCTAGATACATTTTTCCTCCGGTCCTAGTTATTGCCGGGAAAAGGTCACCTAAAGAATAAAACATTAGTTTCCTATAAAAGTAATGTAGAATGCAGTGAACTTCATCGTTTTACATTATCATCGAACTGATCTTTTGAGTCACATGTTTTTTGTGAAATTTAAATAAAAACTTACATCTTCTGATCATGATGGCGAGAGACAAAAATGACCACAAACAACAAACCTTTTTGTTAAATTAAAGGAAAGGAAAATCAGTTTTATTTAACTGCGACACATTTTCCTTGAATGCATAAAGCACCCCCATTATTCACTCTTTTTTTTCTGTAAATAGAAAGAAATTTTCTCCCCTGTAATAAATAACTCAGACCGAACACGTTCATACGTACTAACAGTTCTTACAAAACACTGTTATTGGCTTCTCAAGCAAATTTTATTCTTCCTTTCTACCCCAGAGTATTAATCTGTTAACCCTGTAACCTCACTGATATCTGCCTATGTCGTAAGTAAAGCGGCAGCTTTAATTAGTAGTAGCCATAGCAACCTCTTGAGATTTACATAGAAATCTTAACCATATTTCGTTAGTCATTTGACTATTTCGATTCTTATTATACTTAAGACAATTTAAATATAGCATATGATAGAAAATAGTTTTCCTGGGCTTAGAATTAAAATAATTTGATTATACCGATTCATAAACTGAGTTGATTTTATATTTATTAAAAGTTTAATAAACAGAATGTCTATATTGTCTGAAATGGTGTCTTGTGTTTCCTTTCATATTTGATTGCCGTGTGTTGTGTGAAATGTTACAGTAAGAAAATGTCTGTTATAAATACTGTAACTATTTTCTTTAATAAGGGAGATAACTGTTGGCCCACAATATATTTTCCCTTATTGATTCTTGTAATGGATTCTCTTCTCTACAACACTTATGTATTAATTTTTTTTTTACGAGAAACAAATGAATGGCTCTGTAGTTCTAGTTTCAGTTTATATACAACATATAAGCCCTTGTCACAAAGAAAAGTAAACTCATAACCGAAAGTTTTGAATGCTTTTTGACATGACTAGAAAGAGAGAAGGGAAGAAAGATTTAATGATGAAGACAACATTTAAATTAATTAACACATAAAAAAATTTTGATCTGAAAGAACACCGTCACTTTTTAAAAGCGTTTTTTAAAAATATAGATATCGCTCAACTAGTTCATTAGCTAACTCACATTTTATTTTAATATAATACTTACTCTGTAATATATACCTTCACTTTGTGGTGCGTATTTCGTGACACTGCCTTGGTCAAGTCATTTACCACAGGTGGACAATCGGATGCTGAAAGGCAAGTGCGTGTTTGGGAGAACGAATTGGTTGGTTGTGAAGAAAAAAAACTGGAATAGTTGACAACCAGCTGTTCCCCGAAACATTTCTTTCATTTCATTATTCCCTCGACTTGCACCAGTTAGGGGGAGCACATGGATTCAAGCGACAGACTGCAAGGTCCACCATTCTCAGGGAAGCAATGTAGCAGACGTGACAGTTGGCACCCCGTGTGCAGCGTTCCCCATCATCTTGAGTAGCAAGTTGATTTTAAAAAAAAAGTGTTACTGCGCATGTCTGAGTCTGCCGGTACTCGTCTCCGGTGCATTTACATTTTACTTACTGTACTTATTCATGTTGCTCCCGAGTAGTTGTATACAATACGGAAATCAGAACAATTGCTTCATTTCCTTCGCTTTGATCTATAAAGTGTGTGGTGTGTGACCTGGTGTTATGTGCAGGGAGTGTGACCCGATGTCCAACGTGTCTAGAATGTGACGTAGTATGCGAAGAACGTGATGTGTGTGTGTGAGAGAGAAAGAGACCTGATTGTGACGTGTAGCGAAGATCTTGCCTGTGGAAAGGTTTTCTGGGTAATCCTCATTTCCTACTTGTCTTCGTGCAAACGCACAATCATAGACATCATTTAGAGGATATATTCTGGTTGTTAAGAAACAAATAAACTTAAAAAAAATACAAGCAGGAACTTTCACTCACCATGTTATTTTGTAAAAGAAAAGTTTACTTTAAAAAACAACCATAATACTAGATTATACACATACATTACAAAAAATATCTGTAAATGTGAAAAGGAGGGATACATATCTGTGATTGGACTTAGACCAGTTTATCAGCATGTAACATTTTAAAAAATCAGTCTTGACGGAGTAATTTTAAAAAATCGCCGTCTCCAAAACGTATTTTTCTTTGAGCTGTACGCTGATACCAAGATCCGCTCATTCTTAAAATGTTTTAATTAAGCTTGGATAATACTATCCCGATTTTTTAGCTTTTACTTGCGCGATGAATGTATCGCGACAGTCAGCGTTTTAAATGACCATGATTACAAGATAACTTGCTACCAAAAGGGAGACAACACCTTTTTGCTACGGATTAGCTTGATGGAGTTACTGTTCTTGACCGTTCACTGTGCCTGCTTTGAGTTGTATGACAGTAAACTCCGGTAGCACTTGCTACAAAGAGGATTATAATCAGAATAGTTTTTTGAGATATTTGTCATTGAGAAAACTTATGCAGCAACAAACTAAAACTTCAGAACTAGCAGCAGTAAATACAGTAGAGATGATGATGATTGATGATGATGAGGAGGAGACTTTCGTTATTTTGAATTAATCTTAATTATCTGAAAAGTGTTAATCGTCATTGTCACGCTAAAGTGGGTATATATGGTATCAGCACAATTGATAAAAGATATACTTTACACCTCACGCGGCAATGCGAAATCTAATCTATATCCAGGTATGTGCAGCCATTGATAAAATATTTGCTGCCAAACGTTCTCACTGAATATTCCGAAGTATTCTTTATCACTCTGATTAATGTGACTGCGATAGTCTGGACCATATGAAAACCACAAGTTGAGAAACCACAAATCACTAAACTATGTTCACCTTAAGGGACAATTAGAGATAAAACACAAAAGCAGACGACAAGATAAAATCTGAAGACTTACTTTTAAAATCAATTAAAGACCCAAGGTTTTTTATGTCTGGTACCTCAGTAATGGGATCTGAACTGATACATCAAGCAAAAGCAAAAGTGAAAGTACAGTCTTCTTTAGGAGTAGAGAAAAGGAAACTTATCATCAGGAGCACGTTGCTGACTGTATTATACAATTATCAATCAAAAAGTATCAATGAAACTGTAACCTTCACGACAGGCAGATAAAAATTACTATCAAAAACAAATCACTGCGCATGTCCAAATTATCCGCCCCTTTTCGACCTATTTCCCGCACATATCATCACACTTTAGTCTTTTTTAGCGAAGGGAGCTAGTCGGACGTAGTTTTTGCCGCAAAAATCATATTTGACACCAAAATATAATTACCACATCACAACCGAGATTTTAAAGACAAGATGGCGACTGGGCGATATCAAACTCCAGACTCCAGTGAGGTGCGTTTGTCCTGCAGTCTGTGCATGGAGTCCTATCGTGGTCGCACCCCCAAGCTGCTGCCATGTTTTCACACCTTCTGTCTGCCGTGTCTGGAAACCATGGCTGCTGCAGCAGCTTCCACAAAATCGTTCTCAGACGAAACAAACGCAGATGAAGACAAGAAGAGTGGAGAAGATGCCGTCATAGATGAGGAACAAAGCAAAACAAAGACCTTCCTGTGTCCGACGTGCCGTGCCTCCGTTGTTGTGCCTGAGGGTGGAGTAAGTCAGTTACAGGTGAGTCACTAACGGAAAAAAGAACACAAAGGCCTGGGCTAGCGTTGTCATGATTGCATATTCATTTGTTAATACTTACAGGTTCTGTCAGACTGATTCTTACCTTCAGCCCACTTTCTCAAGGTTAAAAATTTCTTCAGGTGAGTTGGCATGAGACAATTTAAGATGAGACCGTTCTAGGTGAATCAGATCCATGGCAGTCAACAAAATGCAGTGCCCTGATTATTTGAAACAATGTTGTCCTAAAGCAAATTCTAAAATAAGGTTTTGTTTTTAAAGAATAAAGAATAAAAGGGATGTAGATAAATGATCACATAGGCAAGAAAACAATGTTGATTTATTGTAGGGTTCTGCTTAAAGAATTCATACCCTGTCACTATAAAAACATTTTTTATTGATGATTTATGTACATTTAAGCGCGTAATTAATACTTAATAAAGAAAAAAAGGAGTGTAATCTTTAATCGATATAAAAGAACTTTGTTCATCACAAAGATAAACAACTAGATTGCTAAGTTTGGATATCTTTCAGACCAACTTCTACGTGGACTTTAATGACTCGTCAGATGTGACTCTACCTGTGGAGTGTGACACGTGTGAGGACGGCAGCCGCGAGACAGCGACACACGAGTGCGGAGACTGTCGTCACAAGATGTGCTCCCGATGCAGTCGTCTGCACGCCATGTTTGCTAAGGGTCATCGCGTGCGACCCCTGGAGGCCGGTGTTACTGGCAAGGCCACCTCCAGAGTCGTGAAGACAAGAGAGTGCCCGAGTCACGCTGGCCAATCGCTGTGCTTCCACTGTCGTCAGTGTGACGTCAGCATCTGCCTGCACTGTAAGCTGACGTCACACGAAGGTCACGCCACAGAAGATTTTATGGCGGCTGTCACGCGAGCCAAAGGAGAGGTGACCAGACTTATGGTGACTGCAAACCAGCAGGTGAGTGGTTCCAACCAAATAAAAAAAAATAAAATAAAAAAATAAAAAAATTAAATAAATAAAAGAATGAAATAAAATCTTTAATTGTGTTCCTGTGTGTGCTACTTCTGTCTAGATCCAAGTGCTAGAAGCTGTACTGGGTCGTTTGGAGCGTGACACGCTAGAGTTATCCCGCCAGAAACAGGAAATGACGTCAAACGTGACTTCCAAATACGAAGCGTTGGTGGCGTGGGCGACTCGTGCACGTGACGAGGCGCTGGAGGAGATGGAGTGTGTGCAGCGTGCAGCACTGAAGGAGATGGAGGCCGAGCGGATTGTTGCGCGTGACACCAAACAGCTGCTGTCTCGCCTCGTGACGCGTGCGGCCTCTTCCTGTCACGCCGACGCCGACGCCGACATCGTTCTTCACAAATCAGAGCTGCAGGCGGCGCTGCTGGACGACGACGCTCTCACCCGATACCGTCAACGGGGAAACAAGGAGGGTCACGTGACCTTTTTCACCTGCAGGTCAGACGACAAAGCCGTGCAGCTCGACCAGGTGAGAGACTTCGTGGGCAGACAGGAAGGACAGGACCAGGACAAGCAGGACAAGATGGCGGTGATGTCAATGAGAGAACTCTCAGAAAAAGCTGTGACGATGACCAAGTCAATGGAGGATTTGGGGATGAACATCACTAGAATGATAGGTATGTAGAAGGAATATTGCTGTGTGCGACATAGGTCTAAATTTTGAAATGAAATAACTTACATCTTGTACTTAAATCAGTATTTTCAGTGACCTTCATATATTGTCAAAGTGACTTTGATATCTTAGAGAGCTGTAGCAATGACTAAGGAACTCAATGATTTGAAGATGAACACGATCACGATGCTTTAAAAGACCAAGTCCTTACAAGAGAGACAAATGACAAATAACAAATCCTTATCTGTGAGGGTAACAGAATAAGCAAAATTTATTCTTCTTTACATCTAGCCATCGATCTTAGAAATAAACTTTATTGCTACAAAGACACAACAATAAAAAAGAAAAAAAAATACTCGTGTAGTACTGTAAAATTGGACGAATACAATGCCTCAGTGTTATGACCATATACATTGAAACTTAAGACAAATAATGTATAGCCATAGTCAGTCTCTATCGGTGATCTCGACGTCTTCTTAAAGTGACTGACTCCCAGTGGACCAATGGTACTTTGTGATGTTGTTGTTGTTGTTAATAATATTACAACTAGCTGTAAACTACCTTATAGGCACTATAAACTATACACGCACAACACAACTCATTCCTTTACGCACACACGCACGGAATTCTTACGGATGTAATATTTTCCACTAACTCGTTTTATCACATGTCACTGTTGTCTTCTAACAGAAAATGCGATAAGGCCGGTGTCATTCAGAGTACGGCGAAGTGTAAACATCAATGTGACGGCAGGAAATACTGTGATGTTCGATGTGGTCGACTTCAACGAAGGTGGAGGCTATGACACAGCCACTGGTGTCTTCACAGCCCCCGTCACTGGAACTTACATCTTTGTAGCCAACTTGTATAACCAGGTGACTGCAAGTGGCTGTGGCTACTGCTCTCTCTCCATAGACAGTAAGATTATGAATTATATGAACATCTCAAACAACGTTGGTATGATCCACGATATTGTCAGCCTTAAGACCGGCCAGAAAGTGTCATTAGTACCAAACACACAGTTCACATTAAACAAAAATGAGGGTTACACATTTTACACCGGTGCTCTGCTGTGTGCCACCCCAGGCACTGAGTGAAGTCAGTGAACACACACAATGTGCCAACATCAACATTCTGGCACTGTAACATGTCTGTAAATACAGAAACTGTTTATTACCTGTGATCTGCAGAAAGACATGTCTCAACCTTCAGTTCATAACCTAAAACGAACAATTTCACACCTGCTGACAGACTTACAAAAGTAACCGCTGATACTCGTTTCTCAAACAATTTCCACAATCCCTTGTGGCCAATAGTATTCTTCTTTGAAACACGTGACGTCACTGACGTCTGCTTTGGTCACAAGTAAAGCGTCAGCTTACATAAGGCGTTGTCATAGCAACCTGCTGACTTTTACACACACAGACGTCTCCCCTTTATTTGGTCAGGCATCCGACAATTCGATGTTTAAATATTTCATGCAAATATAACCCACTTGTTGTGCCAGAGTTCTTGGACTTAAGATGCTTAAGCAAAGTTAACTATAGTACGTGAAATTTATTTCCATGTGTTTAGAATTAAAATTATTTTAATTAACATACCGATCACCTATCTTGATTTTACAGTCTTTCAAAATTAAGTAAACGAAATATCTATTTTGCCTGAAATGATGTCTAGTATTTCCTTCATATTTGATTATCTTGTGTCATATCAAATGTTACAGAAAGAAAATGACAAGAAAATGACTAAGAAATACTGTGTTTCTTTGATAAGGGAGATAATTTTTCTCCATACGATTTTTTTTTCATGGTTACTGTTCTTGGTCGATTTTGCTCCTAATTGACTTTTGTAAAGGTTTTCTCATTTCCTTAATTGTAAAGATTTGAACATTAATGATAAACGAATGAATTTATCTGTAGTCAGTTAAAAGTTTAGGTACAACATTTAAATATTTTGCCTCAAATAAAAGCAAATGAAGCAAATCCAAGACTGACAGTTTTAATACGGTTTTGTCACGACTTTGGAAAGAGAGAATGCAAGAAAGGATGAGTAATACGGACACTATTTAAATAATTTTGGACCTGTAATATTAAAGTGACAAATTACCACTAAAGGCCCATCGTTTAAAGAAGATCGGACACCATACTCGTTGTCTCTTAAATAACTCATTTTAATTTTTATTTCTCTTTTTAACATACCTGCACTATTCTCACTAGTCTCACTACCTGGGTCGAGTAATTTACCACAAAGAGACAAACGAACGTTAGAGGCAGTAGCACGAACTCGTTGATTGTTGAGAAAACCAGCATGACAATGAAACAGTTTTCCCCATTGCTTTCGTTTCATTTCTTCGTCCCTCGACTGGGATCGGTCGTTGGTCGCTGGGGTGAGCACATGGATACAGGTAGCAGACTACAAGGCCCTCCACTCACAGGACGATAAGTTCTTCAAGTTCGTAAGCCAGATCTTCCTCTCCTCTTCGCGGCGTCGGACCTTATCCAAAGAACTTTGAATAACAGTATTCGACAAAGTGTCCTGTCGGGTCACGTGGCCAAACGAGAGCAGCAGTCGCCGCTTGACTGTTTCGACTGTTGCAGCCACGTGACGTAGCACACTGTTAGCGGCGCCCGTTGATCGCAGGTGCAAATCACGTATTTTGCTAGCAGAGATGCACAACCTACGGCCCGCGGGCCATATCCGGCCCGCGAAACTTCTGCCCACAGTGCAGGAAATCGGCATGTTAGTAATAAAAGAAAACCTTAAAAAAACGAAAAAAAAAAAAAAAAGGAAGAAGAAGTATTTATCCCCACGTAGGGGCGTTTCCCAATCTTTTTTCAATGGACGAACATTTCTATTCAGTGCTCTGACTTGGTGTCTCTACGATGCAGCCGGACATTCAGAAGTTGGTTTCGGGAAAACAACTTCAAATATCCCACTAATTAGTACATAATTAATGGTAAGTACAACTTGTTTCTAATAAAAAATGGTATCTGCTCTATTTTTTTTTCCTTTTTGTATTTTTGCGGTGAAGTGGCCCGCGACACGGCTGTCCGAAATGGATATGGCCCGCAGGCCAAAAAAGGTTGGGCATCACTGAATTAAAGGATTCGTTTAGGAAGCTGAAATGTACAGGTTAGGTTTAAATCTCCTATATGTCATATCTGCAAACAGACACAAACCATTCATGGTGGTCTTTAAATACCCACCCCTGTCCACACGAGTGAGCAAGGCACGAATCGCATCCACTTCGAGGACCCACGATTTCCATGCTTTCCACGAGGGAGAACACAGGGGCAACTCTACACATGTCACCCCACTCTACATGCCCTCACCATGATATTCTTTACATATTCCATCCTCTTTCCTGGATCAACCGTACAGGCAGACATATAGAGCCGTCATTAGTCATAACCGTAAAGACGTTGCCCGGTTATTTCACTACCTCATGATAAATACCCTAGCTTGAACGTATCACACACGCAGACCCTTATTATAAGTGTTCACTAGCCCATGACCGGGATTACTCTAGTTCGCTTTCCTCCCTGTGAACTGAAACAAACTCATGTCAGTTGGCTTCGTGTACACGACAGTGTGTGTGCTAAGCATCCGGTAAAGGGTGAGACCGTTGGTCCATGCGATTTGTGAAGGCGAGATAACATACAGTACGTGGTAGACGATCTTGGCTGAATGAATGTTTGTAACTTAATCGACTTCCCTTCCCTCCACCCGAGAGAGACGCAGTGTGGAAAGTGTGACAGTCGATACCCCGTGTGCAGCGTTACCTCTTGTGTAGTAACTGTCACTGCGCATGTCTGAGTCTGCTTGTGCTTGTCACAAGGGATTTTACATTTTCCTTTGTACTGCCGTTCCCGAGTAGTTGTGGTTACACTTGCTTGAACAGGCCTGCCCGACAATACGGGAATCAGAATCATCGTTTCATTTGTATCGTTTTCAACTATTAATTGTTACAAGTTTACCACATTTAAGGACAGGCAGGGGGTTTCAATTACTACATACAAATGGCGACTGGACGACATGACAAGCGGGGCTCCGATTTGCGTTTGTCCTGCAGTCTGTGCATGGAGTCCTATCGTGGTCGCACTCCCAAGCTGCTGCCATGTTTTCACACCTTCTGTCTGTCGTGTCTGGAGAACATCGTCGTCACCGCAACGTCCAAGAAATCAGCTTCACACGCAGACGACAGTCCAGTCAAAGACACAAAGAAAACGTGTGAAGAGAACAAGCAGAACATAGAAGTTACTGAGAAGGAAACAAATCCTGAACAAAAGAAAGAAGACAAAAATGATGATAGTGGAGAGGAGGAAGAAGACAAGGAAGTGACGTTTCAGTGTCCTACATGCCGTGTCTCTATACCTGTCCCCGCAGGTGGAGTGAGTCAGTTTCAGGTGAGTCACACGAAGATCTACTTTGTCCGTTTATGACCTTCCTTCAGTTTCTCCCAAGTTGTATCCTGCTATAAGTTAACGTATGAAGTGGTAACCAAGTATTATTGTAAGATTCTGCAGCAAAGAATATTGATCAAAGTTTAACCACAAAGTTTCCAGAATCTTACCCTTATACTTGTTGTGGCAAAAACATGATAACATTTAATCAAACCTCTTCCAAGTCTTGTTGCTTTATTTATTCTATCCTCCAAGCCACTCTCTTCTCTCTCTCTCTTTCTTCCTCTTAAATATTTCATTTTATTTTTGCTCGCTTTAAGGACTAAATTTTTTAAGCTTCTGTTCAACAAAACAATTGGAGACCCGCAAAGAAGATAACGAGGAACACAGTGGTGCTCTATTGAATTACGAGTCCTGTATGTTTGCAAAGTACACTGTGAACTACACCTTGTACATCCATTACCTACAGTGTTAATAACTTCTCTCATTCCACGCTTTTATACTCTTGCATTGAAAATACAGAGTTACTAAAAAAGACATAAATGTTTATTCTACATTTTTGGACTCTTGTCAAGTTACCAAAAACAACAGAGAAAAATATCTTTACTCAGTTTGAATACTAATAGAGGAACTACACTTGTAACCAAAAAGGATCACTACAAAACTCATAAAACTTTCGTCTTCCTATTTTTGCATTGTTTTTCAGTCAATGTTTAATTTTTGTAGGATCTTAAAGATTAATCCTATTCATCATTTATCTTTTATTAACAACAATTTAAAAGATTTAGCTTATTCATCTATTTCCTTTCCAGAAAAATTTTCTAGCGTAAAGTGTTAGCATCACGCCATCTATAACCTTGACATGTACGTGTAATCATGTGTGTCAATATTGCTACAACATTTTATACTCATGCATACTCCTTTCCCTGACAAATGCTCTTCTATTTTTATTATTAATACCTTTTTCGGTCCTGACATTGATCTGTTTTCATATCAGTTAAAAATTAAATAAATATGTGCACCCAAAGGTAACCCTTATCTTGAACACTTTTGTAGCAATAACATGAAGAGGTTCTTAATCTTAAACCTCATGTGTTTGGTCATACTTTATCGATTTGGATATAATTTATATTTTGTGAAATAATTTACTTTGTACCCTAACTCTATCATAAAAGGAAGCAACAACGATAGCAACATTTTGCTAAAGTAAATAAATATTACATCTAGAGAGCAGGCAGACCAAGTGTCCATCTCACCTATTTCAGACCAACTTCTACTTGGACTGTGATGATGAACCTGACGCCAGTCTAGACCTACCTGTGGAGTGTGACACGTGTGAGGACGGCAGCCGCGAGACAGCGACACATGAGTGCGGAGACTGTCGTCACAAGATGTGCTCCCGATGCAGTCGTCTGCACGCCATCCATGCGCAAGGTCATCACGTGCGACCTCTCGATGGCGGAGCTGCTGGCAAGGCCACCTCCAGAGTCATGAAGACAAGAGAGTGCCCGAGTCACGCTGGCCAATCGCTGTGTTTCCACTGTCGTCAGTGTGACGTCAGCATCTGCCTGCACTGTAAGCTGACGTCACACGAAGGTCACGCTACAGAAGATTTTATGGCGGCTGTCACACGAGCCAAAGGAGAGGTGAACAGACTTATTGTGACTGCAAACCAGCAGGTGAGTCTGTTCTATAACAGTTTTAGATAATCTTATTAACATTATCTGACTATTCTAATCTGACCTCTTGACATGGGAAATATTTGAATGTCTTTCTTGTGTCTAGATACAAGTGTTAGAGGCTGTACTGGGTCGTCTGGAGCGCGACACGCTAGAGTTATCCCGACAGAAGCAGGAAATGTTGTCAAACGTGACGTCACGATACGAAGCCTTGGTGACGTGGGTGACCCGCGCACGTGACGAGGCGCTAGAGGAGTTGGAGTGTGTGCAGCGTGCAGCACTGAAGGAGATGGAGGCGGAGCGGATTGTGGCGCGTGACACCAAACAGCTGCTGTCTCGCCTCGTGACGCGTGCGGCCTCTTCCTGTCACACCGACGCCGACGCCGACATCGTGCTGCACAAATCAGAGCTGCAGGCGGCGCTGCTAGACGACGACGCGCTCACCCGATACCGTCAACGGGGCAACAAGGAGGGTCACGTGACCTTCTTTAGGTGCAGGTCAGACGACAAGGCCGTGCAGCTAGACCAGGTACGAGACTTCGTGGGCAGACAAGAGGGACAGGACCAGGACAAGCAGAACAAGATGGTGGTGATGTCCATAAGAGAACTCTCAGAGAACGTTTTGGCAATGATCCAGTCACTGGAGGATTCGAAGATCAACACGAGGACCATGATACGTAAGAGGAACAAATGTTGAAGTCACAATATTTCTTAGATTCTTTGATAGGCTGTCTGTGAGTATGATATGATTGAAGAAAAAGTATAAGTAGGATTGATGGAAATCTTCTTCAGTGGTTTTAATGTATTGATGCACTACAGCGCAAATTATAGAACAGAGCTCATTACGATATTTTTTATGTCCACTAATGTTAAAGCTTGATTATCTACTAAGTTTTGTGTATTCTATCTGTCAATCTGGCTGTCATCAATGTTTTTGTTTCAAACCTCTGTCTTTGTACAAAATTTGGTGGTGGTTACCAAAACTTTGAGCAGTATTATCTTGATTTAAGCTCTTTACAATCTTTAGTGCATTATATATTGTAATATAATAAACGCATGTATTAATCACACATACACACAAGGAAACGCACAAACACGCTTGAATTTTTAGCAAATAAAACGCATATCTTCCCCGTGAACAAAAAAAGTATTTTACATGTCTTTTTTCTTCTGACAGAAAATGCAACAAGACTGGTTTCATTTAGGGTACGTCTGAGTGCAGATACTACTGTGACGGAAGAAAACCCTGTGATATTCGATGTGGTCGACTTCAACGAAGGTGGAGGCTATGATACAGCCACTGGTGTCTTCACGGCCCCCATCACTGGAACTTACATCTTTGTAGCCAACTTGTTTAACCAGCATTATGCGAGTGGCTGTGGCTACATCTCTCTCTCCATAGACAGTAAGAACATCAATTATATGAACGTTTCAAACAAAGTTGGCATGATCCACGATATTGTCAGCCTTAAGACCGGCCAGAAAGTGTCTTTAGTACCAAACACGCAGTTCACACTATGCAATTATGGGTTACACACATTTTACACTGGTGCTCTGCTGTGCGCCAACCCAGGCACTGAATGAAGTCAGTGAACACACACAATGAGCCAGCATCGACATTCTGGCACTGTAACATCTCTGTAATGAGGAAAACTGTTCAGAACAACTACATTCATGTGTCGACATACCACCATTAATATTTCAATAAAAGGGTTGATAAGATGTCAAAGTTCTTTTACATTATCATTGAACTCATATTTATATTTGACTAGTGAAATTAAATAAAAGTCTGCATCTTATCTTGATGTTGAGAGACAAATAAAAATGACCACAAACAATAAACCTTTTGCTACATTAATGAAATCAATCATTTGCACATAATCGCGACACGTTGTACTTGAAATATTTAAAGCATTTCTATGGTTAACTCTTACATGTCTTCCTCATCACAGGAAAAATGCGCTAAACTAGAGATAACTTTTCCCGAGAAATGTCTTTACTCTTTGCAATAGCACTCGGATTAGGGAACCATTTTAAATAATAAATAATCTTCTATTCTTATATAACTGAGCTGAATATTTTTTAATGTTTGCGTATTTAATTTTAGCCTAATAAAAATTTTTTTTTTTAACTCGAATCTTGAATTATCTCCGATTTGTAGAAAGAAATGTTGTCCCCTTTAATAAATAACCCAGACCCAATATGTTCATACGTACTAACAGTTCTTACAAAACTAACCACTGTTATTGGTTTCTCAAACAAATTTTAATCTTCCTATTTACCCCAGAGTATTAATCTGTTAACCCTGTAACCTCACTGATATCTGCCTATGTCGTAAGTAAAGCGGCAGCTTTAATTAGTAGTTGCCTTAGAAACCTCGTGAGATTTACATAGAAATCTTAACCATATTTCGTTAGGCATTTAATTATTTTGTTTCTTCTTATCCTTAAGGCAATTTAAATATAGCATATGAAAATAGTTTTCTTGGGTTTAGAATTAAAATTATTTTATTATACGGATTCATAAACTGATTTGATTTTATATTTATTAAAAGTTTAATAAACAGAGTGTCTATATTGTCTGAAATGGTGTCTTGTGTTTCCTTTCATATTTGATTGCCGTGTGTTGTGTGAAATGTTACAGTAAGAAAATGTCTGTTAAAAACACTGTAACTATTTTCTTTAAAAAGGGAGATAACTGTTGGCCCACAATATATTTTCCCTTATTGATTTTTGTCATGGATTCTCTTCTCTTCAACACTTATGTACTAATTTTTTTTACGAGAAACAAATGAATGGCTCTGTAGTTCTAGTTTCAGTTTATACACAACATATAATCCCTTGTCACAAAGAAAAGTAAACTCATAACCGAAAGTTTTGAATGCTTTTTGTCATGACTAGAAAGAGAGAAGTCAACAAAGTTTAATGATGAAAACAACATTTAAATTAATTAACACATAAAAATTTCGAGCTGAAAGCCCACCGTCACTTTTTAAAAGCGTTTTTTTTATTTTTTTAAATATAGATATCGCTCAACTAGTTCATTAGCTAACTCACATTTTACTTTAATATAATACTCGCTCTTTAATTTACCTGCACTTTGTGGTGCGCACTTCGTCACACTGCCTTTGTCAAGTCATTTACCACAGGTGGACAATCGAATGTTGAAAGGCAGGTGCGTGTTTGGGAGAGCGAATTGGTTGATTGTTGAGAAAACAACTGGAATAGTTTGACAACCAGTGTGCAGCGAAACATGAGTCATTACTTTCAAGTCTTAACAAAAAAGTGCCTTCGCATGTCTGAGTCTGCCGGTACTCGTCTCCGGTGCATTTACATTTTACTTACTGTACTTATTCATGTTTCTCCCGAGTAGTTGTAGTCGAACTTGTTAAAAGGGCCTACCAGACAATACGCAAATCAGAACAATTGTTTCATTTCCTTCGCTTTGACCTATAAAGTGTTACAAGTGAACCATATCTAAGGACAAGTAGAGGCTTTCAAGGTTTCAAATACTACCTTACTTTAGCACTGGCTGTAACTTCTAAATATCATCAGATGCTTTAGTTAATTAAACAGTTTCAAAATACGGACACGGGAGGGAAATTCGAACACCAAAAGTCTCAGTGATACTCTGAAGGTTGCTGTGATTAGAACACTAGACAGTGATTATAAAGGGGCTGACATTATCGTCTCACTCCTATATAATATTTGTTTCCTTCCTGTCCTAGCCATTTCCGTGGAAAAGTCACATAAGAAATAGAAGTGTTTCCTTTCACTGCATTGTAGAATGTAGAAAAAGCTCTGTTTTTATACTACCTTTGCACTGATTTGTTTTAAATTATTTCTATGAGTGAAATTTTTGTAAAAGTTCACATTTACTCATCTTGACAATGAAAGACAAATTGATTTTATATTCTATCCAAATTAAATAAATGGAATACCTGTTTTGTCTGAAATTGTCTAGTATTTCTTTCATATTTGATTATCTTGTGTCATATCAAATGTTACAGCTAGAAAATGACGAGGCAATACTGCGACTTTTGGATAAGGGAGATAACTTTTCTCCATACGATTTTACTTTTCGGGATTACTGTTCTTGGTCGATTTTGCTCCTCATTGATTTTTGTAATGGATTCTTTCATTTCTTAAATTCTATATATTTTAATATTTACGATAAACGAATAAATGCATCTGTAGTCAGTTAAAGTTAATATACAACACTTAAACACATTGACACAAAAGCAAATGAAGCAAATCCCAGACTGACAGTTTTAATTCTGCTTTGCTCATTACTTTGGAAAGAGAATAAAGTAAAGGATTAATAATACTGACATTACAATTAATTATTACATCAAAATTTGGACCTTTGATACTAAAGTGACAAATTACCACCAAAGATCCTTTGTTTAAATAACATCGGACACCCAGCTCGTTGTATCTTAATTAACTCATTTTAATTTTTATTTCTCTTTTAAGCATACTTGCACTATTTAGTTTCGCTACCTGGGTTGAGTAATTTACCACAAGTAGACAAACGGATGTTACATGCAGGTGCTCCTTTGGGAGCGCGAACTGGTTGACTGATGAGAATCCAAGCATGACAATGCAACAGTTTTACCGACATTGCGCGTGCTTCATCCGGTAAAGAGTAGGACCGTTGATCCCTACTGTTTGTGAAGGCGAGATAACTTTCAGAGTACGTGCTAGCAGAACTGGGCTCACTGCATGTTTGAGAACTTAATCTACTGCCACCCGAGAGGACGCAGTGTGTAAAAGGTGACAGTTGATACCCCGTGTACAGCGTTCCACCTTGTGTCGTAAGTCTTCCAAAAAAGTATCAGTGCTCATGTCTGAGTCTGCAGGTACTTGTCACAAGGGATTTTACATTTTCCTTACTACTTCTGCTCCCGAGTAGTTGAGGGTACACTTGCTTGAAAAAAGCCTACCCGGTGCTGGTGGCAAGGCCACCTCCAGAGTCGTTAAGACAAGAGAGTGCCCGAGTCACGCTGGCCAATCGCTGTATTTCCACTGTCCTCAGTGTGACGTCAGCATCTGCCTACACTGTAAGGTGACGTCACTAACAGAAAGTGCAACAAGACTGGTTTCATTTAGAGTACGTCTGAGAGCACATACTGTTGTGACGGCAGCAAATCCTGTGATATTCGATGTGGTCGACTTAACGAAGTTGGAGGCTATGATACAGCCACTGGTGTCTTCACGGCCCCCGTCACTGGAACTTACATCTTTGTAGCCAACTTGTATATCAAGTACTTTTGTGACTATGGCTACTGCTCTCTCACCATAGTAAGATTATCAATTATATGAACATTTCCAAGTGCGTTGGCATGATCCACGATATTGTCAGTCATAAGACCAGCCAGAAAGTGTCATTAGTACCAACCACGCCGTTTAATTAAATTATACAGTAATGAGTTATACCCATTTCACACTGGTGCTCTGCTGTACACCAACGAGACCATTGAATGAAGTCGGTGAACGTACATAATTAGCCAACATCAATATTCTGGCGCTGTAACATGTCTGTAATGAGGAAAAACAGTTAAGAACAATAACATTCATGTGTCGGTATACCACTGTTAGTTTAGTCCTTGTTAGTCCTCGAGGAGCATAATGCCGCGACAACACATCTCCAGAAAACAGAGTTTTCTTCAGGCCGTTTACGATTGTCGCAGGTGGTTCCAATGTCGTTAAACTAAATATCCGAACGACCAGCTTTCGCGTATGTATCTATTACATTTCAGTGTTGTTTGTTCAAGCACAGGCTGTGTATCAGACACTTCAATTCTATTTAACATTTTCAAACTTGTGGATATTTACTAAACAGAGTTCCCAAAATTTCCACCTACGGTTCGGATGATGTCCAGAGACGTTCATGCTTACACACACATCTAGACTTCCATGAATAATAGTCCTCGAAACTTCGTAAACTGTGGCCACTGGGGTTGACGAGGTCAGTACTCCAGGCTGACGTCGAACGTATCCTTGTCCCAGAGGAACTGATGTCGACTACACTTTCCAACTTCCGAACAGTAGATGCTGACTGGGTAGACACACCTGACTGCTGACGTTCCTCTTCCAGTCGTCTTCCTTCTTTCGATAATTCCTTCTCCTCCTTGGTAATTCCTCATCCAGGTAATTCCTGAAATTTATACTTGTCTAATGAATATTCGTATTGAACTTTATCACTATTACAACAACAACCACAACTCTTCCATCATCATTACTTCTAACCAAATATTACATCATTTCACACCATTCTTTGCGGACAGGGAGATGGCCAAAGCAAGAAAAGACAACTTATCCCATACCTTGACTAGGCAAGGAATTAATCCGATTCCAAGATCTCTTCTACTCAAAATTCGCTGCAGTCTCTCCAGTTCGAAGACTGGCGTGGAAATGACCAAACTAAATATTTTTCCCATACACCTGGGGTTCAGTGAACCTGTCGCTCGCTCCTGTACGCTTTTCTCGAACGTCTTCACTTCCACGCATTCCATCTAGTGCACGGGTAAGGGCGAGAATCACTGCCTACCAACAGACAGAGGTGTCAACCCACACCCCCACACCCACCCGTTTCTAACAGCACATTCGTCCAAACACGTGACACACCGCTTGATGTTGTTACTACTGGCGGATCTCAAACTCTCTGTTACTTTGTACAGCCTCCAGTTTTATCACTTGATTGATTTGCATTGAAAACAAGTAGCTTTGTTTACATACAACGAGTAACGAGAGTGTTATTACGCTGAATAGTAATTTCTGTAATCGGAGATCAAATCGACAAGGCTGTAGTCCAGTTGACTCGGTGCTGTGACCAATTGATAAATGGTCAATGATAGATGGGGAGCCTGTTGGCTCCATACAGAGCCCCAGTGTCAAAAGAACCAAATGATCAGTCAACCAGGGATTCCACGACATCTTATAAACACGGACAGGACAACACAGACAGCGGTTCACGTGCTCTAGCCCAGATGTCAACAAATCACGTGCAGTCCGCAGGCTGCATGCTCACCATGACCACAGCTCGTGCTCACCCTTAAGGAGGCAGCTGGTAACTGCTTCAGATGAAACACATTCAGGTGGCACTGTCGACAAGGAACAATAATATTAAAGAATTATTTTGAGTCTTACTTATTGTATGTACAAAGAAGAGAAATAGTTTATTGCCTCTGCATTATTTTCCTCCATGTATCTCGTGCAACATTTGTTTCATTAATGGGGCATCGAAAACAGGCATCTGGAATAAAATATTCGTGAACTCGATCACCATGATGGATTTATCCATATTTTCATGAATTTTTAAAATAAATTTCAACAGATTTAAAAAAAATCTTATGATCCTTTCAGGGATCTTATTATGTATAGAGTGTACATTTGGAATTGTTTAAATAGAAAATATTTATTGAAAAAAAAACTAGTGGTGTGTTAGAAATATTACAAAATACTTTAAGTGTCTTCACCTGTCTGTCTTGTTTAAGATAATAATTGTTGCTCGAAAGTATTTGTATACTATTAAAAATCATAATAGTATTTTTTCGTAAGAAATAAGTTGCCAGTCGAAGTTTACAGTGTACACAAATATACTACAGTAACAGGAGGTGTACACAATCTTAATATTTTTCTGTGAAAATCACTTTCCTATTTACTTTGATAATAAGTAGTTTTACTACAATGTTTTCTAGCTTAGATTTTTTTAAATAATAATGAACAGGTTTTGTTTATTTATTTTCTTTCGTCCCGTAAGTGGTAGTGGAGGAGTCGTGAATGAGTGCAGCAGACGTGAACACACGTCATCGGCGCCGGTCTTGCACCTCCATAAGGTCCCCAGTGAACAGCTGGTCTTCACCTTCATCACCGTATTGTCTTTGAATCCCTTCTGTGAGAGACAGTTGTAGGATGGCACACATCACGACTATTCTACTTGAACTTGTCAACATAAACAACAAATATACAAAACGTTCACTGCATGAAGTTGTTTATTCACGTTTTCATTAGTGTTTGCATAATCAGTGAGACATTTGCATAAACACCTCGTTATGTACACGTGTATTGTGAAACAATTAAATTGTTGGTATAATATGTAAGATTTATTATTTATTATCCATTACAAATATTTTATGGAAAACCCAAAGATTTTAGGATTTTTAAATTCATTAAAAAGTAGCGACAGCGCCACAACCTTATTAACATTAAAACGAAATTTGACAGACAGCGGCAACAACAAAGCAGCGCGGGAATTTATGATTGAAAATGTCAACGAATGATAAAGACTACCATAAATTGTAACTGATAACCAACATTTTTTTTCAATATCAAAATCTATACATATTGAGCATGACATAAAAATGGATCAGCACACTTCAATTAAACACCAAGACAGCGGCCATAATTATTAACACATATGGATCAGCCTCAGTAAATAAAGGAACCAACTACCAGAAATCAGTAACAACATTAAATTTTTATCATGAAAAAGCTGTTCCACTGTAATTATTTTTAGCGAAAATTTGCGTTTTACTGAGACTATCGACATAACCATGAGTATAATGTGCGTGTTACACAGACTGTTCAACAACCTGGTTCGTGCAACATCGGTCCTCCATTCATCGACACACCTGCATCTGCTGCTATTGACCATTAAGCCGAGCATGTCATACTTATCTAGTACAACCCTCCACTTCTTAGTCCATTCGACTCATAGCAGGTCAAACTTGTAGGAACACATAGACTTGTCTATCACCAAAACATTTCTTTAATTTTTCGATAGTTTTTTCGAAGGCCAGACTTGGAGGCAAGTTCCCGGTGAAGCGTGTACATCCGTCCTGTTGGTTATACCCGTGTTGAATACTTTTGGACACTTTCCCGTGCAAATAATTAATCAATATTATTTTTTAATAATTTCTTTTTACTAAAATGCAGTGAATTCATAATCTGAAAGTCCAGTACAAGAATAAGAATCATCGGAGTTCGATATGAGGTAGTTATGTCAGTATAGGGGAGGCACCACCCTTACCAACAAATATATGTCGATAAACTATTAGTTATTAAAAAAAACACCTTTGATAATTCTTTTGACCCATCTCGAGTGACAGTTCTACTGTCAGGATGTGTGTTTGACCAACGGACAATGACCATCATCCCATTATCCTCAACTGACAGTATCTTTGCTGTTTTCCTTTACTGAAGTCTTGACATTTCTAACTTCTTTAATATATTCGCGTAAAAAATACTGCTTGTTTGTTTCTTGATTATTGTGATGGAGTATGCGTGCTAATTTCGAAGGAATAATAATATAGAGGAAGAGTCAAAATTGTTGTAAATTCCTGCAAAGAAAGACTTCAGCAGTCCTCATCTTCAGTGTCTTCTACTCTCTTTATTTGCCACCAACAGAATCACTTTCTGATCATCACTTTAACTGATTTCTTGCTTCATTGTTTTGAATGAAAAACACAACTCAACTATTTCTAAGAATAGCTTTTTTCTTAACATTTGGAGTCATAGATATGCATAAGCGACAGAAGAAAGAATAAACATCTTTTCTGAAGCGGGAGGACCTGTTCATGTAGACAAAGAAACTAACGGCGCAGTTGAAGTTAGAAAGTTGACTAGACGCTTTAACTGCGGTCCAGTAAAAATTATAGTAAGTACCTCTTTCTGAAAAACCTTCTATTAAAAGGGTAGACAGGTAAAAGATGACCCAGGGTATGCTGGTTATGATATAAACACAGCAGACTGCTACAAGCATCTTGGTCAACGCCGTGTGCTGAACTTGACCTCTGGAGGTGACCTGACCTCGCCACGTCATGGCGGCTCTCAGCTTGACCACGGTCAGGCCGGTAGACAGACACGTGACTACAAACGTTGTTAGTGGTACCACGCTCATCATAATTATGTTTTCTAATATCTCGATTAACTTTTCATTGTTTGTGAAGAATTCAGACTTGCTCACCGCCAACGTAGAAGAGCTGTTGTTTATTTTAACGACTGTCAACTTCGCAGGCACAGTGAAAAACGCCAACTGGTTCAGACAAACAATACAAACCATAATCACCGCCATGTTGCGACTACTGATCAAAGACGCCGCCTTCAAAGGGAAGATAACACACAGGCACCGCTCTACTGCTATCACCATGGTGATGCACCCAGAAGCACTGCGAAATCCCAAATATACTCCAGACACAAAAGAGAAGATTATGGCATAAAGACTTCCATACCTGACAGGGTCGACCTGCCCCATGTAGTAACCGACACTGTACAGCAGTGACACCAGCAGGAGACACATGTCCACCAGCGACAGCGCCAACAGACACACGTTCATGCGGTCCCCAAGTCCCTGGCGCCAGAACACCACACAGCTGATGATGTTGGACGGCACGCCCACCACAACAATAGTAGGATGAACGAAATTTTGTAAAATAAACAAAGTCGTCAGGTAGTCCTTGTAAGACATGATGTCACGTGGGTTGTCCCATAGTGCAAAACCACAGGTGTCTGAACCACACTCAGTTTTATTCATTGTGGATATTTTCTGCAACAAGCGACAAATTGATGGCACCTTTGAAGTTTTAATGAATTCTATGAGAATATCAGTAAGTACAGGTTTTTAACTAAAGAACCAAAGACAATGTAGTCTGTCCTCAAGGAAACCAAAAAAGCTCGAGAGGGATCTTCTGATGCCTGGACAACCTCCTGTTAGCAAGTTTCTTTACTCACACATTAATTTATTGGCTCACTTTTAAACAATAAATATGTTTATACAAATATTTTATAGTAACTCATTTTCTGTTCGAAATGTTTCAATATTTGTGACTTGGTCTAATTTAACGAGGATAACATTCATCATGTCTTTTTTGTCAAGTTTACGGAGTTACTGATGTGACTGTTGACAGGAAACGTTAGCAAAGGATGAAAATCACCTGGCTGTGGGTTCACTGTTGCTTTCTTCTTATTTTAATGTTTAGAAGACACACCCAAATGTTTTGTTCCATTTTTTGTTAATATTTACATAACTGACAGCGACATGCAACCGCTTTAGCAGGAACAAGAACTATTTTGTTCTCTGGAATCGATGTTAGTGTTTTCATGGAGGATAGCTTTCTGTCTGGCACTGTGTCGAATTACATAAAATTTCCCCCTGTTCAAAAAAATTCTCTTTTAAGTACACAATTTCCTGTCGATTACTTTAATTGTAAAGACGATACCATTACCTATTGCTTTCTTTGTCCGGTTTACAGAGTTGGTAAGATAAGACGGAGTAAGATAACATGTATTGTAACTGTTCCTAACAGTGGTCCGACAACAGTCATATGGCCAAATGACTACAAGTCAGAGGATTTTCTTATTTCAGAGCATACACACACCACCTGATATTGTTTTAAAAATTCAAGTTTTTTGATCAAATTCTTTGTCATTATCGATCATCCTACTCTTTTCAAATCGTCGGAAGTAAACACTTACTTCATGGATTGCTCAGTGAACACGTGAAAGATATAGTTCACGATGTAAGCCAGTCTGTTCTGTAAGATCAGCGTGGGAAAACTACTTCAGTAAAAGTATCGAATTAATTTTTCTCAGTTTGTTATTACTGACAGTCCATGCACAAAGCAGGGCTAGAGCGAAAATTTCACCGCTTCACCAGTAACTGGAAGTCTGTCGATCCTCTTAGTTGGCTATCTCACAGATACACAAGCTATACATACGAAAATTATTAAAATTTTTAGAATAGTATATGTATAAAAATGCTAATTAGTGCCTGTTGGACATTGACAATTTATCATGATGTCTATCAGCATATTCTCAGACAGGGTTTGATGTCTTTACTTTTATATAACCCTATAGGAAATCTGTTTTCCTCTTCCCCACTATCCTGATGTATGTGTCTGGTCTGGAGGCCGACAGTCTTATTTCAAGTGTTTTCACACACTAACTACTCAAAGTCTAGTAACTGCAATTGTCAGCTCGTCCTCATTACCTTGATTACCGGCTACTGCAACACGACTGAGCCTAGCGGCGATAACAGCGGAGACGACACCATCGACGACTTCACATCGTCTCTAGGTGTTCCCTCCTCCTTACGGCCGGCAGCTGGTAACTGCTTGAGATGAAACACATTCAGGTTGAATCTCTGCATTTTATACTGTTGATGAGGAACAATTAAATTGAATATTTATTTAGTGTCTTACCTATTGTATGTGCAAACAGAAAATAGTCCATACCCTCTACAAAATTCTTGCATATCTCGTGAAGCAATTGTTTAATTAAAGGGGCATCGCAAACAGGCAGCTGGAATAAAATATTCGTGAAGGTGATTCACATGATTAATTTCTCCATATTTTCATGAAATTTTTAATTAAATGTCAACAGTTTTTCAAAATGTTAGGATCATTTTAGGTATTTTTATTATGCAGAGGGTGTGCATTTGGAATTGTTTGAATATAGAATTTAAAAAAAAAACTAATAATTTTTTTTAAAAATATTACAAAGTACTTAAAGTGTCTTCAGCTGTCCCTCATCTTTAAGATAATTGTTGCTCCAAAATAATTGTTTGTATACTACTATCTTTTGTAGTATTCGTAATAGGTTTTTTTCTTAAGAAATAATTTGCCAGTTGAAAGTATCAGATGAGGTGTACACAATCTTAATACTTTTTTCAAAAAATGAAAATCGCTTTCCTATTTATTTTAATAACAAGTTGTTTTACTGGAATGTTTGCTAGCTTAGATTTTATTACAATACTGAGTAGGTTTTTCACTGGAGCAGGTAGCATTTTAAAGAAATAAGAAAGGTTATTAAAGACATTTCTTTTATTTTACAAATGTTTGTTCCTACACAACCGATTGCATGTATGATGGCGTTGATGTGTCAATCCCTGTCATTGCTAGTACATTCCTAATGCATATTCCTTCCAGCCAGATGTCATCTGTTTCCCAGACACATGAATATTCTTTGATGTGTTTCTGTTGGTGCAGGTGTGTGATTTGTTATTATTGGTGTTGACTTCTACTTGCTCTCGTCAGACACTTTCTTCATTCAGTCAGCACGTGATCTCAGTTAATGTCGGGTAGCTCCTGTCTGCTATAGAGTCAATGTAGTCTTGAAGTTGTAGACTGGTCTCCCACCGATGACGGTGACGGTTGTAGGGGAGTGGGTCTCCATGTTCACTGAGAAATGTGTGGAAGCATTTGCATAAACACCACGTCGTTTACGTACACGTGTATTTGTGAAAATATTTGTGGGTACAATGTGTAGGATTTAATATTTCTCATCTGTTACAAACATTTTACAGAAAACTCAATGATTTTAGGATTTTTTTTAATTATTAAAAAGCATCGACAGCACCACAACTTTATAGACATTAAAATGCTATCAAGAGATTCGACAGACAAGACAAGATGTGGTGAACTAAGTCACGTGGGAATCCAACATCAAAATGTCAACTAACAGGTCTTAAAGTATTATTTCGATTTATTTATATTTCATAACGCTCCTTACGCTTTAAACCATATCTATCTTAAAATTAGGGAATAACCCCAATAGTGGCAGGGGAATATAACTTTTCTGTCACGAAACTGTCTTTTCATTTTCATTTATTTATTTGAGTTTGGAGGCAGTTATGGGAAGGGGGAAGAATACGTTGTTTGACCGAAATTGTGAAGCCTACGCCTACCTCCCCTTTCGTGTTGCCTTCACACTTTTATACACACCAACAACTGTATACCAGAAGCGGATAGGAAGGTCTCTGGCTAAGTGTGCAAAACTGAGATCAACACCTACTTTATTAAAGTAGCTAAACATTTAAAACGTATTTAAATTCTAAACTAATAAACGCCACATATATTGATTAACAGTCAAAGTAGTGCTTCATTTTATTATTCGGCTCATAACATCATAAAGGCTACATGAAATCTTAATATTTTATAGAACTGTGCAGTTCTGACGATGGTTTTAATTTGTTTGAACTCTAAATGCGACACTAATGCTTCCCTGTAACTCTCAATAGATGTCACTTAACGAAAATATTATTTAAAAAAGAAAAACACGAATGGAGAGCAAGTAGAGCAAGTGTACATCTCACCTATTTCAGACCAATTTCTACGTGGACTTTGATGACAATTGTTAAGTTACTCTAAAGTAAATATAACATCTGTATTTGAACTATCCATGCAGATATGCTGTACACATACATATTTTATTTATGCTTGCTTTACACATTTATGTAACAGTGATGTTTCCGAAGAAATAGGCTTTGCATATTTACGTTCAAATGCCTATAAAGTGTATGAGTTTTTTTCGGCAGATGGCCTTATTCCATGTTGTTGAGATTTTGGAAGAAGCCAAAGAAGGTTTAAAGGGGTTAGTAGCTGTAATTCCAGACAGCTGGCTGGGACGATTTAAAGATTCCACTGGTCGCAATTACTTGTGCAACTGGCCACCAAAATCTGTTAAAGCAGAATCTGAGAGAGACTTAAAGAAATGTTGGAGGTGGAGAGTGATGACACAAATACTCCTACTGCATCATAAAGGACACGGATAACTCCAATTAGATTTCGGTCTGTTTTTATTTTCTCTACCATATGTTGCCATACTCTTTGCCGCCAGTTGTGAGCCCTAGGGTATCTGAAAGTAGAAGCTTTCAGCAAATTAGCAGCATTTCACCTCTCCCTTCACGGTTCCAACACCCTTTGTCTGCAAGCACAGGGACCCACAACTCCTTGGAAGGTAATTTAAAGTCATTTTGTTTATAATCATTTTAACATTTTGTTTGTTTTTACCTTCTACCAAGTATTTTGGACAGTGTTTTTGTGAAATATAACCAGAAGGGCAAAATCCCAGGCTTCTGTTGCCATAGTGAAACAAAATGAAATAAATATGGTTCACTATTTTACATGTTTTTTGCTCTTGCGTTCGTTGGTTCCAGGTACATTAAAGCAAGCTCTACAACATATAATGTCTTCTCTGGAAGAGCTGAAAACCGACATGAAAGATGTAAAAAATAGGTTTGCACAGAGGGAGTGCCAACCCCAAGAAAAGGAAAATACATGTGGGGAGCTGCCAGTGCCACTTTACATATCTATATAATCTGCTTGTAGCTTTCTTTATTTCACTTTATATTCTGGATTTTAAGGTCAGTGACCTATAATTAAGTGATTATTTTTATGCAGACCTCATATTCTTATATTTGTTCTATTTTTAGATGCTGCAAGAAAAATGTGCCCTGCAGCTACAGAAGTAGAAGTGCAGGCATTGATCGCAAGCTGGCTAACTGGTGCACGAGATCGAGACAACGGAAGACGAGAAAGGGCACCCGAGCACAGACGATTAAAATCATTATTAAATAGTTCTGGGGAGGGGAATGCCTTGGGGGACATGTAAAGGTGTACATTTGTCTGTAAAATTCTTGCACATAAACTGTCAATTTAAAAAAAAATTGCATACATTTAATTATAAAAGCTTAATATAATCTTAAAATTATCTGAGTATGCTAATCTGACCTCTAGAGGTGGGAAATATTTGAATGTCTTTCTCGTATCTAGATCGAAGTTCTCGAGGCTGTACTGGGTCGTCTGGAGTGTGACACGCTAGAGTTATCCCGACAGAAACAGGAAATGACGTCAAACGTGACGTCACGATACAAAGCTTTGGTGAGGTGGGCGACTCGCGTACGTGAAGAGGGGATGGATGAGATGGAGTGCGTGCAGCGTGCAGCACTGAAGGAGATGGAGGCCGAGAGGATTGTGGCGAGAGACACCAAACAGCTGCTGTCTCGCCTCGTGACGCGTGAGGCGCGCTGCTGCACGACGATGCGCTCATTCAATACGTCAACGGGGGAACAAGGAGGGTCACCTGCAGGTCAGACGACAAAGCCGTGCAGCTAGACCAGGTACGAGACTTCGTGGGGAGACAGGAAGGACAGGACCCTGTAATTCATCCAATTCTTAGTAATTGGCAAGGCTCCCGCCGACACCGCTCTGTGGACCGACAAGGTGTGCAAGCCACCACACCACTACAAGGTACGTTGCACCAATTGGTGGTGGACCACCGTTAATATATAAATAAAATCATTGATGTCTAAGTAAAGACAAAACCGCATTAACAAACTAAATATCCAAACGACCAGCTTTCGCATATGTATCTATTACATTTGAGTGCTGTTTACTCAAGTACAGGCAGTAAGCAGCGGTCTCTATCATTGTATCAGACACTTCAGTTCTATTCAACAGCTTCAAACCTGTGGACATTAGAAGAGTTCCCAAAATCTGCACCTAAGGTTCGGATGATGTCCAGAGACGTTCACGCACATCTACACTTCCATGAATAATCGTCCTCGAAACTTCGTAAGCTGTAGCCACTGGGGTTGACGAGGTCAGTACTCCAGGCTGACGTTGAACGTATCCCTGTCCCAGAATACACTTTCCAACTTCCGAACAGTAGATGCTGACTGGGCAGACACACCTGACTGCTGACGATACAACTTCAATAACCAGGAACAGCGGGTGTTGACTGGGCAGATACACCTAGCTGCTGACGTTCCTCTTCCAATCGTCTTCCTTCTTTCGATAATTCCTTCTCCTCCTAGGTAATTCCTCTTCCAGGTAATTCCTGAAATGTTTACTTTTGTAATGAATATTCGTATTGAGCTTTATCGCTATTACAACAACAACAACTCTTTCATCATCATCACTTCTAACCAAATATTACATCATTTCACACCATTCTTTCGCGGAAAGGGAGATAGCCAAAGCAAGTAAAACAACTTATCCCATACCTTGACTAGGCAAGGAATTAATCCGATTCCAAGATCTCTTCTACTCAAAATTCGCTGCCGTCTCTCCACTTCGAATACTTGCGTGGAAATGACCAAACTAAATATTTTCCCCATACACCTGGGGTTCAGTGAACCTTTCGCTCGTTCATGCACGTTTTCTCTAACGTCCTCACTTCCAATCATTCCATCTAGTGCACGGGTAAGGGCGAGAATCACTGCCTACCAACAGACAGAGGTGTAAACCCCCACCCCAACCCCCACCCGTTCCTAACAGCACATTCGTCCAAACACGTGACGCACCGCTTGATGTTGTTACTCCTAGCGGATCTCAAACTCTCTGTTACTTTGTACAGCGTTCAGTTTTACTTGATAACTATCACTTGATTGATTTGCATTGAAAACAAGTACATACTGTTTACATACAACGAGTAACGAGAGTGTTATTATGCTGAATAATAATTTCTGTAATCGGAGATCAAATCGACTAAGCTATATAGTCCAATTGACTCGGGCTGTGACCAATGGATAAATGGTCAAATGATAGATGGGGAGCCTGCTGGCTCCATACAGAGTCCCAGTGTCAAAAGAACGGCCCGGTGGCGCAACGGTTAGCGCCTGTCACCAATACAGTGAAGGTTGGCTGCCCTGAGTTCATTTCTCGTCTCGGGCATGCTGTTCTTTCTCTGCACGTGGCATCTGTTCACAGGGCTGGCTGCTTGCCGTAATATAGCCTTAGTTGCTGGCACGGCGTAAAACACCAATTCCCCCCCCCCCCCAGTGTCAAAAGAACCAACTAATCAGTCAACCAGGGATTCCACGACATCCTATAAACACGGACGGGACAGCACAGACAGCGGCTCACGTGCTCTAGCCCGGATGTCAACAAATCACGTGCAGTCCGCAGTCAACAAATCAAGTGCAGAGGCTCATGAACCACACCTTCCACGGACATATTTTTTCTTTGCTATTGTACAGTTACTGTTAATCTATTCATGTGAGTAAAACGCGAGACAGAGAAATTGTATGCTTTGCGCATGCATGTGTGTGCGTTTGTTTGTGTGTGTGTGCGTGCGTTTATATCCAGTTTAATTGACATGTAAGACGAGAGGCCTTTGCAATTAAGAATTAGGATTTAGATTGTTCCTTTTATTCCATGATATAGTATAATTTCCTTGACTGACGATGGGTTTGTGTAATAGTATGTGTGCCTGTGTGTGTTCATGTGTGTGTGTGTGTTCATGTGTATGTGTGTCCATTGTAGTTCACTTTTAAGGTAAGTGTGTTTAGACCTTTGTGATTAGGATTTCGCATCGACAACTTCCCGCACAAAACGATACAAAAATGGCGGGAGTGGTAGCAAACTGCAAATAAGTTTTTAATCATTGATTGGTTTGAAGGGGCAACAAAGTGCTTATCCTTTACGTGGTTAATATAATATCGTTAAAAAACTTACAAAATGATCTCTAAAACGGAAATGAATAAGATGCTTTAACTTTGCCATGGTAGTAGGTCTGTGTCGACCTCTTCCTGCACTAATGGCGGAAGAGGCGGCCTCATGGCATCTGGAACTATCCAATACGAGTTTTAAACATAAGGAGCAGCAAAATGCTGATGCGTATATGTGGTTGCAAAAAGAATAGTTAAATGTTCACCGTTCCGGATGCGATTCACTTTACCTAATACAAGCAACAGCTTATAGGATAGTAGGAGATTGATTTCTATTACAATATGGCTACTTGGAGACATGACAAACTGGGAGAGGTCCGATTGTACATCTTTATGCTTATACTGCACTGGATATTTCTAAGCAGATGGCGATAAGAACCGAAAGTACAGCCTTCGTCTTGGTTAACCTGGCGACAGGGGCAGGAACTCTCAGCTACTCTACAGCACGCGCACACGTTACTGTATTTTTGCTCTGTGCTTTATTAATCTAAGAATTTAGCCGTGTAAGAATTTGTTTTCTGTAAATTGTACATCAAACGTTTTAATATAGTTCATGTAAATAATGTACAACAGTTTGAGTAGAGGTATGGAAGATTGTACTCTTGTTTCGAAACTAGTCTGTTGCAGACGATTTATTTCGCGACGTTCATCGTTTGTTTAATAACAGAGAGGATCTGCAAGGGTGGTAAACAAGATTTAGGAAAATGTTAACTTGAGCGTGGTACGTTAGATCATCAGCTTTCTATGCAGTTTTAAGGCTTACTTTCTGCCTTGGCTACTTGCATCCTGCTGATACATTGCTGCTACTCGCTTTTGTTGATTGTTGCTTACTTCTCGATCCATTTGCTTGCTAAAGTTCACTGACAACACACATAGAGGAGACATTTTAGAATCATCGCGTCGTGAGAAACTCTTATCAGGTGCACACCACTGAACAAGGCGGTAAATATTTTCTTTTCTGTGACAACAAAAACATTTTGATTTTGTGTCAAAGTTTGTCATCGCTTGTTGTTTTCAGATTTCAACATTTTAAAATATATTTTGCATCCCATAGCAGGCCCTTCGTAGATCTATTTTTAGACTGACTCTTTGCCTCGAACTAGTTTGGTTGCTCTAGTTACGATGGCAGACGACACGAGAAGGGGGCGCTGACGATGAAAGAATGAGTAGATCTGAAGCCTCCGTCGGTACAGTATCTCCAGGGAAGCCAAACGACAGGGACGGAAAGCCTTTATTCATACAGTATTTTCAGGTGAGCCAAACTTGACGACAGGGAAGAAAATTGGAAAGGTTTTCAATCCAAAATGGCGACTGGACGACATTACAGCTCAGACTTGCGTTTGTCCTGCAGTCTGTGCATGGAGTCCTATCGTGGTCGCACTCCCAAGCTGCTGCCTTGTTTTCACACTTTCTGTCTGCCGTGTCTGGAGAAATCGTCGTCACCGCAACGTCCAAGAAATCGGCTTCACACGCAGACGACAGTCCAGTCAAAGAAATGAAAGAAACATGCGAAGAGGACAAGCAGAGCGAAGATGATTCTGAGGAGAAAACGACAAAACCTGAGCAAGAGAAAGACGATGGCGATGATAATACTTATAGGAAAGGATGGAGAGGAGAAAAAGTGACATTTCAGTGTCCTACATGTCGTGTCCTTGTTCCTGTCCCTGCTGGGGGAGTGATCCAGTTTCAGGTAAGTCACAAAAGTTTTCCCTGTCGGCTTAATGCTACTTTCGGTTTCTCGTGTTTCTAGGTATTGCGCTGCTTTCACACGTTAGCAATACAACGTACATAGGTGGTGATAAAGAAATAGTCTGAGAACCTACAACACAGTTTTCATCAATGTTCATCGAAAGATTTTCCAGGATCCTGTCCAGAAACCTTGAATCAGAATCTTGTTATGGCGAACACCCGATAGCATTTTATCAAAAGTCTACGAAGTTAAATATTTCTTTCTTCATTCATATCCCCTTGTCTCTTGGGTTCTTTCTATATATATCCTTGTAAGACTTTGTTCTCTTTGAATGACTGCTGTTTTTGAAAAAAAAAACTTATCATTTTATTGTAGAAGCCTACAAAATCTTTACAAATCACAAAATGACACGAAATTAAAGGGACATCCCGAAGTAATTCTTAAACTGTCGTACAATGCCCACGTTTTGCCCCAATATTTTGACGGTAGGGTTTTTTATTTTTCATTTGTGAAGCAGCCTTAAGCCTGAGTAGCTGAGTAATGTATAGAGCATATCAAACTGAAGGTCCCCCAAGGGCCGCATGTGTCACATTTGTGTTGTCACGAGTGCCGGAGGTGTGTTTGCAAAGGGCCGCATGCCTCCCACGTTGACATACCTGGTATAGAAGACTCGAGCCTACTTTCCGCTTCGCTTTAGCAATGACTGTCGATATGCACAGAAGTTAACGGGTATCATTTTCGTTTTAGCGAACTACGAGTAGCAATCTGGTGCGTTTGTCAAGTACACTGTAAATAACAGTGCGAGCCCATTGCGTAAAGTGTAATCAATTCGTGGTATTCATTTAAATCTTGTACTTATATAGTGTACATTGTGAATATTGATTTTCTCACAGGACTAGGTGTTGATAGTATATTTCTAGGACTTGCTACCCTAACATTGCAGACAAAAATCTCTCCATTTATTTGAATCCTATTGCAGGCACTAACCTTAACAAAAATTAAACGAAATTTAACATTGTCTTTAATGGAATTTTGCACAAAATTCTTTAAGATTAATCCTAGTTATTGTTATTGCGTTAAACACAATCAGTAAATGTGACATTTACCAATTACAAGATAATTGCTTAAAGTATCATTTCGATTTATTTATATTTTGTAACTTCCCTTACGCTGTTAACCACATCAATCATAAAATTAGGGAATAACTCCAATGCTGGCAGGTCAATAAACCGTTGCTGTCACGAAACTGTCTTTTTATTTTATTTATTTACGTTTTGAAGGCAGGGATTGTAAGAGAGTTGATACGTTGTTTGACCAAAATTGTCAAGCCTACGTCCACCTCCCCTTTCGTGTTGCCTTTACACTTTTATACACACCAACAACTGTATACTAGAAGCGGATGGGAGAATCACTGGTTAAGTATGCAAAACTGAAGGTCAACACCTACTTTTTTAAAAAGTAACTGAACATTTATAATGCATTTTTATTTTCAACTTATAAAAGTCATATATATTGATTTACAGTCAAAGTAGTGCTTCATTTTATTATTTGACTCATAACATCATAAAGATTAGATTACTGCCCGATATGCCGGTCGGCACGAAGGGCAGCGACAAATGTCCTCCACTTTTGCCTGTCCTGGGCTAGCTTCCCCACAGTACCCCAGCTGAGGTTTAGGGTCTTCATGTCTGCCTCCACAGTTCGTCGCCAGGTGTTCTTGGGCCGGCCTCGCTTGCGTTTTCCTTCTGGCGTCCAGTGTAAGGCAGTTTTTATGATGGAGTTGCTCCCGCCTCTGATGACGTGACCAATCCAGCGCCATCGCTTCTTCATCAGGATGGTGGCCATGCTCTCCTGCCCACACTGGGTAAGTAGTTCTTCGTTGGAGATTGTCCTTGGCCAGAAGATGCCCAGGATTCTTCGCAGGCTTTTGGTGTGGAAGACTGACAGTTTGTTGAGGTCGCTGTCAGTCATTCGCCAGCATTCCGAGCCATACAGTAGAGTGGACATGACCAGACTCTGGTAAAGTCTCAGCTTGGTATTGATGCTGTACCGTGTCGACTTCCAGATGTTGCTTAGCTACAGAAGATGCCCCTGCCTTTGCTCAGTCTGCTCTGGATGTCACGGCGTGCTCCTCCATCCTGCTTGACCACGCTGCCCAAGTAGGTGAAGCTTTCAACCATCGGCAGGTCTTCTCCCTCTACGCTGATCGGTGTTGTATTGGTGGTGTTCAGGGTCATCACTTCTGTCTTTGTCCGGCTGATGTGCAGTCCGACGTTCTGCGCAAAGGTGTTCAGGCGAGTAGTCTTCTCCTGCATGTGTCGGTGGGTGTGTGACAGCAGGGCCAGGTCGTCGGCAAAGTCTAGGTCTTCTAAGTTCGTGGAGAGTGTCCATCTTATGCCCCTTGGTTCATCTTCCGTTGTGTGGCGCATTACCCATACCCATTACATCATAAAGGCGACACGACATTTTAATATTTGATAGAGCTGTGCAGTTCCGACGATGGCTTCAATTGTTTCTATTCTAAATGCGACACCAATGCTTCCCTATAACTCTCCATGACTGTCACTTTACGAAAACATTATTTTAAAAAAGGAAAAAAAAATGGATGGAGAACAAGTAGATCAAGTGTACATCTCACCTATTTCAGACCAATTTCTACGTGGACTTTGATGACAAACCTGACGCCAGTCTAGACCTACCTGTAGAGTGTGACACGTGTGAGGACGGCAGCCGCGAGACAGCGACACACGAGTGCGGAGACTGTCGTCACAAGATGTGCTCACGATGCAGTCGTCTGCACGCCATGTTTGCCAAGGGCCATCGCGTGCGATCCCTTGATGCCCGTGATGTTAGCATGTCGTCTGCCCCCATAGTCGTGAAGACAAGAGAGTGCCCGAGTCACGCTGGCCAATCGCTGTGCTTCCACTGTCGTCAATGTGACGTCAGCATCTGCCTGCACTGTAAGCTGACGTCACACGAAGGTCACGCCACAGAAGATTTTATGGCGGCTGTCACACGAGCCAAAGGAGAGGTGACCAGACTTATGGTGACTGCAAACCAACAGGTCAGTCAGCTAAATAAAAACTGCTTGTTGACATTTTATTTCTTAATGGCTTTTTTTTTACCTCCACACAGGTTTAATCTTTTTGATGTTTTTGTGTCTAGATCCAAGTGCTAGAAGCTGTGCTTGGTAGTTTGGAGCGAGATTCAATGGAGTTATCCCGCCAAAAACAGGAAATGACGTCAAACGTGACTTCCAAATACGAAGCGTTGGTGGCGTGGGCGACTCGTGCACGTGACGAGGCGCTGGAGGAGATGGAGTGCGTGCAGCGTGCAGCACTGAAGGAGATGGAGGCCGAGCGGATTGTTGCGCGAGACACCAAACAGCTGCTGTCTCGACTCGCGACGCGTGCGGCCTCTTCCTGTCACACCGACGCCGACGCCGACATCGTCCTGCACAAATCGGAGCTGCAGGCGGCGCTGCTGGACGACGACGCTCTCACCCGATACCGTCAACGGGGCAACAAGGAGGGTCACGTGACCTTCTTTAGGTGCAGGTCAGACGACAAAGCCGTGCAGCTAGACCAGGTACGAGACTTTGTGGGCAGACAAGAGGTTCAGGACCAGGACAAACAGGACAAGATGGTGGTGATGTCAATGAGAGAACTCTCAGAAAAAGCTGTGGCGATGACGAAGTCAATGGAGGATTTGGGGATGAGCATGACTAGAATGATAGGTAATGTAGAAGGAATATTTGAGGATTCACATTGTTGTTGGAATGTTCAAATAGTTTATGTATGATTATTCTCAGCTAAATAGGAGATATATGTACAACCAATGCCACTAACTTTTAAATGTTATGCTCCTTTCTTTTGTGGATTTAAAATTTAATGTTCTTAAAGAAGTTATAAATATTCATACGATAACAATACTCTAAAATGTGACGTGCATGTGAATCTTTCTATAGCATATTGTGTATGACATAGGATTAACGTTTGAAATGAAATAACTTCCATCTTGTACTTCCAATCGGTATTTTCAGTAATCTTCATATGTTGTCAAAGTGACTTTGAGATCTTAGAGAGCTTTAGCAATGACTAAGGAACTGGATAATTTGAAGATGAACACGATCACGATGTATTACAAGAGCAATTCCTTACAAGAGAAACAAATGACATAAAACAAATCCTTATCTATGAAGGTAAAAGAATAAGCAAAAGTTATTTTTCTTTACATGTAGCCATCGATCTTTAAAATAATATACTCATTACTATAAAGACACTAAAATAAAACAAAAAAGAAAAATATACTGGTGTATTCAAAATTATACGCATACAATGACTCAATATTATGACCATATACATTGAAACTTCAGACAAATAATGTATAGCCATAGTCAGTCTCTATCGGTGATCTTGACGTGTTGTTATAGTGACTCACTCCAGTGAGACCAATGGTATGTCGTGATATTGATAATAATACATCTAGCTATAAACTACTCTATACGTACTATAAACTATATACGCACAGCACAACTCACTCCTTCACGCACACACACACACACACGGATTTCTTACGGATAAAATATTTTCCACTAATTCTTTTTATCACGTTTCACTGTTGTCTTCTAACAGAGAATGCGATAAGGCCGGTGTCATTTAGAGTACGCCTGAGTACACCTGTTAATGTGACGGCAGGAAATCCTGTGATATTCGATGTGGTCGACTTCAACGAAGGTGGAGGCTATGACACAGCCACTGGTGTCTTCACGGCCCCCGTCAATGGAACTTATGTCTTTGTAGCCAACTTGTATGTTCAGGGAGGCAATGGTTATGGCTATTTATCTCTATCTGTGAATGATAAATTAATGAATTTTATGAATGGTTCAAACAGCGTTGGCATGATGCACGATATTGTCAGTTTAAAAACCGGCCAGAAAGTATTGCTCATGCCAAACTCGACCTACACACTAAGCCATAATGAGCAGTACACTTTTTACACAGGTGCTTTACTGTGTGCCAGCATAAGCAGTGATACCACAAGTTAATTTATAGTTGATTCTTTTGTAACACTTGTAATTTTTGGTGACAAAGAAAGATTAAAACAGTTGTTATATGAGACTTTTCTACGCTGAAATAGTTCTGTTTTTCTCCTCCAACTTAATACAAAAGTTTGGTTAGTCCTCGATCATCTCATGAAAAAGCTGTAGTTACATAGCGACTGAATATCTTCAATCAGTCCATAGATTATTTTGATTTTCCTGAAATCATCTTTGTGGAGACAAGGCACTGCCGATGACCTTTTTCATATCCTTTGGTGTCTCAGATTAAGTACGTGATTTTATTTTATTGTTTGGTTAGCTTTCTTTTGATTACGTGGTTTTGTACTGAAAAAGAAACTTTAATTCAGTATAAATTATTTTTCTATTCTGCTTAATTTTATTTTTGAACACTTATCTGTATGCTAGATGAAAATATTTGTGCTCAGTTTGTTTCTCTCTCCCTATCTCTCATATACGTGAACAATATAAGTTGTACGCATCACTAAACATCTCCTAATTTAACACTCCTTTTTATAAATGCATGCTAGGTAACGGCCATACTTTTTAAGACTTGCTTTTCTTGCTTCGTTGTCTTAATTTTTCATGATACTTTTTGCCATATTGTTCCATTGAGTGCTGATTTTTGGGGAGCTGCCTATTAACCATACTACCTTTGCTATCTTTCTTCTTTTAGTAGGCTTGGTGTCAACATTATTATTACAGATTAACAGATGTACAAGTTGTTAATGGTGGTTCGTGTCCATGTACAGTATCTTATAAATAAAGCAAAATGTATCGGTGTATGTGTTTTTATGGTAGTGTGAGAGAGAGAGACAAATGACAGATAAAAAATCCTTACCTCTGAGGGTAACAGAATAAGCAAAAGTTATGCTTCTTCACATCTAGTATGGATCTTAAAAAACACACTTCATTACTACAAAGACATTATAGTAACACAGAAAAGAAAAATGTTATGTGCAAAGATGAGGGTTGATATTTTGACGGGCAATTGTTTTATAACTAGGTAAATAATGATTTTGTGCAGACGCATGGGTGTGTGACTTATTTCCATAGATGCATTGACGAGCACAGTTGGCATTCCCGTTCCGAATACATGTAATAAATACATATTGTAATCTAGCTGATGCCATTTTAACTCTTGTAAATGTACAACCTTTAGCTAAACACAAGCACATATATATATATGTCTTTGTATGTATGTTTCGTGTTAACATACATCAGCACGCTTGCAATTATATGGATAGATATAATATATCCATAAATATTATATCCTTACTAAATGATCAGCGTCTTTGGCCTGCAAATAAATTAGGACGTTAAACACTAATCTTGAATTTTACAATTGAGTTTCCCAAGTTCATTGCATTGTATATATAGCTTGCTAGACAACTTGTAATACTACGTTGGTTATTTGATATGAGCATTGAAAAATGGGAAAATGATGGGTAGTACCAAAATTTGGGAGAGAGAAATTTTTCCCGTAAGCGAGTATATTGTGGATAACACTATAAAAATGTAATTCAGTTTCTTCAATGTTTTTGCATAGGAAACAATTTTTGATTAATTCTTGAGAGTTATATACCTTAATTTGTGGCACTTTAGGTTAGTAACACCTAGTCTAAATCTGACTAGGGCACTTCTCATCCCTATGATTTAGATTTTGTAAATAAGAACACTGGGAGAAACTAGTTTTAAAACAACGATAAGGATAGAAGTGGTCACTACTAGACTAGTTAGCCTCTCACTCCACTCTTCCTTGTAACTATCAATCTTTGTTTAAATTCTTTAAAAAGATAATTTCCTGCACTTTGTTGACCCCATACAAAGCCAAAATCATATCTGTACAAAACCATCATGATGCTGTTAACCTGGGTGATCTTATTGTTTACATGATTATTATATAACATTGTGTAAACCTTTCTAGAAATCCTGCTCTTAGGAGGGTAAACTATTCTTAACCACTACTCTTAAAAAATCTTATATAACAGTTTATACAGGATACATCCCATATTCTCCATAAACTATTATCTTTGGTTTTTTTAAAGACAAAGGTATGAACCCTTTCAATTTTTGTATCAGCACAAGTCAGCAGGATTCAAAACCACACAGAAGGACAGGATGAATTAGTGTCTAAAAAAATGTTGAAATAGAGGGAAGGAGAATGATTGTTAAGCCAATACAATATTTTCAATGTTCACATCACTGCCTTGCGGGATTGGTAAATCCTTTAGTGCCTGTGTAGACACACAGTGGGTTGATAATATAATTCCCAGGTATTTGTATGTTTTTTCATCTCAGGGTTATATGGTGCTAGTAGCACACACATACACACACATTAGGGATGGTAATATTCTCTAACAATCTATACTTGTTAAACAGTCAATGTGAGATAGGTTTGGTTTTGGCTCTGCGGTGGTTTATCGTTCATTTCACTGTGTGTGTAAAAAGCTTAAAGCTTTGTAGTATTATATATTGGCATTCAGTCTTTGGGGCTATTTAAAAGCTTTCAAATAATTGATCGAGGACTTCACGACTATTAAAATTTCTTTCGAACTGCAGAGCTTTGAAAATTTGTTTCCTTAAAGTTCGTCATAACAAGACAAACATGGAAAAAAAAAATAAACAAGTTTAGCAAACTGTTTATGTGACGGTTATACAAAATCTTTGGTCAACCATCCACTCATATTTGTCCTGCAGAATTTAGAGAGATTTAGTTATAAAGGGGAGAACCGCTAGAAACACAAAGGGCCACAACTCTTAAATTGCCGAGCGCAGATTGTACTATTTATGTCCCCTATCGTATTTTCCTCCAAAAATTGGTTTTTGAGATACATTTAAGCTAAAGATTTTGTTTAACATTAAAGATTCTTTTTGCCTTATGTTTGTTATTTGGGGGTGAAAATATGTATGTGTGTATATAGCATGGATGCACGTGTATGTTTTCTTTTTGGTTGGGGATGTTGTATAAGTAGAGGAACATGAGTGCGTGGCCGTTTTTATACACGCACAACAGACATACTAAACTCTTCGTCCAGTGCTTCAAGCGTAAACCGTTCAGTAACCATGCAAGAATTACAAGACTGTGTGGAGATCGAGCAAAAGCTAACAGCAGACGACAGCTGTAGCTACAGTGAGATGAAACTCGGCCTCAAATCACCACAGCCCCACATCCCCCCACTCGCGTGCGACTCTCTCCCCCAGCGTCCCGAGGACCCTCGACAGTGTTTACCTTTCGCTGCAGTGAGATCGTGTCGCGCATAGTGTGGGATGCTCCGATTCCAGACAGATTCTTCAGTAGCATCGGACAGGTGCGCCGAGGGGGGAGAGTTGGGGAGGGTGAATTTTGTTAAGGAAGAGAACGTGACTCTTAAAGTCACATAAACTTAGTGACCGTCATGCTGATAGAAGTTGATAGTTCTTGCACTGGATCACATTTTTGCACTTCCGGAAATAATGTCATAGCAAGCTCCATGTTACTGGGGTTTTTTTTTTTTTTTCCCCGTAAATAATCGTATAAAATAAAATCTTTAGAAGACATGACACCAGGCAGATGGTAAAAGAAACTAGTATGGTGTGACTTACCATGTCTTAAAAACTGAAATAAATAGGGGCTTAGGCTACAGATCTTACACAGAAGTTCCTTTTCTTACAGGAGGGAATTAAAAGAAACGTTCATTATTGTCTATATCAACGTTTCACTTCAACTTATTTTCATACATTTTAAAAAACTCTCCACGTTGATATCTTATACCATGCTCCTTTCATAAATTATGCAAGTGCGTCACTGAGTGCGAAATATCTCAACACATAGGATGGTGTGTATTTTTTAGACTTACTTTCAATTCACAGTCATAATAGCTGTGTGTGTGTGTGAAGGTGGGGCACAGGTGACTCGGAGTGATCACAGACGAAGCCCATTATTTACACACACACGCAGACAGCAATATGATTTCCCATACCACATCATCAATAGCAACAGTCTACAAACCTCAAAATAATGACAGGTCTCTGTTTTCTTATCCTACCCACCCACCCTGTTAGTATTAATCGCAAAAGGAAACCGAAAGAGTGCGCATCCTTGCCCGACATACCGCATTCCTCCAGCTGGTATGTCAACAGAGGCCCACGGAGACGCACTGCTCACCTCGCCGCGCCACCTGGCCGCTGGTGATCGACTTAACGGCTTCAGCAACAGTTCAAAAGACTCTGGAACCGCCGCAGACACCAACACCCAGTGCCTCCTGTTCCCCACCGCACGTTACGGAACCCCAAACATTCGAGAAATCAGGTAAGGTAACTCCAGCTATGCAGGCGCCTGGAATGGAGGAGTTGTGAAAAGGATCTCCTCCCCTGTTCACGCACAATTTGCACAAGAACTCGCGGTCTGCTAAACGATCGTGATTGGTGTGGAGCAGAGGAGGTGGGAGGACGAGGGGGACCTAGAAGCAGGCAGGAAATGTTTGTTATGTGGGGTATGAATCAGTCCTTGCTATGGCGTCTTAAAAGTGTTGACGGTTTCTATTTTCTTAAAGAATAATAAATTCATTTTGGGGGGGGGGGAAAAATTCTGAAAAATGTTTAGTTGTTCACAATAAAGATATATACGCTCAAGGTACAGCGTTAGACAAAGAGTGGATGAGATAGGAAGACAGGGATCGAGAAAGATTTGGATACATTTGAAAGGGAAGTCAAAGATAATAATTTGTACGAAGTGAATTAGCGAGCGAAAGAAAGATGAATTTATTTTCGAGCACAAATTGATGGCAAGCCTCCGATCCTTTCTCATAGTTCACGCATTTATGGTCAGTCTGAAAATTGATGATCATTTCGTCTATCTAAATTAAAATAAGCAAATAGAAAAACCCGCTCTACCGTCCCACCTTTTCTCTTGATCAGTCGCCTGCACAAATTAACAGCACGATGTCAAAGCGACTTTTTTTTTATCAAGAATATAAAAAAGTCCACATTAACTCATTGGTGCTTTTGTATAATTAATTGAGAACACGAGGTCGTTTCTTCAATACCTTGTATTATTTTTCTGTTATATTTGAATACACAGTGCTTACATAAGCATCCACTTTATTCTCAATCACACCTGGGCAGAAGAGACAATGATGATATATGGAAATTCAAATTACGGAGATGTAAGAAACAATAACAAGTCATTTATGACTTCAAATAACTGGGGATTCTGTAGCAGGGGAACTTAGTCTACGTTTTTCATCTTTTATCTTCTTTCCTTCATCCTTTATTTCTTTCATTCATCATTTGTTTATTTCTTTTGTTTGTTTGTTTTTTTGGTTTTTTTGGTACCGTTGCTTGCGTTCATTTTTTAATTAATTTCTTCTATCCATTCTTGTTTACTGTCTTTCCCTCTGTTTTTTTTCACGTTTCTTCGTTTCTCTTGTCCTAACTTACCTGGCGCGTTCAAGCATTTTCTTCCTGTCAACAAAATCTATCCACATTTTTGAACAAGTCAAGAGGTAAGCTGATAAACAACTAGATCATTATTACAACCTCCCGAGCATTATTATAGTCAGAAATAGGCTGTATATTTCTCTAAACCCTCGTGTAGTGCTCAGATTTATTCCTGCAAAACTTGTTAATACAAGAAATTTACTGGTTTTATCTCCCGAACAAGGCGATAAATCATCGAGCGATGTCGAAAACAGTGCATCGTCCGTACATCAGCCAGGACATGGACGCACATTTAAGCAGTAAATTGTATCACAATAAAAACTTGAAGCGCTGATGTATTATAGCCAATGGAAATTTACTCGCTAGCATCACCTCCCTTTGATGCTCCCCGACGACGCTGACGAGCATCCCAACTCTCCTTGGTGTTAATTGCGGTCCGCCATGACAGTTGGCTCCGCGAAACCTCTGGCGCGAAGAAGGCGCGTGACTTACGACCAATTTACGCTCAAGGCCCCTAACCCTGCGCTCCTCTAAGGGTTAGGGGAGTTAACTCTCGGGAGAAAAAAGCCTGTACGCAAGATGGGTATAAACTAAAGAGGGTTTTGCTAAGGCTGTGTGCTGAATGTGGGCAGCTTAAAAGGCCCGCAACTACGGAAGTGGAAATGTCGAGAGTATGTAATAGCTCAAGAATCCTGATATTGAGGATCCGCCCATTAGTGACATGAATAGGCGAGAGTAAATATTCATTTAGGGAACACTAGTGACAGAGAACGTGAGGCTCCGAGTGCTTTATAGCAAGAAGGATGCTAAAAGAGTTATCTTCCGTGGGCTGGCGATAACCGCAGAGTTATCTCTTCGAATTTGGCGCGTGCCACCGTGTGCAAGTGTATTAGACTAGAGTTGTCTTCCCTACCCCCCCCCCTTCTCTTCATCCTTAAAATTAAATAGGTTTTGGGTCAGGGCGAACAAGGAAAGAGTTACCTACCCATTTACCCGATAATTCTTGGCTTTCCACCCGCTTGTCCCTCCTCCTGCACCCAGTCTACACTCTCCATCACCTTTCCTTGGCTAAGCGTCTTCATTAATGCTGCTTGTGGGAGGTTGGTGTGGGGGGACGATTATGCCGATCAAAATCGAGCGAATCATGAGAGCTGTTTCGTCAACAAGACCAATGTTTTTGGTGTCTCAATTAAGGTGCCATTCTAAACATCACTCGCCGCTTTTTTCTGCTGTGGACTGCGAGTTTCCTGTTTTCCAGAGGCTGCGAGGAGCGTATCGTTTCCAAGGCTGCGCCGAAACCCGAGAACGCAATCCCAAGGTGCACCACGGGGATGTTGTTTTCTCGGGCATTCTGTTCGCTCAAAATTCGGCTTCTTCTTTCGAGATTTAATAAGAAGACGAGCTTTTTTTTTTTTTTAATTTCGGAATAAATCGTTTTGTGGCGGAGCCGCAAGCCCGGATGTTCCTATCCCGGATAGTTCATTAATCCTCTCCTGCGCATGCGCACGTTCGAAACCCTACTTAGCACGTCGGCAGGATACTGTTGCACGTGCCGGGTACCACACCCTCTGTACTCTCGCTCCACCGTCTGAGAACGACGACTTCTTGGCGTCTGCGCATCCCAGGGCTGCCATTCCATCATAAGGGAGGTGACTCCGCAGTTTGCCATCACTTAAACGGTCCTGTGTGGTTAATTAAGTCCCCTCAAGCCTGTGTTAGTCGCCTTCATCCGTCGATGCCCGTTGTGCTACAACAGGAGAGCTTTTGGTTTCTTGGGAGGGCAGGATGTGAAGGCATGCTAGTGAGGTGATCACTCACAGAACTCACAAACCCGCTTCTTGTGTTTTCATGGCAACCTGGTGAAGGTTCAAACACATATCAGTAATTCGGGATTCATATTCCTAATTCCACATGTGATGCCAACTTCATGGCGCCCATCTTCAGTATCGTAAACATACTTTTAGTGACAATAAAATAAACATCGCTTTATCATGATGAAATTATCCTCACATCTTGTTTATTCCTAGTGTGTTGTTTATCACCTTTACCTTTGTCTCTTTTAAAGCCTTCCTCTCTCTCTCTGTATATATATAAATATATAAATAATATACAGCAGCGTGAACGCTGTTGATGTTGCCGTCACCTCTGTACACACACTCAAACGAGGCAACAGCAGTTGCATTTTTTATTCTCTCTCTGTATAAATTATTTATTGAATATTTGCCACATTGTTTTATTTGTTTGTTTATTATTTGCTAGTAAGGCCATCCACATATCATATCATGTTATACTGCAGAAGCAAATCATGAAAGGAGTTCAGGCAGAAGCGGATGAGACCGTAGTAGTTGGATATTTAAATAAACCCGAGGTCCAGCCCTGTGAGCATCCAGCCCTGTGAACAATGTTTCAGGTCCAGAGACAAGCAAAGTGTCTAGACATGTACTAGTATGTATACTTGCTGTTTGGTCCACTGTCTGTTTGGTCTCACTCCCGACAAATCTCTTCATCAAAAGTGACTTTCCCAATGTCTCCAAAGCCAGAAGTTGCTCAAGGGTTGATCAAACATAAAATTTCTAACGAGACAGAGGAGACTATCGGTGACTGCGGTGGTGCTAATCACCGCTGGCCAGAGAGATTTTATTTCGCGGATTTCTGTAATGAGTTGTCACGATAAATGCTGGGGCCTGATAAATGACTATATCTACGGCAGTCATTAAAGCGAGTAAAGCCTCGCTCCTGCAGAGGGAATGTATTCTGGGTGGATATCGGGGAGGCCCCCGTCGTTGCCCGTTGCCCTGCCGACAAGAAATCGTGTGTGACACTATCTTCCAGATTTCATGCAACTCATAAGACCACTGGCTTCTGTGACCCGTGGGTATAAAAGTTGTTGTTCGGGGGTAGTGGTGGGTGTGTATGCATGTCTGTGTGTGTGTGTGAGAGAGAGAGACAGAGAGTGGTATGAGAGTTTTTTGTATGTATGAGAGAGAGAAAGAATAAAGAGAGGTTGTGTACACGGATGTTTGTGTTTGTTTGTGTATGTGTGAGAGAGAGAGATAAAGAAGAAAGAGAGATTGTGTTCATGTATGTGTGTGTGAGAGAGATGTAGAAAGAGAAAAGAGAGGTTGTGTCCCCCGTGTACCTTCACTTCTCTTTCCCTCTTTATCAGTCCACTTCATTTTGGTATCTATAAACTCACATCAATTTTTTTCATCTAGTTCTACAATGATATTTTCCTAACTTGTACATTCTAACCCCTCTTTTTTCCTACAAGATCCTCCCCAAACCTCCTTAACCTACAAGAGACACGACCTGCAGAATTACTTTGCGTTTTCGGCAGCCCCTGCACTCAGGTCCCTGTCTTCATCCGGGTCTTCACTCAAGGTGCTGCTCCAGCTTTTGTCTACACAGTCGGAAATTATCGCCCACTTACAGAAGAGGAGTGATGAAAACAGGATTATCTACCTTTTTATCAAACGGCTCCCTTGTATGCTTTAAAAACCGACGAGTGCTTCAAGATCTGTAACGAGCGGTCTCGGTTACTGCCTCTTGCTGAGCTCTCTAATGGGAAGAGAATAATAGGTGAGGCGATAGTTACAGCAAGTGTATTATCGGAGCGGCTCCCCAGGCGTCTGTCTTTTTTTAACTGCCTGGCTGCTGAGAACACGAGATGCAGGCACTCGACAGAACAGTTCCTAGGGGCCAAGGTAATCAGTACTTTGACATCCTCACTCCAGTCCGGGACTTTGATGTGCTGGGGATTCCCGCTGTCAAATATTTAAAAATATAGAAAAATATAGAAAATATATATAAAGTGTATACTAGTGACTATATCACAAAGTAACAAACGATACTTGAGATGGTATTGGCAAATATTTGTAACAAAATTATTTTTAAGTGAAATGACATATCATAACCAAAAATTTAAATTATTAACTAACAATTATTTTTATTTATTTCTATCTTATTTCTTTTTTTATTTCTTTAACTTCACTTCTGGTTTTACTCTGAATCTTAACTGCTTTTTACGGGCAAGCAGCTGTCTCGCATCCACACATTCCAGGGCCAGCTGGGTTGCATGAGCGGGTGTATCTTCAGTTCCATACATAAAGCTGCCCATAGGAACTGTCCACGTTGTGAGATTTATGGGCGCTACTATGTGCGGAAAGGAGATATGATCCACCCAGGGTCTCCCCTCATCGATCTCTTTTAGGATCCTTGAAACTTTTGTGTCTCTTTTTAGGATCCTTGCATCTGCAATGTGTCTTTCTAGGTCTACACATATTCTGGGACTCTTTGAGTGTCAGTGTCTCTTCTGAAATTCAGAATCCGTGGGTCTGATGGGATTTTCTTCTCTGAGAATTTAACCTCTTCGACTAACATTTTTGTATCAAAGGACAATGTTTTGTACACTTCAGATAATGTCGAAATGATAGTGGCCATTGATGATGGATGTATCAAAGACATCTAACACTGATGCATGTCACTCTCTGCATACATGAATATCAAATTATTAATTCCAAAGTTTTCAGTATAGTTTATAACAGGATACCCTTCTATGTAGATGTCCTGGTCAACAAATGCTTGCTTTGTCTTCTTATTTTGGTGATAAAGGGGTTAAAACCTCTACAGCCTTCGCTTGGAACACTTCTCAGGCAGGCAAGATCCAAACTCAGCTCACTTGGCATGGTCCTGGGTTATCACCGACGAGCATCCATCATGGTCTTAATTCTATCGCCTACCTCTCTTCACTTGGATCAACAATTTTATGCGCGCCGCTCTATCACACTGTGTCCTGCCGAGATAAAATATAGCCCACTCGTCTACAATCTGTTGGCGCGTGCAGATCGTGAGGGATGCCCGGAAGACGAGCAAGAGTTTGGGGAAAAGAGGGGAACAGGTACTTTCAACTGTGCTGAGTGGGATAGGTGCCTGAGGACGATATGAATATCGCCATCTTTGTTACGTACCCACACAGAGAGAGAACCGAGATAAAGGATGGAAGATAGAAGGGAGAGACAGAGAAGGAGAGAGAGAGGTTCTTAACACTGATTGATGCACTGTGCAAGGAACTTGTTCACACTGATTCCGATCGTGATAGGAAGGCGGTTGTCAGCCATTCTCTCCAGAAGAGCGGTGAAGCCGTACGGCATGGCAGAACTAATTCGACATTTTGTCAGCCGCCATAACGTGTGGTTAGACCTGTGTCTGGTCTGTCCGCCTACAGGTTCATTTGGAGACAGTTAACAAAACTGTTTTACTTTGCCTCATGCCTGCAGCAAAGCAGCGGAATCGCAATAAATTAGTGGTATCCTTGGTAACCCTGAGTTTTATGGTACTAGCTTTATCTCTGGGTATGTCGTGTGCACGTGCACACACACAAACAAAAACAAACACCCGCGTGCCCACACTCTCAAACACACAGAAAGGATGTAAAGAAGACTAATATTAATTTAAAGTAGTTTTGATTTTATGTAGGGAGTATTATATGTCTGAAAGGAATTCCATCCTTTCACCTAACATAATTAGAATATTTTTTTTAATTTTTGTAACATTTTAAAGTTTTATTTGATATATGAAAACAACAGACAACTCCTATTCCATCCCTTCATCTAACATAATTAGAATGATTTTTTTAAATTTTTGTAACATTTTAAAGTTTTATTTGATATATGAAAACAACAGACAACTCCTACTCTACTGTAAAAGATAAGTTATGGTCATCCCCTAACCTTTTCAGGTTGTTTTAGGTGTGAGGGGTTAAAAATCTCACTCGGGGCCATCTGTACTCGAGGGCGATGTCCAACTCCTCTACCTCGCTGCCTTACCTTTCTCAACCATCGATAGAGTCAGGTACCCGTTCGCGCCAGATGAGTCTCTGAAGACGTTTACTGCTCTACTCGGGTATCGAACTCTCGCGCTCTCAGTTCAGACACCAGCTCTCACCACCCGCTTCCCCCTGTGTAAGGACAAGGTGATAAATGAACGGATGTGGAGCTTAGGAATACAAATTATGTTCAGCATCTTTATATGCAAGTAGTTTGCACCATAATAAAATAGATGAATGAGGAACGTTAAGCATGGGCAGTCGCACAAACACACTGACAAACTAGTAAGTATCCATGCCTGCTTATCTCAATCAAAGTTATCCTTGACAAGTCATCGCATTTTGAAATCGCCAGAAAGTGACTTTTATAGAGAAAAATAACAAGAAAAAACAAACGTGTATGCGTGAACAAGTTTGCAAGCGCATGTGAGTGAGAGAGAGAGAGAAAGAGAGACGGTGGGGAAGGAGAGAGCGTGGCAAGCCAAGCACACAGTGTATGGGTGTTCCAATTCCTACCCTCCCATGTGCTTCGCTTACCGTGGAAAGGAAACACTCCAGATTATGTTTCGAAATTCCATCCCAAATGCAGCCGACTGCCTCAAGTTTTGCCTTGATAAAACCAGTTTCCATCTGCACTTCAAGACAGTTCTCAAGCAGCTTTTCCTCGGAGCCACGAGTCTTCAAGGGAAAGTTCACCGCCGAGAAAATTGTAGCCCTTTGACGACATAATTTAATTTTGCGAGCCCCCAATTTCTCTCCAAGTGAGAACCGCTTTACTTCGTTTATTTATTCATTTTCATATAGATTTCACACAAAATTATCTTGCATCTCACAGAGTAATTGAGTTGATGGTAGGTTTACAGGAGCTGTCAGAACAGTTTAAAGTTGGGAATCTTTTTAGCATCGCTGGGATCTATCAATATTTATCTACTGATGGAATGTTAAAAAAACAAACATACAGACAAACAAATTCGTTAACTATGGTTAATCAACTTTAAAAGTTGTACCAAAACCATTGTAACAGAAATAGAAACAATACAATAAAGATGAATGAAGTAGAAAAAAGAAGTTATTAAGTATGTGATACTGTTCATACAGTTATATTATATGACATGAGCCAATGACATTCTTAACTTTTAACTAACAAAAAAAAAAAAAGAGAAATCATAACAGATTCGTGAATGAAGTGCAGTAAATATTCAGAGATATAGAAGCATTTGGTGAAAATAAAGTGGATTATTTGTGATGTGGCGAAATCACAGAAGGGATGCTCGACCAACCGTTGATTGTTTCAGATGAAAAGTGTTATAAGCAAAGAAAATATTTGAAGCCGGAGACAAGAAGTTCTCATTTTTATAAACATAGAAACATAAATCTTATGTTTAATAACTGCTGGAAACGAAAAACTAGACTCTACTGAAAATACTGATCACTAAATGATCGCAATTAAATTTCATTCTACTGAATGTTTTCCTAAGAAAACAAAGAAAAAGCACCGAACATTTTTATCATCACAGTTAAACGAATGAGAAAGATCTTTAAAATATGCGTCTACGAAATAAGTAAGAATAAATTCATAATGATTTTCAAAACTCCCTTGGAAACGGGTGTGACTTGTCTCTGGTGATGAAAATAAAAAGACACAGAAGGATGGGGGAAAGTCGGCTCGTTTGGTTACAAATACTTTTTGTTGTCGTTACTGATGGCTTGGAACTGGCTTAAGCTAATTTAAGATTCACTTTAGATAAATTATCTCATCAGCAATGCAGCAACATGTCCACAAGATATAACTTCTGAACACTAATGATAAAAAATACTGAAAAGAAAACAGTAAAGAAGAACAAACATTATAATCTTTACTTAACTCAAAAGAAACAAAAAGCAACCAAAATAAATTTACAGGACGAAAACATCAAATTTGCAGTTTATGAAGCTTAAAGAATCATTTGCACGTTTGCTTTAACCGTTCCAATTCTTCCACCCCACACTCCACTCCCGCTACCCGCGACCACCCTGGCTCGCCGTGTGCACGGTGACGTGCGTCTGTAGCCGGGGAACCTGATTTGATCGCAGGGGGGCACGTGCAACACGTGTGCTTCCAGCAGGCGGCGGAGAACATGATGGTGGTGTTTGGAAACCTCATCTGGCCTTTCGCTTTCCAGTCATGTCTTTACGGGAAAAAACAAGAGTACTCAAACAATGACACACACCCCAGAAAAAGCTCCATCATCACCATCTTAATCGCACTCTGAGTCCAGGTAAACATGGCGGGAATCATAGAAAGGGAATCAAGCGTCGCCTTCATAGTACTAGACACAGTGAACCACTCACGTCACCTGACTACGGCTATTAGACTGTTGGAAGTGTTACCATCACCATCGCCATCTTTCTTTTCTTGCCTCTCGCCCCATTGCTCATCATAGATGATGATGACGAAGACGACGACGATGATGATGATGATGTACTTGTTACTCCTGTAGAAGTCATATCAGAGAAGTAGAGTCGGCACCCTAGGAGAGGACGTTTGCTATCAAGTTCTCACATCTCTTCCCACTGGCCTGACATCCAGATCCGGCCAGTGAACAAATCTCGAGGCCGAGGCTGCCGAGGTCTTGCGTTTCACCTTTTAATCTGCGCGCGACGCCTTGCTAATTGACTGGCGGGGCCCCACCGCCGGGACCTTATCACCTGCAGGGAGAGGGGAGGGAACTCCTGGGGAGTGCGACTGCCAGTCCTGGCATGTAGCTGCCAGAGTCCCAGACACTTTCGTGCTATTGTGACAATTGTGCCCTGGACAAGATACTCCAGTCGTTAAACATGGCCGCTACACGACAGCGCTTCAGTAACCATAGTAACACACGCACGCATACAGAGAGAGAGAGATGCTGGGAAAGACGGAGAGAAATGTCATCTAGTGATGTATCATCAGCCTTATAGGAACTTCATGTGTTCACTGTGGCCACCTTACTTGTAACGCGTGCTCTGACTGGTTGAAATATATTCAACCGTTATAAATGCATTGGATGCGATTTGTTTGCGGCTGGTGGTCCACTTTAAACGCAAAAATCATTCACATTCGCATTTTCAGCGCATGGTCAAGTAATGTTAATGCAGTATTAACAGCCATAATCACCAAATCTGACTAGATGCTTATAAATATCAGCCAATCAGATCACGCTTCTCTCGCTAGCGTAACTATAAAATATTCACTTGTCCCCACTTCTGAGAACCAGAAGGTCCTGGGTCCAGATCTCATCTGAAAGAAACCTCTTTATGTGACACCTGTTCTCATGACTGGCCGTCAGGGATTTTCTTCTGGTTTCGTCCCTACTCCACGTTACCTCTATGAAATCATCTCTAGGTGGAAGCACTTTCCCTCCATACCAACTAATCAGCCAACCACGCTTTTATCAGGTCATTTCTGCACTAGAGTTATTATCGAGAGCAATCATGTTATGGTTTGTCTTCTGATTGATTGATTGATTGATTGATTGATTGATTGATTGATTGATTAGCGTGCAGACCCTTGATGCCATCTTCATCCTTGACACATGCTATCCCCAGAGAGTCTTCTCGGGGTCCTCAATCTCCACACGATCACATCAGGCTCAGGAAGATTCCAGGTATGCGGTCCGAGGATGCCACGTTGTGAAATAGAGTTTTCAAAGTGGTTAATGCCGATGTTTTGACACAAGCGACCATATTATCCGCCAGAAGATCTGAGCTGCCAGGGAGTCAAGTGGCGCATTGAGAGACAGTGCAATCTGGGGCTGCACCAGACCCGTCGTCAGGCTCGCTCCATCACCAACGCCACGAGAGAAAAAGAGAATTGAGAGACCTTCCCACGCGTGGTGTGGACCCCACTTCCATTGAGATGCTGAGTGAGGCCGAGATGCTTTATGAGGTGAACACATTTCGTAACATGCAGCCTGCGACAAGGAGGCAGAAAGATAACGAATATTCTAAACAAAACATGCCTTCCTCCCTCCCGACCCTCATCCCCCAGACACACTCCAACACCTTCCTGTTGTTGCGCTAATGGCTTTGTCACTGTGATGCCTGGTTTTGATAATTTTTGAAGAAGGAATTCAGGCTTTCAAAATCTTGTTTGACGTATTACTTGCACTTTGGTGTGAATATTCTCTTCAGGTGATAAACATTTCGTCAGATTCATCGCTCCTTCTCTCTCACGCGCACGAACACACCAACCAACAAATTCATTTCTACTTTCTCTCCCGTTCTTTGCCTGCAAAGACACACACATGAATGTTTGTTTTAGCTTATATTTGGTCCTGATGATGATGATGATGATGATGATGATGATGATGATGATGATGATGATGATGATGATGATGATGATGATCCAGGAGTGGTTGTTTGTTTACAGAGAGGGTGTCACGGGTGAGTGCGGTGGCCAGACGAACATAATTACGAGACCCCAGCAGTGAAGACGATGAGGTGCATCGATACACCACACACACAAACCTCTATACAGCGTATCGCATGTTCTCGCACTTCTGGTGATGTTGCTGTTGGGGGTGGGGTTGGCGTTAGTAGGATGGACACCTGCACTTGCCAGACATATGTCTGTCATTACTCGAATATTCTCGCAATCACATGCTCAGCTGTGGACACGAAAATTACTTCGTGTCTTCGTGTCTTTATTATAATTTATTCTGCCATTCTTAGATCACCTCGCTCTCGTGACCTTTGTACCACGTATCAGGGGTCAGAATTTTTTTTCCTTTTTTTTTCTTTCTTTATTGTGAGATATCTGTTTGGCTGGTTAGGCAATCTTGTGATGTCTGCTGTATCTGCACAGCGTATTACTTGCCCTTCGCAAGAGCATCGCAAAGAGAAATAAGCAAGGATGCTAGATAACTGCTCTCACACCGGGAAGTTTTTGTTGTGGTAAGTGGCCGACTGCCATTATTCACCTGAATAATTCGAGGGTTTTTAAAAGGTAGGGGAAGTCACGTGACCTAACGGTGGTAGCGGGTGTGAAGTGTTCTAGACATCACTTATCCCTTTCTACGATATTTAATGTTTCCACCCCTGTACAGACTCAGGTACCCGTTCTACAGCTGGGTCGTCACCCGGATGCCAGACCGTACCCGTGCTGTTGCTGTAGCCACGAAACTCTTTCCACATTTTCAGCAACTACGTAACTATTACGACAATGTCGACATCGCTGTTGTTGCTGTTACCGGTGTTGTTCCAACCGTCCCTATTGAAACCTCCTACAGAACAAAACCACGGTCTGTGATGGTGCCAGTGGTTGCGACTGTGGAGATGGTGGCCGCAGCCCTACAGCCGCAGTTGACGAACTTAATTATGATTGGCGGCAGGGTGTTAACAGCCGCCGCGGGTCCCATCGCGAGCTGGATCTGTGAATACTAGTTTGCACTTTCGTGACCGTGGTGAGGGGAGGCTTTTTATCAGCGGGGAACTATGTCTGCGGATGCCGTTCGAATGAGCATCACTCGACACAGTCTGGTCGTCAGTGACGATGACTTAGCGCGAGCCAACGGTGCGCTATCAGATAGGACCCCTCTCATCAGATCTGGCGCTGATTGGCCCTGACAGCCTAGGGGCCCGTCTCGGCCCCGACTCGCGATCCAGCTGAAACGAGGGGCACGTGAAAAATGCAAGTGCTTAGCAAAACCGGATTTTTTTTTCTTTTTCCTCACTTCCTCGCTGCATCCCTCGGCCAAAAGTACCCGGTTGAATAAGTCGCACTAGCCTAGCTGACAAGTACTGTCAACTTCATCGGTGCTCTACAGAAAACAAGCAAAGAAGAAACAAAAATTTAAAAAACCCTAAAAGCTAAATCAAAGCCAAACATGTCAAACAAAATAACAACCAAAAACAAATAAAAATAAATAAGCAAATAATAAACAAAAGAACTAAACAAAATCAAACAAGGCAAACAAATATAAACAAACAAAAAACGAAAAATAACAAACAAAATAAAAAAAAAAATAATAATTCAAACAAAAATAAACAAGCAAAAACAAAAAATAAATAAGCAAATAATAAACAAAAGGCATAAACAAAACCAAAGAAGGCAAACACATTTAAACAAACAAAAAACAAAAACTAAACAAAATAAAAACAAAAAATAATTCAAGCAAAAATAAATAAGCAAAACCAAAACAATAAAGTAAAAATCAATTTAAAATTAAAAAAAGTAAAAGTATCCTTCAAGACCATGTATTGTGTTGGCACACATTTTCTTAGTCTGTTGAGAGAAAACTCTCTTGACTGTCGGACGATATGCAGCCTTGTCGTTTCAATCAAATGAGTTGAGTTCACTTCCAATTTTCTGGAGAACCTTTGCCAAATAGTTTCTATTAAACATTCTTGGAGCGAACCACACAGCTGCACCTCGTCTGGCAACATTACAGACATACGCACACAGTAAAACAAACACATAAATAACCAATCAATAAAACAAAAACAAATAACAAAAAATCAGACAGGCAAAAGGACTTGTAAAATGTCAGACAGCAAAAGCTTTATTATAGCCTTCGTTGTTCGAATCGAGGAAGGCGTACATGCAATGTTCTATTATCGATGACATAGATAACAAAAAGGTAATAAATTAGTCAAATATCTACAGGACAGTTTACAGGTACGATTATTGTGCTTTTCTTTCAGTTGTTCGTACTGATGAAAATATACACACACAAACACAAAAACAAACACAGACACAAACAAACACAAACACAAACAAACAAACACAAATAAACACAAACAAACACAAACAAACCAAAACAAACAAAAACAAACACAACACAAACAAACACAAACAAACACAAATCAAACAAACACAAACACAAACACAACACAAAAACACAAACAAGCACAAACACAAACACAAACAAACACAATCAGTCCGGATGGAGTGCAAAAACAAGTCCTGTAGAGGATGTTTGGTGAGAAGAGCTTCACTCCGCATTGTGGAGGGAGTCGTTCTAAATATAGCCGCCTTGATAAATCATCCCTGATTGCCCAAAACAATTTAGCGGGATCGCAGTGGAGATGGAGAGAGTGGCGAAACCACCCCGATAAAGCCAAGTTGCCTGTCAAAAGTAACACCCGTTGTCGATGAGACTGCGAGACCGGGCTCCCACACTGGTGCGGAGGTGAGTAGGTAAACAACACCTTCACCTCGTCTTGGCGATGCTCTCCTGCTCTCCTTTAATAGGAGAAAAGTAATTAACACAATTGTTTTATTGTTGTTCTTTTTGTTTGTCTTTGAGAAAGAAATAGTGTATATGTATGTCTGTTTTTCCTATATTCGTTTGTAAAACACACCACACGCCCTGACAGACAAACCAACACGACTAAAACCATTGTTATGATAGTAATTGTAGTCTGGCAATAGCACTTCCTGACTAAACCCTGAACTCAAAACTGATGGTAGATGAAGTGAATCTTGAGGAAGACATGACGAAAAAAATATGTTAAGAACACTGATATCATTAATGGAATCAATGGTTACATTGTTTTCTATAATTAGTCATTCACTCTCTTTCTCTCGTTCTGTCTCTCTCTCTCTCTAACACACATACAAACAATGTCCGCCTTTGTGAGTGAGTGAGCGAGCTACGAAAGGAAGACAAACTAACAAAAAATTTAAACTTTTAACGCCAGATATTCTTCATAGATGACAGCAACCACCGAATCCATCCATCCCTCCGTCCGTCCATCGGTCCATCCATAAAGTGTACGCCTCGGAACGGGTCAAGATGGTGGCCGTGTTCACCAGCTCCTCCTTTCTCCTCCTCCTCCCCATCCCCTCGCATCTCTTTCACAAGCATCCTGCGACATCCTCCAGCATCTTCACGTCTGCTCGGTGCTTCCAGTGCAGAGCACTCTCCCATACTGTGTACGGTGTCACTAGCAATCTGCCACGCACTCCAACGCACCCTGCACGCGCTCACAGCACTGGCAGTCCCAAGAGCCGCTTGGAGAGCTTCTCCTCAATTTCTAACAACCTCATGAAGTATGCGCAAGAATTTTTTTTTCTCCTTCTCTTCTTTTTTTTTTTTTCGGTTGGCGTTTTCTTGTGTGATGCGAGATCAAGGGTCCCGTAATCTCTCCTGCCAAAGGGGAAGTCTCCACGTTCGTTCTTTGACTGAAAATAAGACATAAATTGTGTTGTGCTTCAACTTGAAGATGGTGTCGTTGTGGTTTTATGAGGCAGCATGTCAGAAACATGCGATGGAAAGAAAGAAGATATACAGGGCGAGACTGCTTGCCCAGCCTTCACTGAAGGAGAAGGAGGTGTAGAGGGGAGGAGAAGCAGGGAGGGGAGAGAAAAGAGGGTTTGAAACTAAGTGACAACAGCGCTGAAAATATATTTTATTTATTTCCAGATAGATCGGAATGCTCTCTCTCTCTCTCTCTGTCTGTCTCTCTCTCTCTCTTGTTCTCTCGTGCACAAACGCACGCACAGGCCAGTGCATCAGCTTCTCTATTTCACATCAGCTCGAAAACAAAGAACTCTTCCTGTTTGATGATAACTTACTGACTTGGTTTCATTCTATAAACTGTCATTTCCCCCTCTTTGCCATATTAAAAAAACAACTATTTCGTTCTTCTTTGTCTTGGCATCATCATCGTCGTCGTCGTCTTCATTATCATCGTCGTCGGCGTTATCATCAAGCTGTAAAGATAAGTAAACTAATTTTCCAATGTTGTTTCATTCTACAGATTTTATTTATACACCTTTGCAGGTGCTACTTCTTTCAAGGATGTAATCTTTTTATATCTCCTGTTAATGTGAGTACGTGAAGAAGGAATAATCATTATAAAGCGGCGTGTTTAACAGTAAACAAAAATAATATTTTTAAGTTAACGATGAATTGTTGTCATTGTTGTATAATGAGTTATGTCAGATAATATACTTCACAAGTTAGCTTCATGTGAGTGTCATAATGTTGAGGATATTTCCCTTTCAGAAGAGCATTTGGTACATAAGGTGTTTTTACCTATTTGTTTAGTTGTTTAAACAATAAAAATACCTACATGTGTAAGGAATAGATATACCTATCTGTTAAGGTGTTTATACACTGGCTATACCTAACTGGAAAAGTGTATGTACAGTAAATGTATCTACCTGGTAAAGTGGTAAGGTGTCTCCTTACACTTACCTAGTAACATAATCTTCGTGAATATGTTTGCTCCTGATTAGTTTGATCCATATATGTCTTTACAGTGTGTTTGTGTGTGTGTGTGTGTGTGCTCACTATTTCTTTTTAAGTCCCGCCCTCTCCTCATTTCACTTCGTATCTCTTAGCTTCTCACAAAGTTTTCAACTGCTACGAAAGCATGCAGGGAAAAGATGTCAACATCATATTTGTTACAAAAAGGAAGAGAGGACAATTAAGCGATTTGTCGTGAATACAGAAGTAAATGAATTCATAGTTTTCCTAATCTGTATGTAGTAGAGTTTGTTAACAGTTACACCAGTCAGCTCTCTCTTTAAGCTCGAACTCGTCTTAATTGTGTTCCATGATAGCTAAGTAAACACTTCCATTGCTTAAAAAAGCAAAGCTATGTCTTAAGAATGCGATGAACATAATAAAACTCTGTTTCCCAATATTTATGCTGTTTGTTTATACTTTTGTTGTGGTGTCACCTGTTTGCTAAGGATTCTGTTTCTTGTATGGTTCACCGTCGGTTTGTTTGTAGTCGGTGCGAAGAGCATTGAGCTTGCATCCACATGGAGAAATGCACTTCTTCTTCTTCTTCTTCTTCTTCTTATTATTATTATTATTATTATTATTATTATTATTATTATTATTATTATTATTATTATTATTATTATTATTATTATTATTATTATTATTATTACAATCTCGCCTTTATACTTTGTCAACAAAATACTGCAGCCTCTTTTCTATTCATGTCATCGAATGCTTTAGTAGAAGGTGAGAAGTAAAGGTACATATTCACATCTTACTTAAAGAGCCCCAAAAGTATTCCTCACTATTTTAGAACAATGGATGTTCCAGACAGAGTGCTGTATGTTATTCTTTCCTCTACCCGTATACCCAACACCTTCTATCCATTCTAGCTGTAGTCGGTTTCTCTAGCAGCCTATAACACTCTAGGGAGAAAGAATGAAAAACGACAAAATAGGAAAAGAAAGAAAAACTCTAGTAGTGGGATGGATCGCACTTCGTCATGCATGGAGTCCGTGCCGATGACGTGGCTCCGAGATGCTTCAGCGGCAAGGAAAATATTTCCTGGACCCGCAAACTGCTAAACCCACCCACTATCCACCCATCCTCCCATCTACCCATCCCCACCCCACTTCACGCTTCATGCAAACAACAACGCAGAAACCACGAGACCAGGGCCCGTTGCATGGCCGTTTCTTATCCATGTACTTCAGAGCTCGTAGCTTCTAAAATAACTTTTTGCTTGTGATGAGGACATATCAATGTTCACACAACCTAAAACAGGACCGTGACTGTCATCACACACTCGATGCACAACACAGAGAGGCTAGAAAAAACGAAAAAGACACACACAAACCACCCAAGACATTCGCAATTTTGTCAGTCAATGTTTTTATTTAATTACAATATAATTTCGTGAGAACGGTCCACATTTGCTGCTTCCAAACCTCTTCAAAGAAATCTTTACAAGCAAATACCTTCATTTTTGCACAAAAATCAAACGACACAAGATTTAGAAAACTGCAAACAGCTACTTACTGGTGGAAAGTTAGACCAAGGGTCGCTTAAATCTCTACCAACACTGTAAACCTGTAAACCGTGGACAAACAACAACAGACAGGCGGAGTGTTAGTGAGCTTGACTAACAAACATTACCCTCGCTTATCCAATGGGCAAGCAAAATATATTTTACAGAAACCAAATCCGTAGAAATGAAAGTAGGCATCAGCAACTGTTGTTTTCCAACAGACACCAAAAAATCACGAATTTCAAGAACACGTGTATAAATATGCAGCAAGGCACTCCAACATCAACCAGTAAGACACCTTCCATTGTCACGTGACAGTGGCTTTGCATAGAATGGACGACATAACAAGAAAAGGACGAATACAGCATTTGTGTGAGAACTGAGAGGTAGTGGGTCTGGACGGTTCTCTTGTCAAAAGACGGGTGGAACAGCACTCGTATCGATGCCGCGGTCGTCGAACATATCATCGCAAAATACAAGTAATACTTTTTTTCTTGGAGGGATTGAGTGAAGGCGTTTGTTCCGTAAACCGGAAGTTTTTTATTTCTTGGCTTCACAAGGCAGTTTTGTGGCAAAGACAGGACCGAAGGACAAAATGACAATTTTTTGGTTTTCATTTTTATTCTTCTGCTTATTGCTGGTCATTATTGCTGCAAAAGAAGCAGCTTGTTAGTTGAGAAGTGACTTACATAGAAGAAGCACCTTTCAGTTCAGGCTGAATAGCTATCCATCGTCAGGTGACTAATATTCCTGGGAGACAGGTGTGAATACGGAAACCACAGACGAGGATCCATAATATCAAAGATGTTGTGTTTGTAGCAGTGATTTCTTTGGAAATTTGCGCATCGAATTTTTTATGTGATTGTACAAGATTTAGAAAATTATTATACCAATCCTTCTCTCTTTTTGTTCGTCCGTTCTTTTTCTCTTTTCTCTTTCTCTCTCTTTGTCACACACACGCACACAAAATCTCTTTTTTCTTTTTTTAACTAATTTGAGAAGAATACGATTGTCATGGATCGATAGCCTAACAAGAAAATTTTTGTTTGAATTATCGGACTCCTCGCGCGCGCGCGTGCACACACACGAGGGCGCTGGACACTTTCTCTGATTTCATCCATTTGTTTGTATGTAAGACGAGTTGTCAGGCCATTAGTCAAGCACTTTCTGCTAAAAGTAGTCTTAAAACTGTCTGCAGCTCTCATTTAGGCTGACATTTAGTTCTGAAACACTTCACTGAGATATCTGTCCCACAGTCACTTCACAGACAGATTTGTCCTCAAATTTTCCACCTCATGAAAATTCTGTCACTTCACTGACTTCTGGCGCACAATTGTCACTTCACGGACAAGTCTCACCCAAGGCAAAGTCACCAACATGGACTTGAACTTCATCTTTGGCACTGTTCACTCACATTGCAGTGACAACATGCAATCATATTGTTTGCAATGGTTTATACCAACAACCGAGAGAAATGTTTACGGGAGTAAACTTCACGTGGCGCGGAGTTGAGGGACGGAGTCATCTTCAGCTCACATTGGCTGAGGTCACCGTCGATGACCTGTCAGATGGTGTCATCTTCTCGATGTCGGTGTCGTCTAGAGGGGTCTGTCGACTGAGGTCATGTTGCTGAGGACGGAGGCGGTGTTGTTGGGCGAGATGCTCTCCACGATCAGAGACAGACAGTTGAGGCTGGATGCGCCGTTACTGCCGCTGGTGGTGGTGGAGGAGCTGGACATCTGTTCGTATCCTGCAAACACACACAGAAGCTTATAGAAAAACTGCACAACCAACAAGAGAAGCTGCTTTGTACACTGATATTATTTGCAAACGCCGGTAGTACATACACATTTAAAGAACTGAAATAAAAATGGATACTAACTGTAGTTTTAACTACTGTTAGCTTTTGGGTGTCATGAATAATTAACCAATATGAAATTGTATTATTGTAACTATTGTGTCTAATACGCCTAATTCATACCCATTTACCGTCCTAATAATATTATATCCTCATTTCCTGTCCTAATATATCTTTATTTACTGTCTTGATATACTCCCATGTTCTGAGAGATTCCTGATAGTGTTCACTAACTTTATATGAAGATGTTGAGGTTTATTTCCAGTTTCTAAATAAATTATATACATTTCTGAGAATATAACGGAATTTTAAATGTTTATGTGTTTATGTGTAGACGTTATCTAAAGCGGCGCGTGATAGATAACAGACACCCCGGGTACGATACAATTTGCTTGAAAACTCAGTGATAACCCAAACACAACGGCGGGAAGAACAGAACGAAGAAAAACAGCGATAAGAACTGGCGACAAGCGATGAGGATCACAGTTTGGTCTTATCAGCTGCATGTTAGAGCCCTGCGTAAGAGCTTTGACGCTCTGGTTTGTTCTCCGGATGATTGGCTTTAACCCTTCGCTTCCTACCACCAACCTACCACGTGGACGGCTGTCAAATATTTCTGACAACTCAAGCGTGCCTTGGTAAACAACCCCCTCTCCACCTCACCTCCCTGCTACTACCATCCCACCTGCCCATCCTCCGCATCGCGGCTCTCGCAGCCGCTGAAGCCTCCCTTCGCCAAGTGGAGCTTGAAGACGTCTCGCGCAACGAGGAAGACGTGGAGCCCGTCTGACGTCCCCGGCTGTCAATCTCGCGCCCTCGCCTCCTCGCCGCCGGCGACGGCTCATTGTTTATTTGGTCAACAACTCGTCGAGGGCGAGAAACTTTTGCGAAAACGATTCGGTTTGAAGCAGCCGGCACACTCGAGAGAGCAGCGGCCCAAATCGAGAATCTTTGTCGACGGGAGGTAGTGACACCCAAGGTGCTGGACGAAGAACGTTACACAACAACCAACGGCGAGGTTGATAACGAGGGTCTGGGAAAAGCACGGTATAGTCTGTTGTTCCTAATTGAAAACCAGTGATTATTCCGCGAGTTTTGCAAGAAACTCTCAGCTATAAATAGCATTAAAAAGTGGATAGAGTTTATCGCACCGGACCTGAAAAATCGTTTATGCCGAGCTGTCACCCATCCCTATTTCCTAAGATCAGAATCTGTTTGATTGACCAGATAGCGTATAATATCTCCAAACATTCACCCTAAACCTACCTTTAAACAGTAACAGTGCATTAATTACCGATGTGTAATAGAGGTGTCTGTATATTTAAATCCCATTGTGTGTTCGGAATAATGGACTGACTGTGAGGTCACTGTAACCACAAACTTGTATTACTGGACTGCCGGCAGACGATTTTTTCCAGTTAACTACTAAAACGAGGCATGAGACTACAAAGCTTCCGGTTTAGTCACATGCTTTGTTTAGCCTTGCCGAGACTAATAGCAGAGAAATTCGCAAAGAGTCTAAGCGTTGGTCTTGGCAGACAGACAGCAGTCCACCTATACACGCCCATGCTGTAACCAATCAGTGACCAGAAAAGAGAAATGATAAGAAGTAAATGACAATAAAACGCATAAGAAATACGGTGACTACAACGCTCATCCACCCTTCGTTACACTAACAATCACACAGGTTCTCTAATTGCAATCTCTGCATCCCGTAGTCGCCATGTTAAAAAAATCTCGTTCACGAAGGATGTTGCAGAATTAAAAAGACTTCTTAACGCTGGTGAAGCTGGCGGAAGCGCTGACTGATGCCATGGCAACCAGCACGGGTGCGAATTAGACGCGGGTAGAGCGCGTGGGGCATAATTAAGCCGGGGGTGTTTACGCAGATTAAAGCGAACGGAGGAAGTCCGGCCTCTTCTCCCTCCATCCACCCATCCACCCACACACACATAGACACACTTCGAAACATCTTTTTTTTTCCAGGTGTAGGCACCCAAGATGGCAGCTTTACCTCCGAGTCCTTTTTCCCCCATCCGACACACTTCCTGCGATTTCCAGATTCTTTTCCGTCCAAGCTCCGTCGTCATGACCCGACGCCATTGTACGGTTCTTTGATCGTCGCCTGCTTCGTCAGATGATTAAACCGTTAGTGTCATCGCAAGTCCACTTCTGAGTTTCTTTACTCATCGCAAGCAGCCACTCCTTCCACAATTTTCTTCACTTTCTTTTTCCCTCGTCATAAAAACACTATTAAAAAAATTCTGAAGATAAAAGCGGGTAGCTGCTGTCAGCGAGTCAAGTCCATGATTGTTGCGCCACAGTTTGTCTTCCTGTTGACTGCTGATATCTGGAAATATTTTTGGCAGCAGAACCGCCTAAAGAGTTTCGGGTTGCTTTTACTGTTTTTTTGAGCTTCTGGCTTTTTCTTTTACGGCTCCTTAAATGATCTGTTACTTTAAGTGCACCCTTCAGCTCTTTCACATCATCATTCGTCGTCGTCATCACCAGAGTCTTTCACAACCACCTCCTCTTGCTCCATATTATTATTTTTTTTTTTTTTTTTTAGGAAAATGATTTTTTTTTTTATTATCTGATGACAATGCCTTTTCTTAATTCTTATTATTTCATTGTTTTCCTCTTCATTCTCGTCAAATCCGAGTGTAGCATCTTGCTGACCTTCGCTGTCAGATGTCTTAAGAGTGTCGAGTCAGTGCATCCACCCTTCACAGCTGCACACCGTGACCGGCAGGTCAACCGTCTCCACGGGGAGGCTGGATGAGGGGGGTAAATGTTGTGCCTGGTGCTGCGTCAAAATGCAATGTCCCCCTTCTCTCCTCCCTCTCTCCACACACGTCCTTCCCTACCCACCCTCACCCCGGCTCCCTGCAAGCGTTACTGATGACTTTTCCAGCTCGACATCCTCTGCTGCCAGGTAACTGCCGGAGTGATGATACTGATGAACTTGATGTGAGAGAGTGTAGAATGGTGTGGAGGGTGTGGGGAAATTTTAAAAAAACAGGATAACGAACAGACAAATTTCTTTTGACCACTAAAAGACAATAATCCAGTCGATGGAAGATAAGACATTTTTTTTGTCAGAGTCTTTCCAATCTTTCCCTCCATCGACATTCATCTCCAGCAGAACCCACAGCTAACAAACTCAAAACCTCGTCCATCGTCACCGCACGTTTTTCTCGCAGGTCATCGGTGTCCACATCTCCAACTTTCTCCTGCCAACTTCCGATCATGTTTTGTCCTCGTCCACCACCACCACCACCCTCTGCCACCCCTAGCTTGATGTATGCCGGAGGCAGCGTCCCGCAGTCCAGCTATTAACATTCTCGATTGTCCGCCTTTTGCGGCAGCCGCTCCATCAAAGTCTGGTCTGACACCTCCGGGGTCCTTTGCTTGCCCCGCGCTAAGTACTTGGCGTCTGTCAGATTCCGAGAGCGTGCTTGTGTTTCCTTCGTGCACGATGGAACTCTGGCACCTCTTTCCAAAGAGATTATACCGATTAGTTTCATTGCTCTTCACCGTTACCCTCTGCGGTGCCGATACCCGCGCTCCCTCCAATGACTGTACAGTCAGTCAACTAGCTCAAGACTCAATAGAGAAGACGAAGAGGTTTCGTACAAAGCAATCTTGCCGTTTTGTGGTAAAGACAATAGAAGGTAAATCAACTTTCACAGGGATTGAGGTAATAATCGTAAATTAAATCCACATTTTTGTGTCTGACAATACATCGTCAAAAAGAATGATGAATGAGTTTAAAATTCAAACTTTCTGATCCTTCAATCCTATATGCACGTATTATGGATGTATAAAAGAATTAATATTTTAAGTGTATGTACTCAATACTACGTTGTGTATATGTGAGTGTAAGTGTTTGTCTATCTTTCAGATACAACCTACATAAAATGAGAGTTACAGTGACGTATACCTATAACCGCTTCGAAAAAAGGACGTTTGAACATCCTCCAGAACCATCTCCCATGGTCAAGTTCGGTTTGTCCTTGCTCTTCTTCTTACTTCTTTCTCGTCAAAATCTCATCTTTTTATAATTTGCTTGAGCAATTATTGCTAACATAAGATATTATATAGTCAGACATAACCAGATCCTCTCTAACTTCATCAAAAAAGTTGTTTGAGGAGATCACAGGCCGAGGAGAGTACAGAGCCTCTATGAACTATTAAAGGGGGAAAGAGATTCAAACTTCAACTCAAAAAATATTCGTTTCTATCAACAGAACAGTAAGTCCAGCTTTAAGATCTGAGAAAAACACAAATTTCAAATCATATAAAATAATTTGTTACGATAACTAACCGGCACATGCCTGTGAGACAAATGCATGGCTGCAAAGCATCTTCGAGAAAAAAAAACCCTTGGTCCAAGGTAAAGATAACAGGAAAAAATTGTTTCAGAAAACAAAAAGTCCATGACAGGCGAAGTCATAGAGGAGAGTTCTGACACGCTGGTGTCGCCATAAACTAGTGCAACCCGCTGGAGACTATTGCACGTGCGCGGGTTGAGCAAACACCAGCAAGTAGTAGGTTAATAGAGGGGCTCGGGGGCTGCCGCTTTCCAAACAGCAATCTTGATGGGCCCGTGGAAGGCGGGCATAAATTGGCTTTTTTACTTCCTAACTGGCGAATTAGAGACAGTTTAGTGAAGAGATAAGTAAATCCTTACTTGGGCGGGAAGTTTTTATATTTATTTGGTGTTAAGTATCAACACACACCACCGCTGGCTCCGGATCAGCAGTACCTCCCCCCGTTTCCTCTTTGCCCCTTCTGTCTGCTCGCTAACGAAGGCTTCGTACAAATCATTGTCAATAGGGGATTGTGTTGCTGATACTTCCTGGACTAAGGGTATTAAAAAGGGATGAAACACAGGGAAGGTGGATAATAAAGTAGTGGTAGCATAAAATGGAAGTAAACACAATACAATACCTCTCACATCAAGTAGCTTTATCATTTCGATTTGTGTTCATGGGGTTTGTTCTTTGTGACAGTGGAGCAAACCCCAGGCTGTGAGATTTTCTTCATACCTTCGCATATCTGCTTCATTTAGAGCATCTTCCCTCCCCCAGAGCTTATAATTCTGTCTGTCTGTCTATTTGCTTGCTTGCTTGTTTGTTTGTTTGTTTGTTTGTTTGTTTGTTTGTTTGTTTGTTTGTTTGTTTTTTTGTTTTCTATATGTCCATGATGAGGTTTCAAAGATGGACTGACAGAATACGTCTTATTGGTAATAAAATTTTTCGACACAAACTGAGAGCGGTGGGAGTCAATGGCCAATGGTGGCCAATGACCTCACCAGACTGCAGGCGACATGTGTACAAAAAATCCATGAGGAAGGTAATATTGTTTTTTAAATAAAAATGTGAATCTTCATGTAGAAGTCAGACGCTTCCCTCAACATCCGCTCGAGCTCTGCGATGCCGTCGAAGAAGGGAGAGAGACCATCGAAGACATTCAGCCTCAGCCGCCAACTCCCTTGTCCTGCCGGCCGTCGCTACTCTGATGTGCCAGATAGCAGGAGGAAGTCATCATCGAAAGCAGGTCCAAAATCAGCTATAAATCATACACCAGAGATATCGATACACATCTATTGTCAACAGAAGTCCCCAATGTATCAGTGATAACAACACACCAAAAATATATAGTGTAATGCAGGTACCCAGGAAAGTCGCTCTGTGGACGACAAGAGAGGATTTCTTTCATCGCAGCAGGACAACTCCGTGCTCCTAAGTGTTCTGTCATCCCAATACGAGAGGATGCCAACTAATGACAAGCAGGGAATACTTCCGACCGCATGGAGTGGTAAGACGGTGCAAGTAGGGATGGTGGTGGTGCAAAGGAAGGACAGGGTCTGTAGGGTGGGGCCCTCAGGTGATGATGCATGAGAGGAGTCTTAGTGTGTCTACCAATGGATATCTCCCTAGATTGTATCTATTGATGTATATATGTGTATATATGAATGAAGATTTCTGTGCATGTGTTACAAAAGTCAGTTTTAATTGTTGTTGCTATAATTGCATTATGGTCTAAGAATGTGTAATTATAGTAACAGGTACTCTCACCCTTGCTGGAGCTATCCTTAAGCAATAAAGAATTGAATCGAATCTTTTGTTTCTTATTTCTAACAATCCAGGAAACGAGTTTGCCCTTTGAGAACAGCCGCGCTCGGTGCAAACCACTTTGAATTCTGGGACTGAAATTGCCACCTGAAACGTCCAATAAATTACGCCTTGCCAGTTCACCTCATCATCCCCCCCAAAGGCACCATCCGACAAGCTGTGCACTCAGACAGAGATGCGAATCTCGGAGTGTTAAAAAAAAAATCCGAAAAAAAAGTGCGTGGGATTAAGATACGATCCATCTTTCTTCGAGATTGAAAATGAAAGATGAATGAGCGATATTGGAGGTGCTGCTCACAGCGACTCTTCGGGAAGTGACTTGCCTCCGCGTGTCTCTATCATAGCACAAACCGCAACATCCCAGCAGGCTCCGCGCTACATGCTGGGAGATGCTGCGAGACTGAAGGAGAGTTGCACTTGAGCTAACGTTTGTGATAACGTTCAACGATGTTGCAGTTTGGTTTCAGGTGAGTACATTAGTTTAGTTTATTCTTGTTACTCCTCGAGGAGAATAGACCAGCAACACAGGTAAGTACATAAGTGAATAGAATAGATCAAGTAATAATGCTGGTTGTTGAGATGGTTCAATCGCAGGGTGGATTGCAACAGAAAGAATAACTTCAGCAGTTTGAAAAATTAGACTTAAATACAAACAAACATCAACATTTTCATAAAACATTCCAAAATGTGCATCTATACCAAGTTAGATTTTCTGTTTTACCGATGCTGTTGCCAGACAGCAACCGTCGTCGTATTCAAATCTCAAACGTTTCGCTTGACGCTAGCTGAGAGGGAACTGACGAAAGGCGGCCGTCAAGGAGGAAGATGAATGGCGTGCTGGGCATAGAAGTCTAACTTGAAATTCGCTTAACTTGAGAGCATGATTTATCGATGCGACGACAAGCGCTGCTCCGATCGAAGGGGAATGCACTCCAGTTTAGAAAACACACAGCGGAAACGGCGGCCATCAGCGGATCGGATTGTTGACGACCGGTGTCGGGAACACGACCCTGTCTGCTTCTCAAAGGCTGTCTCCTGGCAGGATTCTCTGACTTACTACCACAGCCGTCACCACAGGCTGTAGATAACTAGTATTAGAGTTCTGCACACGAGGTTGTTAAGTAGCCAGAGTTGTACTTCCGCTGACATCCAAAGCACGCGGGAAATAAATCTTTCGAAATATTAAAATCGAAATCTGAAAAGTTCCACATCTGAAGGTGCATCTTTTATGGAAAAATGACTTTAAAAATTGCAACTATTTGCTGTGATGAGCTCTTGACAAACCAAGTGAAAGACTCATGTGTAGCGGTAGGTATGTTTGTACTATGAAGACTACGTAGGTTTGTATACCAGAAAAGTCTTGAAAAAAATTACCGAAAAATCATTACCTAGATAATTGTAAATATCGAGGAAAATTGACATTGGTCTAGAGCTGTGAATGAAAAGATGACCCCCAGTTGTCTAATCAAGCATGATTTCTACTCATTCTTTTGTCATTCTTCATTTTCTAATATATAAATAAAAAATCGGTTAATTTTAAATAATTTGGAGTGAGTGACAGAAGAAGGAAAAAATAGTGAGAGATTGTGGGTTTCTGCTAATAGAAACAAAGTTTTTGTTGTGACGAGTCTGAGCCTGTTTGCGGGTAGTGTGCATTCATTCGTTGTCGGTCGTCCTTTGATCACCGAACGTGCGTGGGCGCCGCTGTTCTACACTTACCTTCACAACGCTCTCATTGTTTCCCCAACTTCCTCTGCCCTTCTGTCTTCTTTCCCCCAATGACTTCCTTTCTTTCCGGATTGTCTTCGCCTGCCTGTATCTTTTCTGGCTGTATCCGACATATGTTCTCTCCTCTACAGGACTGGTGCTGGCCTCGGGGGTTTGGCTGTGCAGCCCAGTCCGCTCCATGCTTCATTTCCACAACACGTCTACGAATCCCCTTTGATCCTCCGCACGCAATGTGCGTTTTCACTTAATTTCTTAAGAACCGAGGGCCTTGACAGCGCCATAAATTGCTTGATATAGTTTTCAACCATCTCGTGCCCACTACGGCGACCAGCCCACTGCCTTGTTTTATTTATTTATTTTATTTTATTTTTAATGAAGCCCAAGGGAATGGGTATGAGGATTATTGAATGAAAACTGAACTCATCTTTAAAGTTTTCTTTTATATTTAACGAATGCTTTTGTGACTAGGAGTTGGAGAATGGATATATACATTCAAGTGTGTATGCATGTACAGGCCAGTACATACTCGAACTCAGGCAAACGGGTGTACATTATTAATAATAAAAGTTTTATAAGTAATAAGTTTTAAATAATACATTACATACTGTTTATTGATGGATAAGAGGTAAGTCTACTGACACGTTTCTATCTACTTTTTTTAAAAAGGAATTTTACTTGCAAACTACAACCATAACTCATGCTTCATATAATAATTTTCTTGCATCGAATATTGATGTCTTGGTGACTTGGGTATTTTGAATTAATATCAAATAATTTGACAGCATTAAAAATATTAATTTCAAGTACATCAGAATGTTTAGTGGACCTGGTTGAGATAAAGCTGTTCTTTGTCTGTTCTTGTCTGTCTTTGTCTTCTCTTGTCTGTCCTGTGGCTCCACTTCAGTCACGATGCCTGAGTGTGGAACACTCGTTATGGCAGCTCCCATGATGCCGCAGCAAGTATATCTTTTTCCGAGCGAGAAGAGTTGCTGAGAGAAAAAAAAAAGCAAGCCCAAGTTGGGGGGAAAAACAAACCGCCGGGAAGCTGCGAGCACGTGCTGGCTGTTCCAATGTTTGTTTGTTTACCCGCCTTATCGTCACCTTCCGCGCGATCTTTGTTTATGAGATTTCTTTGTAATTACTCTCCGCCGTCAAGTGGAGAACGGAATTGCATTGAGAAGAGTATTTGATGTTTTATCTAAACGGTTCTACTGGCCGTGACTCAATATTGCCTTTCGACGGACTGCCTATCGCCACTCTTAGTCTACTTCCGACAGACAGGAAAGGATGGAAGAAAAAAAAAAGAGAGAAGGGGACGAGGGAGGGTAATAGAGAGTGGTAGTGGAGTTGGAGACGAGCCAGAGAAAATACATGGGTCTTTCACTGACATGACCTTTAGCACCTAATATTTTAAGAGGCTAAAATGTAATAGAAGACAAAAGGAAGAAAGAAAAGAATAAAATAAAAGAGCTGTAAGATAGTTTAGACAACTCTATTCCTTCTTTCCAGACTATCTTACCATCTAGGAAAAAGGTTGTCTGCGTTTATATTTGTTTCCCTCATTGTCTTCTGCAATCTCTTTGCTTCTCTATCTTTGCAAAAATTCTTTTTCCAGCATTCCAGTAGAAGTTTGTCTATCGACCTTCATGTCTAGTCTACCTGTCTACCTACCCCTCTCTCCATCTTCTCTCTCTCTCCCCCTCTCTTCTCTCTCTCTACCCCTCTCTCCCTCTCTCTCCATCTTTCCAACCCCGCCAGCTCCTTGATAATCATGCAAACGGCCAAAAAAGACTTAGTTGCAAGACTCGGGGGCTGTGTCCAAGCAACTTTACGTTTTCATTTTGACTTATACCGACCCACAATCTGCTGGAATGAGTTGCAGTTAAGAGTGTCAGAGTGGTGTTCCCTTGTGAAAAATGGCCGCGAATCGACAGTAAGCACAAAAAGGCCGGCCCGGTGCTGCCAGCGAGCTATGTGGGTGGCTTCGCCATGATGCCCCCTTCTTGCCTGTAAGCGTTCTGTTTTAGGGGCCGGCCTATCGGGTGCCGAGGCTAAATATTTTGGGTTTATACGAGGGCCCATCTTCACGCCAGTTTTATGTGCGCGCGCGCTCCCAGCCCCTGATAACGTCATAGGGAGACGGCGTGTTTACAAACATGGCGCGCTGTTTTATCACTAATGACGCAATCAACGCTTAGTGTCGCGCACGTCAAATTGCATGCAGTTTCTACAATCACGTGACTAGTAAGTTAAAGCCTCGGAAAAGCCTCATAACATGGTCGTGGGGGAGGAGAGGGGATTGTCGAGACACGGTTTTTCTTTGCCCAGGTACTCTACGGGAAACAGAAATATGGAGCATTCATTTCATTCATTCATGTATTCGTTTATTTGTTCGTTCTCTAAATTAGTTCAGTAGTTATTTTCGTCTTGCTTCACTATTTGTCTTTTGTGTTCTCTCTTTTTTTTTTTCTTCTTTTATTAACTCTGTCCCCTTCCTGGCCAGTTGCTTTGCCTTCGTTGCTGACTCGGCGTAAAACATCACTCCTCCTCTCTCTCATTCTTTTTATAAAAATAATTAATTTTTGCACAGACAATATTTCTTTACAATAAAAAGATTCAATTTCTTTATAACAAACGTACATCAGCTGCTTGAACAACAAAATCCTCCATATCACCCTCTGCCATCGCTGTAGTCACACATTCAACTGTCATCTTCATCATCAACTCGTGCTTAACATCTTCACCTTCATTATCCGTCATCTACTTATCTCTTCGCGCTTTTAGCTGCATACGTCACCGTCGACCTCCGCGGTTTGTTGAATTAATTCACAGCAACCCACCTGCACATCGCCACCCCACACCCATCTCCACCAGAAACAACGAGAATGCGATTCAAGAACTCCCCTGAAAGCGCCCAGAGAATGCCGCTATGCCCAGCTCTCCCTCCGGGGCTGTAAAATCCCTGGAGGCTGCAAGTAGATATCGTAGTATCGACAACGCAGAGAATGTGCATCTGGGAGTTGGAGGCAAGAGAACATTAACATTTTATTAGGGGAATTCAGAAGCTGCACCCGTAATGAATTGCAGGCGGCCCTCGCGCTGAAGGCTGGGGGTAGATGGGTCGGGGGGTGAGCACGCGATAGAGATGAGGGAATTTGGTGTCCACCCTTCTTTACGTGCCGACAAGCCTATTTATTTTTAAATTTATCTAACAAATAAAACCCAAAATAAAGTCTTTATTTATTTATATATATTTTGAGTGCGATATTCTGAACCGCTTGCTGTAGTCGAAATATTTATCTTCAGGACATAAATTCTAGTCCATACTAGACTGTAGTATGGAGATGTCGAGTTGTAAATAAATATATATATATATTGTAAGCATCCTAAAGGGATTTACGTTCCATACATTGTGGCTTCCATCGGATTAAAGGCAGCCTGGCACCAGTCTATGTTCCTTCTACACTGTCTCCAAGGGTTAGGGTTCTGTCTTCTGAAGGTTCGGGTTACCTGTGAGATAATTCTTTGCCTCCTAACTGCTTCATCAGCCACTCACAGAGTTCTGCTCTGTGAGTCAGTTTGAAAAACACTGAGCTGCTTTCATATTTCTAGGATTAATTTAGTGGTCTGGCTGATTTTTGGTTCGCCAAATAATTCTTTTTAATTTAGACCGGGGTATTTTTTTTTATTTCAATCTAAACTTGTTTTTAACTTCTCAATCTATTTATTTCTCAATCTTGACCTTTTATACCTCTCTACTCAGATTTCTCTTCTGAAGTTTTCTATCACCTCTCGCTCTACACAGTATATATATATATGGTCAAGAGCTGTAGTACAGCTTTATTCATTATTCATTTTTTCCGTCACTTCTCGCTCACCCCCGTCCCCTCTCTACTCCCAGTCACTTCCCTCTTCACTCAAGCCTTGTTCTGTGTCTTGCCACTGCCTGGCTACGACAGATAGGACGATACCCTATCGCCCCCTAGACCAGGCGGTCTGGCAGTAAAAGTCTTCTCGTCGTTCACTTAACTTTACGGTCCTCGGAGCCCGCATTTTATTCGACGACTAAATCCCCAATCTACCTGCTCTGTGTTTCTGCTGAAAGCCTTATTAATAGCATGCATGGGAGGGCTGGCTTTCTCTGTGGTAAATGTGTCGAAGTCTTAGTGTGAGCTTAATGCCTCTCCTGAGTGCTGGTGGGGGAAGAGAAGAGGAGGGGGACACGATCGTTACATGTGCAGGGTTACTTATCCTCCCTCTTAATTTTCTGCATCGTTACAGAATACGCATTTCTTTTCTGTGCATAATAATGTCTTTAAAGGCCCACCAGAGTGCAAATGTTTGTGCTTAATTTCTCGAATGTTTAAAAACTGGATTTACTGGAATACCTCCCCCTCCACACACACACACACACATTTTCTTTATGAAGATCCATATCTATAAACATTTCCATGTTAAGAAAAACCACCGAAACAAAGACGAGAGAAACAAATCCATGGCCTCATGAATATACAAAGGTACACACCTCGTCAAGACGGAAAGGGAAGCAACCTAGAATTCCTGGCTATTTGTGAGGTCATGGTTTTGACCTCTGTCCATACATGGAGATGTTTGAAGTGTGTGTGTTCAGATTAGACAGGGGTCAGGAAGGAATCATTCACTATTTTGAGAAATACTCTCTGCTCTGAGCTCAGCCCAACCAGTGAAAAATTAAATTGCCTCTTGCTGGTCTTTAATCTTTAGAAAGGTGGAGCTGGGAGAACTTCACTCACCATTGCTGGAACTGAAGCCGTTGCCAATGTCGCCCAGGGGATGCAGTTTGTCCGAGTAATACTGTGGACTGTGGACCGTCTGCAAGCACAGAAAGAGCAGAGCACTAAGTTTCAGTCTTTAAAGACACAGTACGCAGAAGAAATAAAAAAGAAAAAAACAAAGAAAGAAAAAACATTTTTAAACAAGTTTCATAGCTCAGGGCAAGGTTGGGTGAGTGTTGTTATTTTCTTTTAATGCATGAAACTTCAGATAAATTTAAACGATTCATACTGAATACTGTAAAACGTATATATTAAAGCATCATAAACTTTATTTACATATTAGATTATATATATAATTGAAATATTGTTTCTTACAAGACACCAATATCCATTGACATGTATACATCTAGATATTCATTTCATACTGCCACGCCCATTGTCATCTGCATAATCATGGTCTCTATGGTTTACAAATATACGAAAAATAAATATTTAATAAAGAAAGAAAATGAGAAATAAAATAAGGAGTAAAAATTGGTGAGAACATCAAGCAGTGATCATAGCTAAGATTTAATTTTAAATAATTACATGGGCTCTGATCATTGTACACTGTGGTAGTCTACACTAGTCGAACTTCTCGTGATGATGAGAAAGAGAGAAAAAAAGAAAGAAAAACAAAGACTACTAGCTGCCCATCAGCATGAAGAGTGTTCACACACATGCTCGGAGCGGTGGAGATTGCCAGTCCTCATCCTGTGCTATCCTGTGCTATCCTGTCCTACCCTGTGCTATACTCGGCGCTACAGTGCAGTGCTCCTCACTTTTCTGTCACTGGAGAAAACAACATGTCCACAGGGTGCCATCACCCAACCGTCGGCATGTAAATTAGTTCTCTCGCCTTTTCACTATACACCTCGGCGTCAGGAGGGATGCGGTCATGTGCACTCGCCCTCATTCACTCCTTCTTGCCTCTCTTTCCTTCTCTCTCTCCGTGCGTGTGTGTGTGTGTGTGAAGAGAGTAAGAGTTATTAAGCTATTAGCAGCTTTGATTAGGTTCGTCTAGAAGTTAACAATTAATTATGAATGACTCAAGGCCAGCAACTCGCACTTGGATTGTCGTTCGTTCGCTCCTGCTACTCTTCCTTCCCCCTCCCCGCGTCAACTTACTACGACTTCTGCTGTTGTTGTTGTAATCGCCTCAGAGCTAATACTTCTAGCTATAAACTAGACGTGGACTTGGGCAACTAAGTTCTGTGCCTTTAAATGCAGAGGAGTTTTATAATATTTTTCCCAAGGATCATGCTGTAGCTAAGACCACACGAGACGCCATCATGTCGCCGACTTGAGCATCTAGCTATCAGATAAGTCGCCTTACCTTTAATTTCAGTTTAATTTAATGCAGGTATACTAGTTACTAGTAGTTAATAATAGTTAATATACTACTTAATAGTAGGGGGTTGGAAGGTGTGTCACGTGGCTACATCTCTTCCCCTTCAAATCTTCCATCTGGTGAATGAGTGAAGGGTCCGAAAAAACAGGATCATAATCGAGGAAGAAAAATTATTTATCACCTTCGCAACAAACCCAACCTGAAAAGACTTGAAAGGACTTGTGAGTTGTATGCAACAATGGAGACAGACATGTTCCAAATTACCACCACTTCCTTTTTCTCTCCGTCAAAAAGAGTAGAATGCTGACTACAGTTCTCCGCCTTCTTTTTCTACCCAGAACTGTTTTATTTATTCTTCCCTTCCTTCTATCATATGAATATGTCAGCAGGTCAATATACTAAATATATAAATCGATTCATCAATAATTGCCTAGATGTTTAGAATAGTACCAGAAAAACCTACATTTAATTCATTTTCACAGGTAAGACGCAGGAAAAAAAACTTTTTTCCATTTCTCCCTCCTCACCCCCTTTCTCCCACTTTTCCTCGTGCTAATATATATTCATCTCTGTGCATGATGAGTATCTTCTGGCTGTTTAGCGAAGGAAAAACAAGATGAGATCATCCTCCTTCGGTGACATCTTCTGTCTCAGAAAGGCTGTTCCATTTCCATCCCGGTATGACCAGAAATGTAATAAAACACATAAGGACATATATTTTAGCCGCGGAGGCAGTTAACGAGCAGCCCTGTCGCCACTGGGAGAATTCAAAGCCTCTATCACCGTATTTATCTTAAAGGGGGCGTTGAGAGAAGAATCCTCGGCTATGCAGACGACTTGCAAGAACAAATTAAGTGCCATGCGCTCGTTTTGCCATATGTTCATCCGCATTCTTCAACAATACACCTGCTTCTTATCGCTCAAAACTGCTTACCCGTGACAACATGTAGCACTTCCTCTCTTCCCCCTCCGCAATCAACACACGAAACGTTAGGAGGAGGAAACGAACGAATGAAAGACAGAAAGAAAAAAAAAAAGGAACGAAAAAAAATGGATGGGCAGTTAAAGAGCAATATATCGACGATAACAGAAGTCTCGTCTTTTTCAGTTCGTTATCCCCAAAGTCACATAATTGCTCGTTCGCAACACTCCTCAAGAGAAGACAAGCCCTTATGGGTTTCTAAGAACTCACGTTTTCATCCGAGCTTTGAGTCGGGGCTTCGCCTGCTGGGATCCCGCTACACAGGCCATTAGTCTTGAAGTGGAATCGCCCGCAGGAAGTCTGATACTGGCGGCAGAGTACCCGCGCATGGGGTGTCGGGAAATTAATTAAGAGGGAGACGTTTTAATTTCCTCGAGGTCCTCGTTGCCTGATCCAGACTTTACTTTGAACCAGCGCAACATGAAAGTTTCGTCTGCTTGCAGTACCTTTGACCTTTTGCGAAAGGGGCGACGGGAGTTTACGAAGCTGACTTTGAACCGACGCCATGTTTTGTTTGTTTATTGCGTTTTTATACTGATTTGAGTTTCCTGGTGGACATGGGTGGTTATATATGACATCGTTGGTGTCAAAACATCGGCAAATACTCGTCCTCTTTTAACTGTCTCTATTTCTTTCTTCATAAATCCTTCTTTCCTTTTAACCCCTCCGCTTTTCTTTTTCCTTGCATTTCACGCATTTTGTTATGTATGTGTCTATGGTTCATTGACTGTAACACCCCAAGCACGAACAATTAAACAGAAAAAGAGAAAGAGGGAGAGATCATTAAATTTAAGCGTAGAACAAAAAAAAACCCCACTTTAATAAGGGAATAAAATAAGAATACCAATTCCTAAATATCTAGTAATGGCTATAGATAGTGTTTACCCGACTTTAATCTTCTTTAGTTTATAAAATCTTAGAAAACACGGATCCAGACCAGAAGATGGACATGGACAAAAAGCCTACAGAATGGTCAAAAATTTTAATAAAAGAAATGCCAAAATGATTTGTTAAGTTTGTGTAGCTGTGCAGACAGGTGAATCGATTGAACGACAAAATAAACAACGAAAATAAATATTTAACCTCCCTCTTCTGTCCAGCTTGCACTCACACTGTTCCTGAAGTACAGCTCCAATATTTGCAGAGCGCCAATAATTAAAGAGTGCGGACTCATTTCCTCTGCGGCTTTAATCTCTTTCCCACCTGCAGGTCACCGATGGCTCCTCCAGCCCTCAGCGCACGCGCACACAACTCCTTGTCACGTGATACGAGGGTGGATCGCGATGGGGTGCAGCGAACGGGTTAATCACGGGGTGTGTTTGAGGGGAACGGGTGCGATGCGAAGATTCTTGAGTAGCCCGCAGCTTGATGAAAGACTTTATCATTCACCCTTCAGCTGTCCTCATCCACCCGTCACATTCGCCAACAGTCAGTTGGTGACATTTCCAAGAACTTCGACGAAAATAAAGTTACCGCGGATTTTTATTAGAATTTTATTAGAACTGTAAATCCGTGAAAGTTTCTCCTAATTAAAATAAGGTAATCTGAGGGGAAACCGTGCACGAGTTCACAGGCAAACCAATGTCAATGACTGATTAACAAATGAAAAAAAAATTAAAGAAAAATGAAAAAGATAATTATCATGCTAAACGAGAAACATATTCACACGCACAAACACCACAAGAACATACAGAGATGCATAATAAATAATACATCATTCATACATACGGACAAACATTCAAACATAAGAAATTGGAAGCTGGGTTGGTCGAGAGAGAAAGAGGGGCTGGGAGACAAGGGGGGTGGAAGTCTGAGACGAAATGCAGGGAGGGACAGGGAGGGTAATGAGGTTCGCGCCATTCTCCGGGGCATTGCGATGGAGGAAACGCGTCTCCGGGTGGAGGGGTGGAAAGGGGAAAGGTAGGGAGGGGGAGACGCAGCGCTTTGCACACGGCACACAGCACGTGGGAGCGCTGCGAGTCGCAGACAGGCGACGCCCCGGCCTCGTCGCTGGAGGGTTCTGACGACTTAACCAAGTGGCCATTCCACGCCCTATTACCGGCGCCGCCATAAAAACGAGCTTCGCTTCTCAAAACTGAAACTTTTCCATTCCACGCTTCGCCGCTAGTTCTACCCTCATCCCACCCGTCCACCACCCTACCCTCCTGCGTTCCCTACCCACCCTCCACCACCCTTCGTGAAAGTAAACTGTAGACGTCCTTGTGTGTGACGTTCCTCGTGATCGCGTGGACAATGGAAAGGAGGAAAGTTCCAGATTACTGAAGGGCACGTTAATTTTTTTGACCCTAAGAAACCACTCTTTTTTGTATTTAATAGACAATGAGAGCGCACCCGAATTGAATAGGTTTAGAAATTAATTAATATCGAACTGTGCTCGCTTCTGGTATGTTTGTGTCCTGGACCTGAGGGTTAATAGTTTTGCATATTTGTTTTTCTAAATTAACTCAGATGCATTCATTTCTTTTCAAAATCTGCTTATTTCTCCGCCATTATTATCTTCGTGTTATGTATTATTTTAGCCTTAAATGATAGTTTCTTTATTATCATAACTCCAGTTGTAACAGACCACAGCTTCACAAAAATCTCTCTCTCTCCCCACACGCCCAACTCTCAACCCTCTCTCTCTCTGCCCAGGTTGGTCAGTCCGGTAAAGAAATTAAGACCAAAGCTCCATCCATAACAATCTTATCTGGTGGCGAAGCATTTGAAACACTTCGCCATAAACAAACATCCAAGTTGGACACGTCAAATGCCCACGAGAAAATCCGATACCTACTTCTTGCCATCGTAGTCGACCACCAGCAGGAGAGAGAAGCTAGCCCTATAGGTCAGAGGGCAAGATGTGGAAACGGACACCTGGCTGTTTTCTAAATTCCTGCCTGAGGAGAGTACAGGATCGCGATCCTTCTGGGATTGGTATCCCGCTGGCCTGATGGGTCCGGCATGCTCTCGTCATCGAGGAGAATGACGGGTGAGAGTAGCCAGTCTCCCGCTCGACAGACTTGATGACAGAAGGGTCAAACTAAGGAGGCAGATAAGCAGGAAAGGTCATCTCAGGAATTTTATGGGCTGGTTTCCACTATTTGTTGAACCACAAAAATCTGCTTGTGAGTACTCGTCCTGTGCTGAAGTTGGGGCGAAGGATGTCATCGCGGAGAAAGTGGAGTACCAGAAGGAAGGAAACACAAGCAAAACAAAACAAAAACCTAGGAAGGGAGGAAGACAAAACTCATTAAGTGATTGATACAGAAAATGTGTTATCGGGGGAATATCTCAGTGGCAAATAATTCTTGGGCCATCGTTAAAGCAGGTTTCTTATAGATATTTATAGTACGAGGGGGGGGGAACTCTTTCTGACTTAACTGTTGAATCTCACCGACACAAACACTACAAAGATTTTTAAAATTTTAATCGAAAAAATAACTTTACCGTCCGCATAAACTCCATGAGCAGGAAGTAGAGGATAGAGCAGAAAATATTAATAATACTAAAAGCTAAAGTCTATTTGGAATTATCCTGCGTGGTTGTATGGGCGATAAACGACTAAATAATATTAATAATCCTTTATCCGAAATCGGAAACTTAAAAAAAATAAAGCAATATTTTTAAGCTGACAACGGCTCTCACAATTAAGCGCCATTCCTAAATGAAACCTTTCAGCTATTTTCAATTATTAAAAAAAAAATCAGCGAAACATTCGTTGCTCTAGGTTAATTGAAAGTTATTTTTTCCATGCGCCAGACAATCATCCAACGACCCATTTTTCTCCTTCGCACATAAAGTCTTTTCCTAAGTACCACTGCCACGATGATCACCCCTTAAACGGTTTTGCAAGAGACCCGCTAATAGAGCGCATAGCTTACTCTCCGACCCTGTGAAACTCTACCCGCTTTTTAAAGCGGTCTGCCATCCCCACCCTTCCACCCGACTCCACTTCTCCCAGATTTTCGACTAGCCCAGGACACCCGCCAACCACCCTCAGAGCCAGCTCCGGGGGAAGAAGGGAAGTCGACAATGTTTTGACGTGCAGCTGACAGATCATGCGAAAGTCTAGACCCACTTCTTCCACGACACCGGAGAGATGGGAAGATGCCGAGAAAGATGTTTCGACTTCAGGCGTATTGCCGCGGTTCTCGCAGTTTCCAAACATTTTACGCATAGATTGCCCGCTCGGGCGAATCTCATAGGCCCGTAGCTATAAACAGGAGGTAATGCTACCTTGGAGGTAGCTATGGACTGGCATCGGGGTGGAAACAATCTTGACGGCCGACGATTTCAATGAGTCCCGTCCTGTGGACATTGGAGTTCTTTGGGCTTTGAAGAAGAGGTAAAGTAACTCGGGAGTATTTAGGAACATGCCTTCTCCCCTATTCAATTTTTTTATATTTTGCAACACAGCTTTGATTGTACAGATGGACATGGATCAGAGTGCTGTCCTAGTCTAACATTTGAGGCAATGGTCACCAGGTCAGACGCTATACTTCATGAAACGATGTTCTTCGTGAAAAATGCTTTCGCAGGATTGTTGTGGATCATAACTGGCAGGCATGAAGAAAAAAAAACAAACTTGCAAGTATTCAAAAACAGAAAACACTTTCATCATTCTTAGGATGAATTTAGCATTATTAAAAGAATGGATTCAGAGGTCTCATACTTTAAACGCTTGCTCGTACTACCAATAAATAAATCAACAAAGCACTGCAATGATGGAAAGAAGTGACAAACAATGAATACTGTTGTAAATCAGTAACTGACTACAACAGAAAACAGAAAGCAAGCGAATCTGCAGGAAAAGAAAACGAAGCCACACCACCACCCGGGGCTTAGAAGCTTTAGCCGAAATGGCAGAATTAGTAAATTTATTGTACATGGATGTTCCTAGTGAAAGGAACAGATTTCTGTTGGCCTTCTGCATACGAGTTAAAAACCAGATTGCAGCCACCGCGATGTAATACCACATGTGCATGGATGCATGTTTTAACACTCGTGATGACGAGAAAACCTGTTCTTTAACTTAATTTACACCTGTTGTGCACTACTACACTTATCTTTTAACGATATATCTCTCTCCCTCTTTCTTTTACTTATATTCTAGCCCCCGCTCCATCTATCTCTCTCTCGGTGTATAATCTTTTGCAAAAAAAAAAAAATTGTTTGCGTTCATGTTGGGGTGCATAGGATTCCTACTGGTCCGACCATCTGTCTTTTACGAGAGCCTGAATTATTTTTCATCGCTCGCTTCATTTCGAAGACAGCACAGTATTTTGCTGGGGACAACAAAACAGAATGTCTTCACTCAGAGTTGAGTAATGTAGTCTGCAATATACTCATTATTGTCATCTCCCATAATCAACTCCATGCTGCTCCTGTGATGACTATGTTATCGCCAACACCCTCACCAACAACAAAATCCACCCGCATCTAGCAAGAAAACCCAGTGAGACATCCGAGTAGAACTGGTGCGATAATATTGTAGCGAGTCACAACAAAAAAAATCCCAGCAACCTGACAATTAAACACCCGATTCTAGCAAGCAGGTTTTATTTCACGAACTTGGTAAGTTCTAGAACAGCAGAAAGTTGTCCTCGGAAATCTGAAATCACAGATGATTTCTTCTTAACATTTAATTGTAATTTTGTATTTTCTATGGGCTATGTTGTTGTTGTTGATGCTGTTTGTTTGTTTTTGGTTGTTTTTGTTGTTGTTGTTGTTGTTGTTGTTGTTGTTGTTGTTGTTGTTGATGAATTCCAGGCTCGCCTTCAACACTCTCGTTTTAGGTTTCTTTTTGCTGCCGTCAAGCATTTTTTGAAAATAATTTCAGTAAAGCACGGATGCTGTATGGACGACGGAGAATACCAGCCTCACCCGAACCTTTTAAAGCAATTAGTCCTGTGATTACAAATTAACCAGCCTCTCTATCGAAAACCAGATCAGTCAGCTAACACTGAGCGGTTTTCTGAGGGATTACACTGTACACGGGAGGACCTCAGAGAAGCAGCGAGAAGAACCAACCTCCTCAACGGTCCTTGGACAAGAACTGTGAGAAAAAAGCGAAAGCGATGGAAGGGGGGAATGTAGAAGAGAGGTGGCCGAAGAAAGTAGGAAGCAGAAGGTTACCCGAGAAGTCACGCTCAATTGAAAACAATTGCGGCCCGCCTTCGGGACAATTTGCGGGAGGAAGTGGAGGAGATGAGAACGGTGATTATGTCGCGAGGGCAAAAATGAGTTGTGAGCTTGAAATTTTTCTGTCTTTCTTGGCTGCCATTTTGCCGAGTTCCCTGCGCATAGTCTGTCAGTATGTTTTAGAGCTCCACCGAAACAAAGATAAACTCCTTAGTCAGCAAAAAAAAAAAAACAGAAAAGGAGAAAAATTGTGAGCTTTCCGTGCCTCTCAAATGGTGCTTGAAATGTTTGAAGAAGATAAATAACTCGAAATGAGAGCCTTACCTGTCACTTTGTTATTTCTTTAGCTATTCATTCATTTCTTTAATCCTTTCTTCCCTTTTCTTTGTGTCTGGATACTAGACTTGCTTCTCGTTACTAGTTTATAAGAATTAAGAAGCAAAGAGAAAAATAAAACATAAAAACTTCACCTGTATTTGACATTGATTAGTTTCCACTTTTCTTAAGAATTCTGGCAAATATAATTTTCTGTGATCATACCGTGTCAGAGTCGCTACACCTAGTTCTTAACTTTTGGCATAAATGTGGGGTTTTTTTCTCCTCCCGTCCTATTTTTGAGCAAAACTTTCTTCACCCGAATCCGAGGCAAGAGAACCTCGACGAGTCTGGATGCAAATTTCGCTTGCAGAAGAAAGAAATATAACTAGGCTGAGTGCAGACTAGCGTGGAATCGCCCCGGCGACTTGAAACCCAAGGCAAGAGCCAGCCTCGCCCCGTGGGAACCGAGGAGAGATAACTCAGCATCAACACAGTACCGGAGAGGAGAGGGATGTTCATTTAACGAAAAAAAAAAAAAAAATCCCCGAGTTTTACTCAGCCGAAAAAAAGGAAGTTTCTAATTATTGTAGACCAAATTCAAGCTTATTTTCATCATCCCGGGTTGTAATCTCTACCACAGCCATTCACAAATCGGAATCTTTAAATTTAGCTCCCTTCTTCTTCCCCACGGATTAGTTGTCCTAGGTTCAGATCTCGTCACAGGAGAATTGATTTTTTTCTGCATCTATTTACAGGACCGGCATCTTTGCCATGATAGCTGTTGGCTCGGTGTAAAACATTACTTCTCCCTCACTCCTTCCCCAGCAAGTCAAGTGCAAAGAATTGTAAATGAAGATAAGTTAGGAGTTATCCAAATTTTTTTTAAACAGTTTTCTCGGACACCATTTGTCTAACTAGTTACGAGATTGCTCAGATATTATCATAGTGATTTGTTATTATTATCTTTTTTGTTGGGGTGAGCCAATGTGTTAATAAACAACACGTGGAGATGATGATAAGAGAGAGAGATTATTTAAGTATTCGACGGAAAACAAACAACTAACCCCACACAGATTTCGTAAACATCAGTGCATCCTCGTGGGGGTCTAGAATGTATGGAGGTTGGGGAAGGAGGGTGAGAGCAAGTTAGTGGCCGCTTGCTTGATGAAGTCGTCGTAATGCTTTCCCGATGACGAGGCCGTTAAGGCGTCGTCTTGATGACCTCCTGAGCATGCGCGCGCGGGGGCACTCGGTGACCCGTGACTCGCGGCCCAGCACCGCGGCTCGGCTTGCCAACAAAGCAACGAAGTGTGACAGGGTGGGCAGATGCCGACGCCGATAGCCGCACACGTGCATCTCGTGCCCGGCCGTGCACCTGATAAAATAGGACGAGAGCACGACGACGAGCGGCACGGGTGGGGAGAGTCAGTGGAAAATTGCCTGCTCCAAATATTTCCCAAATTTTCTGAACATTTTCAGATGGAGCAAGAACGAGGCGGTGTGTGTGTGTGCTTATCGTCTAGAATAAGATTTACGTTTCAGGATTATTATTGTAAGAATGTTTTCTTTCGCTTTGCTTTGTTTGTCTTTCACGGGAACTTGTAGCTAGGGAGGAGGCAGGAGTGGGAATGGGGGCGACAGTTATTTACATTTCTCAGTCTTCGTTTCACAATAGCTTTCTGTGACTCCTTTCGTGAAAAAGTAGCTAAAGTAGACCATCGTAGAACTTATTCAGCTTTTCGATAAGTGTTTATTTTGGATTAAGACCTTCATAAACTAGTAACCTCTCCTACCAAAATGGATAACTGGTTTATCCTTGCATCCTTGGATGCGTATCGCATCTGTAATACATCCTGGCAAAAATTAGCATGGAGTAGTTAAAACAACAGAGAAAAATCTTTCCTCGAGAAAACATAAGTAGAGGTCTATACTGCCATGAGAATCAATGAATTAATTCGCGAAAGAATGTGTGCAGCTTTCAGTAGAGAAGCCTTTACAACACACTTGCTAATTAAGTGGTGAAAGTAGAGATAAACAAGAAGAAAGAAGAAAATGTAACTCAAAATAAAAATCATCTAATTACTTAAATCCTTTTGAATCACTATTAATTTTGAGGCATTGAAATTTGTCAGCCACGTTTTTTAAAAACAGAGAACAGTTTGTAGTGACTAAAACCATCTTCTTTCGACATTCAGAAATGTTATTTGCTAAAAAAAAAATGACAAGACGGTTTGCAACAACTCCACATTCTCTGCAGCTGAGTAATAGTCAAGATCACAAACCGTATCGGACTAGTGGCAGTTAATGTTATTTGTGTTATTAGGATGTCAAGTCAAGATCAGTTTAAATAAATAAATTGTAAATAAATGCTGGTGTAGTGTACTCGTTTCTCTAGCTCGTCTCACCGCCTCCTCAGTCCAAAAAAGCAACGTGCCAGCATCACCATCTGGATGCCATCACATTTCAATCTTCGGGGTGCCGGGTATGTACGAATTCACTAGACCTTACACCTCGTGACACCACTGAATATATTAGCTGGAATATTAACCCTATTGTTTTTCTCGAGGTAATCAAAAAAAAGCGAAGGATAAACAATAGGTAGAAGGCACTCTCATACCTCGAGCTCGGTAGACAGAAAGACAGCAGGAGGCGGAGAGACAATGTGAAAAGATAAAAACAAGGAAGATGACTTTTGCGAGGAGCTGAGCAACTCAGCACATCTGTCAAGGCTGGTGTTATTCAGCTACACCTACCTAATGTGTTGTATTTCCAACTGTGTAATTGCTTGCCACTGTTTTTACTGATGAGTCTATTCCAGGGTACTTTCTAACATTATCGAGTTTCTTTTTACTCTCAGAAATTAATGAATAAAAATAGTTTCCTCTGTAAAACTCTGTCGAAAACGGCTAATTGTAGTGTTCTTTTGTGAACATCAACAGCTAGATGTTTATGATCAAGAACTTTAGTATTTCCCACAAGTGTCGAAGAAAAAAAAAAAGAGTATGCCAGAGTGTGAGAACTTCGGTTACAACAGTGTGATTTGTCACTACACATTGTCTTCTATTTTTATTACAATATTCCATGTTCTATACCTTCCAAAAATAGCATCATTAAGTATTACATTCGTAGTTTTAAAAAAATGTCTCTTAAATACAATTTTGATAACTACTTCGATAACCAGCGAAGTGTTGCAAGTTTTGCACTGTACTGTAGCATCTGCAGTTTCTTTCTCCATTTCTCTCTCTCTCTCACACACACACACATCCGTAAAACTTATCGCTTTTCTCCATGTGGTAGCATTTGGGACTTTAATTCTTTTTTTAATTTTTTTTTATTTTGGAAACTTTTTTTCTCCAACCATACTCGTCTTTATATAGCGAGTAAAAAATTATATTCTATTTAAGAGTATTAATTTTAAAACATGTTTGTGATGCAATGTTAAAATTTGGATAAAATTCTGCAGCCCCATGTTTTCTGCAGATTGATTGTTTAACGAGCTTTTAAAAATAAACAACAGATAAAACAGTACCACACAATAAAAAATTGTCGATAGGAAGAAGAAAGGCAGACAAAAAGACAAAGAAGGAAAGAAAAGCTTATCCAGCACAATCGAGACAGTTGCTCAACATGGCTTCTTGTTGCACCTTCAACAAACATGGCGTGTGAAACACAAACAGATGGAAGATGATAAAGACGACGAGGAGGTTGAGAAGCAAAAAAACGAGCGAGCTTACCATGTAATCCGAGCCGCCGCTGGAAGAGTTACCGTCCGTGCCGCACGCCGCGCCGTCATCCGCGCGCGGCACTCGCGAGCCGTGCAGCAGTTCCTCCAGGCTCTCGATGTACTCGATGGCGTTGCGAAGGATCTCCACCTTGGGCAGGCGCTGGTTGGGGTTGGGACACGTGCGTCTCTTGAGGATCTCGAAAGCCTCGTTGACGCGCTTCAGCCGCCTCCGCTCCCGCATCGTCGCCGCCTTCCGCCGGTCCACCGCCACCGTCTTCCGCTTGCACGCCTTGCAGGCCCACAGCAGGCAGCGGCGGTTGGGGCCGTGGTAGCCAGGGGCCAGCACGTGAGGCACGTGGTCGTCGGAGTCGTCGTCGGAGTTGAGCGACCCCGTGTCCTTGTCCAGCAACGCGTCGTCGTCGATGTCGTCTCGACCTCCTTGACTCAGCGCGGAGCCCTCGTCGCCCCCGAGGAGACCTGCCGGCGAGCACGGCTTGCAGGGCGAGGCAGCGTTCACATCCTGGGCAGATTTTTCCGAAGACAAGCTGCTGGGTCCTTTGCGGTTATTGCTGTTGTTATTATTATTGGTATTGTTGTGGTGATGATGGTGGTGATGGTGGTGAGTGCCATGGACAGCCGAGGCGTTGCTGCTACTGCTGTTGCTACTCTTACTAGGGATGTTGGCGCTGTTGTTGCTGCTGCTGTTGCTGCTGCTGTTGCTGATGTGAGTTTTGCCCTCCGCCTCTTCTCGACAACTTGCCGTCCTGTCTTCTTTGTTCAACGACAGAAAATGCTTGTCTTTCTCCTGCGAGACTGCAGATCCGACTCCTCGGCCTCTGAACTCCAACGACATCGGGTGTTGGTCGGGGAAGTAGTGTTGCGATGAGAAGGGGGCAGCAGGGTACCCGTACATATCTCCATACTGGCGTGACAGACCCCGCGGGTAGGACCCCCCAGGATGGGGAGCGAAAATGTCCTGAGGCGAAGCATGGGCGTAGGACATGTCCATCAAGCTACGCGGGTCGGCAAGGTCACTTCCGTTAAAATGTCCTCCACCAACACTCACACCACTGAGAGAACCACCCCCGCCTCCACCCCCGCCACCAAAAGCAGAGGCGTTGTGGTCGTAGCGGCAGCTGCGGTAGTCGGCCATCATCATCATGGTTGGTTGTGGTGTTGCTGGCGGTCTACAGCGGTGTCTACTTCTGTGACATCAGCCCGAGCGCCACCCGGGTTTCCCTATGAAAAGATTACAGAAGAACGAGTCGAATCGTAGTAACTAGCTGCAGGCAGAAAATGTGTTTTCATTCGGGAAACTATTGCAAAGCTAAATTATCAATACAGAAAATGAATAGAAACACGTTTATGCTTACTCTGTAAGTACAGACAGTTGTCTGGAGATGTTAGCTTCCTTTTATATATATAATGTTAGGCAACGGGTTGCAACGGCACCTTTACGTTCTATTACTGCTTCTGCCATTTGTATTTATCTAGTTAGACAAATACTCATTTTCAACGATGCTACATATATTTTATTAGCTCTTAAGCCTCTCTATTTCTTTCATTTCTATTTCCTTCTCTCCTGTTCCTTTCCTTTGCTCGACCTATGCAGTTCTTGATTTAAAATATTGTAATAGACACAGACGATGAGAACAAAGAAAAATATGTCAACAACACAAATGTCTCAGGCGAATCAATGATCATCAGAGAAGAAAGAGAGACTTGGGAAGACAAACAGACAAACAGACAAGAAGGGGTGGTGGGTATTCTAATACAAAGATTAATATATATATAAACTCAATGCAATGACTTTTCTTCTTTTTTCTTCCCCATCATCGTCAGTATTTTTTGCTGTTTTATTTCATCTTTAACTTATAAACCTACTTTTTTATAGTTCTCTTTAAATTATTTCAGACAAGTTTCTTGAAATATGAGAATTCTGAGTCCTTTCAGGCACACACCCGTAGCCTCAGAACAAAAGTGATATTTGTCTGTTGTATTAGTGTTGTTATGCCAACAACTCTGCATAAACTAAGATGTTACATGCATGTAAAGAAAGACTGTGACACTAGAGGGTTCACTGTGTCAAAAGGGTCTTGAGTGACGCCGACTGTGGATTCTTGTCTCAAATGTTTGCTTTCCTACACCACACTTCCTCCTCTTTCATAGTTTTGCGAAAGTGTTTAACAGATATAGTGGCTGTTAATGCGTTTGCAAGCCTCTAGTCTTGACAGGAATCTATCAGGCCCTCCTCTCGGCACCACAGCTTACCGAACCTTTCATGTCTCCTTTCTCTCTATCCCTTCAATCAGTTAGCGGGTGTTTATGTAAAATGCATGTTCCTGGGGTGGAGATAACGGTTAATGATAGGATCTTTAAAGTGCACCGAATGCTCACAGAGAGAGAACACTTCTTAAGAGTATCCTGATGCAAAAGTCAAGATTATCCCGATTATTCACTTCGATGAGCAATGTCTATGGTTCCATTTTAAAGAAGGAAAATGTTTAGAGTTTAAAAAAATGTTGTGATCATGCAGACATGTAAATTTTTTCTAAAACATACATAAATGTGTTAGTTTCTGTCATGACAGCTAGGACTGTAAGCATAGCTATATTATTATTTTTGTATTAAAAAAAAACTAAAAATATTCATGCGAATAAATGCACTTACGGAAGGACAACATACTCTTTTAGGACTGACCTCGGTTCCTTCCTGATGTAGGTCAAGTAGCCAGCAGACTTGTCTCTGAGATGTCCTTCTGTAAACGGAGCTAGACCAGCCACATCCTTCGACTTTTCAAACTATCCTGAAAGTGTGAGTGAGAGAGAGAGAGGACACTGGATGGTCTTAGAAGACTTTCCAAGATCGCATCAACGCCTTGGACGCGGTGGAAGGTTTTGAGGAAGAAAGTTGTATCACGAGCGACAGCAAAGATGAACTGAGAGAGTTTCTTCCCTGCAGCACTTAGCTTCCATTCGACAGTCTGGGTTCATCGTGCCCACGTCTGGAATGGCGAGATTTGCAGACGCTGCCTGGTAATGCAAACCTCTCGGCAGGGCAATGAAAGCAAGTGAGATAACGAGTGCCCACGCTGGCTATCGGTCCCAGCTTGACCTGTCAATCACTGTGCAGGCTCCGCCCTTGCCAGACCACTGCAGCCAGTCGCTGAGCGGCGTTCAGAGCTGATACCCAGGGTTGGCGTGGAGAAGGTGGAGCCAGTTGTCCGACGACCAAACAGCAGACCACATGGGAAATGCAATGAAACTAGTGCAAGATATGCAAAGTGAGTGTGTGAGTGTGTAGAGAGAGAGAGACAGAGATGGGGGATGGTAGGCTCTTTACCTTGCTGGGGAGAATATGTATGTTTATTCGCTTAATACGATTTTTCTGCAATAAACAACAGTCTTATCACAGAGTTCATTGCTTCGCTTCGCATCCCACAGTTTTTTTGTTTGTTTGTTTTTTTGTAACGGCTATGAACTGACTTCTATTCTCGTGGTTCGGAGGATGACTGTGAGTGGTGCTCAATGTAATACATGTACGTGTGTCAAGTGGAAGAGAGTAAGAAAGTAAACTAGAGTACCTATTTACATCTAAGGGTCCCAAAGCCCTAAAAGCCGTGTAAGTGGTTCACTGTCACTAGGTCTCGGGGTGTGAATCCCACGCACTTCTTCCGCTCCTGTTTACTCTGATAAATCCGGAAACCATCAGCTGGTTTAGTGGTCTCAGGCCCTCTTGCCTCGAGGTTTACCAGGACAAAGGTGACTACTCTGGTCAACTTCTGTCCACGGAAACGCTTCTCCGGTTATAAACAATGTTTATCTTCCTAATCTGATATGTGGCATTTGGTATTATGAATGTTTTCTTCGAACTACGCCACTAGAAGTATCATCAGAGTCGATAATAACTAATTATTCGGAAAGTTGAAAAAATAGTGATCAGAGCTATTACATCAGCAAAATATGGCGGACTGGGACAGATGGGAGGCCACCTGTGATGGACAAGGTGCGAAGCCGTTGAGAAATCGCTATAGAACCGTCCAGTGAACTTATGCCTCCGTTCCTCGAATATTTATCTCATCTTCTATCTTCCTCGATCTCTTGTGAAGCAGACGACCACGTGTTAACTTGCAGAGGAGGTACCAGAACCGCTCTGTGAGGATCAAGCGAAACCACCAACAAATATGCAAGAGTGCTTCTTCTATGCTTTTCAATAATCTCTTCTATGTGAAGGAATGGTGGTTACCACGGACAAACAAATAGTAAATAAATAAATATTATTCGTATGCTCAAGATGTGTTATTACGCTTGACAGTGTGTTTACTTATTACTGATGTGTATTCAGATGTACTTGAGATCGTGTATTAATTAAAAATAGGATTAAATCCTTTATATTATAGTATACTGTGTTTGTATTGGATGACTAGTTTTTCAGCCGTGTAAGAGAGAATTCACTTGCCCACTGAGTGTAGGACATATTCTCACTCATCCCAGGACCAACAAGAAGTGAGAGTATTCTTTCATGTATTTATTTACTTGGTAATCGTTTATTCCATACTTTTAAATAGTTTAACCCAAGCCAACTTAACAGTGTAAAACTTAATTTGAAACAATATCTTTATTGCAATATTTCCTGACCACCAATGTTTATCTTATCGAGTTTACAGGTGTCTGAAAAAGTCTCTGCTGGGGTAGTAGAGAATCACAAATTTTCCAGCAAAATATGATCTCGGCCCCTCCTCACGTCGGGACTTTTCAGACTAAACCACCAAATGAAAGCAGTCTAGGCATCCTTGGGAACCACGCAAGGCGGAACAGTTGGCCCCTAATTAATTCCAGGCTGGTCCTCTTAAGGCGGTGATCAAAGAGACTGACCTCGCTACGACGATGTTGCCGTCTGGTCGTTGTCACTTCAGCTCACGTTGTGAGTAGCGAGGGCTGAGAGAGGAGAGCAGAGTTACGGTAGGGAGGAGAAAGAGGAGGGGAAGGAGGCGGGAGAAACGGGCGGAAATGACGTAACCGATTAACTCTTGGGCTTAGGACTATCCACCCACTACTTGCTGAAAGCAGCAAACAGGCTTTGATCCGGGGTGAGAGCGATTCTCGCGAGATAGCGTGGCATGGTGCCTCTGCAAGAGGGAGAGAGAGAAAAAAAAATTGATTTATTAGCGTCGTTCCGATCTTGAGCAGATAAAGTTCAGGATCGGAATTATTGCGGATACGCATCGTTGATAGGCACTTTTTTCTCTTCAACGCTCGACCCTCTGGTGGGGAGGAGGAGGAAAACCCAAGAACTCGACTGCCGGAGATTGAGATTGAGGATAGAAGATATCGCGAGTTTTATTTTCTTCTTCTTCGCTTTAGCTGTCATTTAACCATCGAATAACAGGACTTTACGTGCACTTGTAGGGGAGGGGGATGCGATGCCTTCGGACTATGAAAGTGATATATACTTAAAACACTTCATGATGGATACAATTTTCGAACAGTAAGAAACAAAATGAGAAGTCTAAATGATGAGAGAAGAGTGAAACAAGCAAATAAAACAAGCAGAAACCACAGAGAGAGAGAGAGAGAGGTGGAAAGCTAGTCTGACCGAAAGAAAGAATTCAAAATGAAGTCAGTCCATTGAAATTCATCTTGTGTAAGCAAGAGAAAAAATAATATATAGTGCAATTCTTCGATGAGAGAGGGAAAGGGAAAGAATGCGAGAGAGTTGTCACCCTTTTATCATTGGATAATGCTAGTTGTTGTCTTTTTTATTAGACGAAACCAACTTGAACTTTTCTGGAATTTAAGCATGAAGCGGATAGGCAGTCAGAAATAATTTATATCGGATATAGGAGGGTTTAAGAGAACAGACACGAAGACATGAAGACATGAAGAAGACATACCAACAAAGATATGTGGATACAAATGGTTGCAGTTTGTAAATAGCCGCATAGATAAATAGAGATGGTTACATTAGCAGGTCATTACAAGCGGATAACCCCAATACACGAAAGAGATTTTTTTTCAAATTTGAGAGAAATTTTATCTCTCATGGACCCAGAAAAAACAGTCCTTTTTTTAAATTTACACAATAATCGATGCATCAACGTGAAAATTAAAACTTTTAACAAAGAATAATGTATTAACATACTCTTAACGAACTTTGCTACACCAACACATTTTTTTTAAAGTCACTAGCACTTAAGACTTACCTCGCGCCTCTAAAACCAACCTTAAAAACGGTAGAGAGCTGAGGAAGACTGCTCATTTCGTTCCATCCTACACAGGCTCTACTCCTCAGCCCCCTCTAACCACCCCAAAGCTTGATTTGTCTCGCGTGTGCGTAGCTCGGGGCATGCGCGGTGCGGTAGACGCTTCAGTGACGAAGGCGGCGCGTGCGAGTAAAGATGGCGGTCTGATAGCCGAGGGGTAAATTTCAAGCATTAAATTTGTTCCCGACTGCTTTTTCGCTTATGGCCGAAATTCCATAATTTGTATTTTACTTTGGTTGCCAGCTCGCGCTCTTCCCTTGTCAGAAACTAGGCGTGGCCTCTGATTATCAAATAATATAAACTGATTACCTACCCCGCCAACGGGTTTTATTTACCTTCTGAGTTTTATCTTCGTTCTGTCCATCTCATTGAATGAGAAGCGTGCAAGGGTGTGTATGTCTGATGTCGTTTCTCTCATCGCCATTACTTTCGGAAGGTCTGGTGTGATTAAACATCTCCATTGTTTTGTATACAGAGAGACTAGTAACTGATGTGAAACGAATTTTCCAGACATGACACTTTCCCCACATCCCTGAGGCGCCAAGGAACTCGATGATGTCATCAGTTTCTACATTCTGACTAAGTAAAAAAAAAATATAAATAAATAACATGCCTGCTACGCCATTAGCTTCACCTTGCTGGAAGCAAAAACAAAATGAAAAATATGACCTAGGAATCGCGCTCGGTATTTTATTTTTGGAGGATATTCAGCCGAAATAGCCGAATTTTTTCTTTCGTTTGTACTTTTTGTTTCTTTTCTACTTTTTTCTTTTTGTTTTTTACTGTAGGTAAATCTAGAAGCACAGTCGATGACTAGAAATCGTTTACAAGCATACAGAAATACGCAACACTAAATTGAAAGAATTCATTTGCAGTGATCTTAACTACCATAAATGCTAGGTTGTCTTCTCCTCACCATCTCGATTTGTCCTTTCTATTCTGAACTTATCTAATGCATTCTTCATTAGTTAACATTTATAATCTTCCTGCTCCAGTGGTTTTTGTTTTTGTTTTTGTTTTTGTTTTGTTTTTTTTTTTGTTTTTTTTTTTTTTGTATTAATGGTGGGGTTTTATTTTGCGATCTTACGAACATAATTTCCGTCAGTGTTACGACAAAATCGCTTATATAATACAATATCATACATGATAAAACATTTTTTCAATTACCGACAGAAGAGTAGTTAAGATATAATGCATGACATTAAATAGACCGATGCATTCTGTTTTACTTTTATAAGTGAGAAAGACTATGTCATGAAGTTGCCACGAGCATTCCTAGACCCGTCAGTTATAAAACTCGTGTTTTGTGATAGCCACTTCTGTTGCTATTGTGATTGACACTGTCACTGTCATTCTGCCTGTCTGTCATCCTTTTATTTCTGACTTCGTTTATCTAATGTTTGCCTTTCCTGCCGGCGGATGTTAGCTCTCTCATCTCTCATCCCCGATAAGTAATACTGTCATGTGATCAATAGAGTTGTCAATATATTCTTTGTAGAGATTTGTGCATTACTTCATTCCTCACTCACTCACTCACTCACTCACTCACTCACTCACTCACTCACTCACTCACTCACTCACTCACTCACTCACTCACTCACTCACTCACTCACTCACTCACTCACTCACTCACTCACTCACTCAAAGCCAACAACTCAATTAAAGCGGCCGCTTTCTGAATCCACAAGCCTCCTGAAAACAAAAATCCGCGCTACTCTACTTGCTGCCTAGAAGCTTACCATCTGTGTTTGGGACACTGGCGAGTTTATTTATTCTCCTGAAACAGAAAGCATGTTAAAACCACCAATCCTGCTACTTTCTTTGATAGCACTGACATGACTTATGTTCAGTCTACCCTCTCCTCCTCACAAGGCACATTCAAAAGCAAACCGGAAATACCTTGAAAATGACCTTTTCAGGTGTTTGAGTATCGCAGTATCGCTTTCTCGTGAATAATGGTAATAACAAGGTACATTTCCATATTTGACAGAAGGTTCAATGTCTTTATAAGAAAAAAAAAATGTACAAAGAAAGGCAAACACAAAATTCATGAAACACTCGTAGAGAGAAGTCCAAACGCCTCCCCAAACAAAGGAAGAGACGCATTTAACAACTATGGACAGAAGCAGACGAAAGACTGACAGGGGAAAGGAAAGATTGAGGTAGCTCATAGAACCGGTAGAAAATGTAGATCATAGTAGAGCCGAATCACCAATCTTGCGAGTTCCTCATCAATCCGCTACTTCCTCTTAACAATTAATTTTATCTCGAAGCCCCGAGTTCAAGTGTGAACAATGATTTGTTATTATCTTTACAATTGCAGAGCTTTACCTGGAGACCTTTGTATACAAGTATAAATGTCCCTGAATAATTCTTTCAAAGTTTGTCTATATTTGGAACCAACAAAGAAGTAGACGAAAAAGTGTATAGAAGCGCCCATGAAAGACAATATTTCCATGATGCTTACAAGAAAGAAATGTGTGTTAAAATACCTGCCTACGCCATAAAAGTCAGGAAAAGACACACACAATATTCTAAATATGACATTAGGGATGCAGACGATCACAAACTCCGTGGACAGGGCAATCAGCATCTTAGTGAGCACAACTTCTTTTTTCGACAAAGCCGAGGAAGCCGCTTCCCTCCATTTTATGACTTGTCGCAGTTTCACTGTCATGGCAACAGTGCAGCCAACCACCACGGTGATAAACAAGCCAGGAAGTAGGAATCCGAATATGGTGCCATCAAAAAGGTCGACCATTTTCTTGTTTTGTAGATAAAAGCGACTTGCTGCTGAAACCTGGTGGAAAGACGTGTTGTGAGCGATGTCGACAATGCAGATGACTGTGTACTTCTCTATGACCACGTAGTAGCCCAACGTGATGATCAGGCAGGACGTAGTCAGAATCGCCGCCATAGTCTTTGTCTTCAGGACGGTCTGCGAACGAAGAGGACTGTAGATACAAAAACATCTTTCACCGGCGATCACGGCAGTCACGAAGGAAGATGCGAAGGGGATACCAAACAAAACCAATAACATGGTTCTCTACACAAAAGCTGTAGAGAGGACCAAGCCTGAAGAAAGATAAACAACATTATTTTCGTCATTCAGAGAAAGAATGGCGGAATAACATCTTTCTCTTCCTGACAGGTGTGTAAAGTTTGCGTATTTCATACAAAGTAAAGAAAGAATACAGAAGAAAGAAAAAAAAAGGTCAACGACAAAATGTCTTTATTACCAAGATCACAAAATGCTTAAAGTTGGACAAACAACTTTATTATTAAAGACACAGGGTGACTCTGTCAGAATTTTCATCAAGGACCTACCTGGGCGTGTTTGGAGAAAAAGCGAACGAGCGCTCGCCATACAGGAGGAAGATAAAGGCGAGATACAGGAGGTCAAGGAAGGTCAAGGTGAAGAGACACAAGGTAGTTCTGTCTTTGAGTCCCTGCCTGTAAAACACAACGAGGCTGAGACAGTTGGTGGCGCCGCCAAACAGGAAGAACAAGGGAACAGCTAAAGCCGCCTTCACACGGTCAGCGATCACCTCCACCTCGGCACTGATGACGTCATCAGGATGGTCCCAAGAGCTGACGTCAAGAGACTGCAGCACCAGGCAACTGTCCTGATGATGTCGATGACGAGAGTTGAGTCGAAATGTTAGACGAGTTTGTTGTTGGTGGTCCTTGGCCAGGTTTACTGGTAGATAGGTCCATGATTACTTTGTGTAGTGGATAAAAGTAACTGATTAAACATCCAATAATGTTTCTTTTTCTCGGCGGTAAGAGGAAAAAATCGTATCTGATTTCTCGAGAATACCAAGCATATCATGTGACTCTTAAAGACCAATCATTAAACGATTAATAAACTTCAGTGAGCAAAAAAAACGCGATGCCACTGGTTTGTGTCGCTACCTCTTTCGATTCTACACGAATTGAGTACTTTCAATAAAGTCTTATTATTGTCAGAACCGCAGTATTACACGTTGATTATATAAATAGCTGTTTTATTTTACCTAGTTGTACTAACTGCATATTTTATGTCCTACTATTTTCATCCAAGAAATTCCTTTTTTCACAAATATAAGCTGTATTGGCAAGAACTCTCAGATTAGAGGAGACGTTTACACCCTTAGCATCACCCTCAGACACAGCAAAATGGCAAGTACTATATTTACAGTAACACATTTATCTAATTTCTCTTTATGAAATGAAGTAAACCCATTCTAGACCTGTAAAAAATATCACAATAGCTTTCATTTACTTTCTCCCACATGCAGTAAGAATCTGTCCGAGATCACAAAGTAAGCAAATACTCAGTGCTTGCCCAAAGCAGTTTTTCAAAGTTGTTTCGACAGCCACCACCTGACATCTGTCAAAGGAGCCTTTTATACAGTTATATATTTTTATAATCATTAGTTACGATCCAAGCGTGCAACAAATGGATGTTACTTTCAGAAAAAATATTTCTATATAAAAGAATTTTTTTTAATTTTTGTTTTATCAAGGAAATGTCAAATATTATTTCCCAGTTTTTAAATACCCGTCACAGTCTCTAAGACAACAAACCATATAGTTGCTGAAAATTTGAGCGCACGCATGCACACAAACACACAAACACATCCACACGCGAGGAAGATTACTTTAAAACGCAATAATGTACACTGTTTCCAGTAAAAAAAAAAAAACTTCGTTAATCATTGTGTCTGTTTGGTGTACTATAATTACAATTTCGAATAACCTCCCAGATTTTCGTTTGCAGAAAGAAGTGATGGCACACAGGAAATTTTTTATGTTTACTCAAATAAGGATCGAACAATTGCAGCCTGAAGTGGTGATACAAATGTGAAAGGGTGTGGGTGGAGTCTTTAATCGTCGTGAGTCATGAGTTAGCAAGGGACTGCAGTCCTCGGAAGTTCCTGTCAAGCGAACTGTTTGTCGTGAAAACATCATAGAATGTACCAACATAAAATAATAATTTATCACTAGTAAGTACTATGTACTCTATAATATCAATTGAGTATGTTATATACTTTTACAAACACTGGCAGCTTAGTAGGTTTGTTGATACAAACATCACCACGAACTGGTAAATAATGCATTGCTCTACGAGTTATGGCGGCTGTGACGTCCGGCTGGTTGTTTGAGTTTTATGCCGTGACAGTTACTAAGGTTACATCACGATGAGTGCCACGTCACACGTAGTGAATATGCAGCTCCATTATAATATAATCCTACCTGTCGACGTGGACAGAAACGTCACTATGCAACGTCACATGACTTTACAGAAGTTCAGTCTTTGTGTTTGTTGTCGGTGTTCTTTGTCAGCTTTTCTTCCTACTGGCCTGAGCGACGGACTGAGTCTGTCTCAGCCAATCAGTGAAGATCACGATCTCGACATATTTGAAGATGAGGCCAGGATGACATCAAAAGTCACCACATCTTACACCTCAAAATACCAAAGTGACCTAACTCATTAGAAGAGCGAATCAATTAGTAACGTAGCATATTTATTTCATGAGTTCGGTAAAAATTTCTGTTTCAGAGAAGTATAGTCTGAAGTCCATCATAACATGACTAAAAAATATTTTTTTGAAGTTTTTTTTACTGAAACTGTTTGAATTTAAGCTTTTCGCTTTGTTAACGTACCAAACGCTGATGATTCTGACTAAAATTATTATTTTAATTATTGATATCTTCGTGGTCTCTTAATCGGCAAGTTTTTAAAGGTTTCTTTTCTAATATCAAAAGGTTTTCGCGAGGGTCGACATTTTTACCAGTGATGTTATTGATATGAGACTTTCCGTACTTATCACAACCCTGACTTTTTTAAAAAAAAAGATTTCTCATGTATGTCTTTCTGTAAATCTGTCCGTTACACGAAAACGTTCAAAGGTTACAAAGACGCTGCCTAAGGAGCTTTTAACTCTGCAAGCAAGAAGATGAAGTTCTTTTCAGGACCAACTGTGTTTACACATTCACCAAAACCCGTCACATTGCACAATCACTTGCAAATTGCAACAGCAAGAATACTCCAGACTCAAGAAATATCGGTTCTCAGACAGTGGAGAGCGCCACATTTCTTGCCTGATGGAATATAGATAAGATATCGTCTGCTTTTCTCCTTACTTTTCCACCAGTCATGTTTGTTAAAAATGACACCGCCAGGCAATGGCGTCCTTCAAAAACGAAAAGATAAATATTTCATGTTAATTTTTTTACAGCTTTACTGATGCATACCAATATTCTAAATAAAATTTACCTTCTTCACAATTTACAGCATAAGCCACTTTTGCATAAACTCATGATGAAATGATTTGATGAAGTTTATATTTTTCTCATTATTTTCTTTATCTATTATACATAATAAATCCCGTTGCACTGTGCAAGTTTCCTTGTTTGTAGATAAGTAACAAGTGTGAAAAAAAGAAATCAAACTCATTCTGGGAAGACAAGCAGTAAAAAAATATGTATTACTGTCGGAAAGGTAACGTTAAATTTAAAAACAAACACACCGACAAGATCAGTACAAAGTTGCACATCATGTTTACTACTCTGGATAATACCCGCTGTCAGTTTCTTGATAAAGAATGAAAATAAAACGGGACTAGCTAATCTCCTTGTTTTAAACACTATTTAGAAAAGAAAATTAATCTCTCAAAAGAAAACCCTTTTCAAATAAGAAGCTCTTCGATAGATAATAGTATGCATCAGTCAAGCACCTTTTGAAAAGCTCTGAAGCAAAGAAGCACAATAGTATATACCAGGGATGCACAACCTACGGCCCGCGGGCCATATCCGGCCCGCGACGCGGTGCCATCAGGCCCGCGAAACTTCTGCCCACAGTACAGGAAATCGGCATGTTAGTAATAAAAGACCTTAAAAAAAAGAAAAAAGGAAGAAGAAGTATTTATCCCTACGTAGGGAAGTCTCTCAATCTTTTTTTCGATGGACGAACATTTCGATTCAGTGCTCCGACTTGGTGTCTCTACGATGCAGCCGGACATTCAGAAGTTTCTGTAAACAACTTCAAATATCCACTATTACTACATAATTAATGGTAAGTACAACTTGTTTCTAATAAAAAATGGTATCTGCTCTATTTTTTTTTCCTTTTTGTATTTTTGCGGCGAAGTGGCCCGCAACACGGCTGTCCGTAATGGATATGGCCCGCAGGCCGAAAAAGGTTGGGCATCACTGGTATATACCAATGGAAGAATAGGAAATTACTTTCACGCAGTTTTCAAAGGGAACCAGGACAGTTACATAGATACTCAAACGTAGTTGTCACTGATTTCCAAAGGGCATTTGACGCGATAAAAGTTATGGCAAGAGCCGCGGAGAAAGGGTAAAGGTATCATGCTTTTAAGAGTATTTGCACAATTTTAAACCCACGTGTACGCGCTAAGGCTGGCCTCTCTGATTTCGCTTTACTCCCAATGGCTTAAGGTTTACTTTTGTCCGGAAAAAATGTTATACTGGACAGACCTGTCTTAGTGGATACTACGTAAAACGCTTTATCAACGCTTCCAACTTTTCAGCATCCACTAACCTCTAATTTGAGATTCAAACGTCTTCTGTTTACAATTTTTACAAAGTGAGATGCCTAATTCTTTATGGTGAACCTATTCTTCTGTAAATGTAAATGGTAAGTAAAAAAAAAACTCTTCCTAAGACAATGTCAACGCAGAAAAAATAATGTGCGTTTTACAGGTCCTCTTTTCCTGTGTGCTTTTGGTCAAGCTTTCCAGGATAGAGCTAGACTTTTCACCACTTTGATTACAGCCGAATATTTGTGCGAAACACTGCAATCTACAGAGCAGATATATGTGGCAATATCTATACATATCTAGAACAAAAAATTTTTTGGTAGAATCTTATATGATATCTTATATGAAATTCGAACCGGTTCTAAAACTGGAGTGCATCAGCATTGACACTAAGAAGGCGACTTTTTCTCTATGAATTAACAAAAAAGTAAGAGAACTTTATTTTTTCCTCCTCCCTCTTCTTTCACACGCAAACACACACAAAGGCACATATATTGGTGATTTACATTAATTTTGGTCAATTTTTAAATGTTTTTATCCTCCACATTGTATTGAATAATATACAGTAAGCTTATGTGTGGCACTTGACTGAAAGATTTATCGCTCTTTCCTGTGAGCTGTGTTTACTATTACAGAGAATTGTTGTCCTAATCAAACTGTGCTGTATGTGCTAACATTATTTAGTGATTCTCGATATTTCAGGCAAAAAATAGTACACCTCGAAAAGTAACGAAGTGTTAAAAAAATGTACAGACCTCACAAACACTAATCATCAATATCAACTTAATATATTTTCAAGAACAGCGCATGCAGGTGAAACACTTTCGCCAACAGGAGGTAGAAGCTCGGTGTCCAGTAAATATACTGGATGGAAAGAAAGACCAGCATTTTTGTCAGCAAGGCTTTCTTGACTGACAGGTAAAATAAACTTGAACAAAAGTTGATACAAGTAGCCAAAATACACAAAATCATTTCAGCACCTACAGGACTATCGTACTATCTACGCTTGTTTTCCTCGACAGTTTACGCCTAAATGTTAGTATACCGTGTAATGTTTCTCGATACTTCGATCCAACAAAATAGTACACGAGGAAAGGTAAGGATGAAGACAGAAACGAAAAGCATTCACAGATACTGCTGAGTGACAAATACATGTTAAAATATTTCCCAGCGCCGCTCAGATCAGGAACAAATAATGCGGTGGTTCGATATAAAAGGTTAGGCACCGACAAAATATTAAACATGATGGAAAAACAGATCAGCATTTTAATCAGCGTGGTTTCCTTGGAGGACATGGCCGAAGACGTCTGATGTCTCCAAGAAAGAGTTTTCTTTAGCTTCACAGTCATCGCCACAGAACAAGCTGCAACGATGACATTATAGATGAATGGAAGGAAAAGACCGTAGACAGTGTTCTCAAAGATGTCCACCAACTTCCGATGGCGGACGTAATAAGACGTTGCCGTTGTCATTTGCCAGACTGTCACGTTACGTTTCACGTCATGTATACACATGATATTGTATTTCTCACCAACCACGTAAAATCCTAAAGTAATCAGAAGAGAGGACAATACCAGGAAGATGGCCATCGTCTTAGTCTTCATCACAGTTTGTGCTCGCAGAGGAAAGTAGATGCAAATACATCGCTCACTTGTAATGACGACAGAGACAAAGCCTGTTGCCCACGGCAGCCCGTATAAACCGTAAAAATGGTTTTCAACGAGGAAACGACGTAAGGGACCGTATCTGAAAAAAATCATCCATAATACACAACCCAAAAGAGAGACAAATTTACTTCAAGCACTAAAATCCTGATATATTTTCAGACAAAAAAAGTCTGGTCATTCTGCAAATCTATGAATGTGGGCGACACAGTTATCGTAGTTAAGGAGAGACAGAAGAATGTTATCTTCAATCCGGCTTAAAACTTTCTTACAAAACTCATTATTTCTTTTACATACCGTGGATAAGAGGGAGACAATGCAAATGCACGTTCGCCGTAAACCAGAAAAGCAAACACGAGATAAAATAAGTCCACAAACGAGAGAATAAAGAGACATGTGTTGATTCTCTCCCTTAGCCCTAGTTTGTAGAAGACGGCCATGTTGAGGCAGTTGTTAGCAAACCCTATTAAACAGACGATTGGAACCACAATGGCGGCCTTGATGCAGTCCACGAGGATTTCAAAGTCAGCGCTGACAAGGTCCTCCGGGTTCTCCCAAGGAGCGAGACTGAAGGACGGCAGCACAAGACATCCCTCTGGGGTAGTTGATAACCTCGTAGAGTTAAGAAGGCCTCCACCTTTCCGTCCCTCACTACTGGTATCGGTGTTGAACGGTGTAGTGGACATGATGACGATGACACGTGCTGACTGTCATATTCTTGTCCTTGAACACATTTATTAAGGTTTTAAGTTTGGTATGAAATATATGTTGTGAGTTTTTAGATACAGTTTAGGCTCGTGTGCATCAAATCAGAAAAAATTCCTAAATATACGATTTCAATAATTCTTATAGAAACTCGTCTGTTAAGACGTTCTCATGTCTCTAACAAAAGCTGTTCTGTTTATTTGTGTAGATTTTGTAAGGTACTACACAGATTATTATCACTGTATGTATGCATGTGTGTGATTGATATCCAATTGTAGGTAAGTGGCCAACGCAGTATTTTTCTGTGCAGTTTGCGTGTGTGCATAAGACTTGGAGACCTTGGTCGGCTTTCTTCTTCAATCTCTTTGACGCAAAAATGTAAAGAAATAATCTTTCCAGCAAAAGCAGATGTAGGTTGGTTTAATTTGAAAAATATAATTCGAGAACATTTGCATTTATCTCTTAAAGTAGTATTTCTTATTACTGCAATGGGGGATGATTTGTTAAATAAACATTTCTTTTTGATGATTATTTACTATTTCGGAATTTTGTTCGCAGAAATTTTTTTTCAGTATTATAACTGATGAGAATCTTTATCGGTTAATTTATTGTTTTAATCTAGACAATTGTTCTTTGAAAATACTTCCAGCCCATGATATGTTGCTCATCATCGGCGATCTCAATGCCAAGGTGGGAAGTGACAACACTTTCAGGGAGCATGTCATGGGCAAGCTTGGAATTGGAACCATCAATGGCAACAGAGAGAGACTGGCAGACTTTTGTGAAGAAAACAACCTACTGATTGGAGGCAAACTCTTCCCACACAAAGACATCCACAAGGCAACGTGGACATCACCAGATGGGAGCATGTCATCATCAACCGAAGATGGAGGAGCTCACTTCAAGATGTCAGAGCCTACAGAGGAGCAGACATTGCCAGTGACCACACTCTTGTGATAGCCACAGTTTCACTGAAGCTACGTCGATCGAGGAACACAGGCAGTCAGCAGAGAGTGGACTCCGGCAAACTGACAGATCCAGCCACCAAACGGGCCTTTGCTATGGAAGTAAAGAACAGGTTTCAGGCACTCTGGTCGAGGCCTTATGTGCAACCTGATGTATGAAGAGGAATAGATAGAATAAAGTCTTATTATTGTCGGGGACCGCAGTATTACCTGTTGATCATATAACAGCTGTTTTATTTTTATCTAGTTGTACTTATTGTTTATTTTATGTCCTACTTTTCCATCCAAGAAATTTTTTTCATAAGTGTCAGCGGTATTGCCAAGGAAACTCTCCAAGACTGAGCACTTTTACATCTTGGAATCATCCTTAGACCTAGCAAAATGGCAAGTAATATATTCACAGTAACACATTTATCTCATTTCTCTGTGTGAAATGAAGTAAAACAGTTATATACCTTTAAAAGATCACAATCACTCGCAACCACCTTCACAAAGTAAGCAAGTACTCAGCGCTTGCTGAAAGAACACTTTCATCGAACTCACAAAAGCTGTTTTTCAAAGTTGCTTCGACAACCACCACCTCACATCTGTCAAAGGAGCTTTTTATACAGTTATATATTTTTATAATAATTAGTTACGATCCAAGCGTGCAAGAAAATGCGTGTTACTTCAAGAAAAAAATCATTGTCATTAAAAAGCATTTTTCAATTATTGTTTTATGAAGGAAATCTCAAATACCATTTCCCAGTTTTTAAATACCCATCACAGTCTCTAAGACAAGATGCCAAATACCTGCTGAAAATTTTGAGCGCGCATGCACACACACACACACACACGTACGCACGCACACAAATACACACGCAAGTGGATATACTTTAAAACGCAATAATGTACACTGTTTTCCGTAAAAGACAAACCTCGTTAATCACTGTGTCTGTTTGGTGTACTATAATTACAATTTCGAATAACCTCCCAGATTTTCGCTAGGAGACAAAAGTCTTGATGGCACAAAAGAAATTTTCCATTTAAACATGTTTACTCACATAATGATCGAACAATTGCAGGCTGAATTAGGGATACAAATGTGAAAGGGTGTGGGTGGAGTCTTTAATCGTCGTGAGTCATGGGTCGGTTAGCAAGGGACTGCAGTCCTCGGAAGTTCCCGTCAAGCGATCATTGTCGTAAAAACATTATAGAATGTACCAACATATAAATAATCATTTATCACTATTAAGTACAATGTATTCTACATCAACAGAACGTGTTATATACTTTTTCAAAGACTGACAGCGTAGTAGGTTTGTTGATACAAACATCACCACGAACACGTAAATAATGCATTGTGCTGCGAGGTTATGGCGACTGTGACGTCACAACTGGTTTGAGTTTTATGCCGTGACAGTTACTAAGGTTACATCACGACGAGTGCCACATCACAAAGGGAATATGCAGCTCCATTATAATATAATCCCACTTGTCGACGTATTATGCTTGGACAGAAGCGTCTCTATGTAACGTCACATGACGTTACAGAAGTTCAGTCTGTGCGTTCTGTGTCGGTGATTTTCGTCTGCTTGTCTGCCTGCTGGACTGAAGGACGGACTGACTCTGTCTCAGCCAATCACTGAAGATATCCATCTCGACATCTTTGAAGATGAGGCCAAGATGACATCAACAGTCTCATCTTACACCTCAAAATACCACTTTGACCTGGCTCATTAGATGAGCGAATCAATTAGTAACGTAGCATATTTACTTAAAGAGTTCGGTAGTCCTGTTTCAGAGAAGCATAGTCTGAAGTGCATCATAACATGACTAAAAATATGGATTTAAAAAACATGTTTTCACTGAAGTTGCTAGAAAGCATTTTAGTACCAGTGAATGTCATTGATATGAGACTTTCGTACTGCTCATAACCCTGATTTTTTTTATCTCTGTCCGTTACACGAAAAGTTCAGAGGTTACAAAGACGCTGCCTAAAGAGCTTTTACACTCTGCCAGCAAGAAGATGAGATTTTTAATTTTTAATTTTCTAAGACCGGAAAATGGCAGCTAACTGTGTTTACCAAAGCCCATCACAATGCAGAATCACTTGCAAACTGCATCAGCAAGAATATTAATCGTTTCCTTAGACGCCAGAGTCAAGAAATATCGGTTCTCAGACAGTGGAGAGCGCCACATTTCTTGTCTGATGGATTATAGATAAGATATCGTCTGCTTTTCTCTTTACTTTTCCACCAGTTATGTTTATTAAAAGTGACACTGCCAGGCAATGGCGTCTTTCAAAAATGAAGAGATAAATATTTCATGTTAAATTTTTTTTACCTTCTTCCCAACACAATTTACAGCGTAAGCCACTTTTCATAAACTCACGATAAAAAGGATTTGATTAATTATATATTTTTATCATTATTTTCTTTATCTTTATACATAATAAATTTTTTCCGTTGCATTGTGTCAGTATTGACTGTTTGTAGATACAGAATAAGTGTGAAAATAAGAAATCAAACTCATTCTGGGAAGACAAGCAGTAAAAAAAAAATTATTACTTTCGGGTATCGACAATTTCATGTCTGAATATACGGTACGCTAGTATTTGCTTTTTTATTACATATACACGAGAAGATTCACTATAGGTTAAAGTCTTTTCACAGTTTAAATCATTGATATGTTAGTTTTGTCCCTCATAATTTTAGACTGTGTGTAACATCTCCCGTGTTTTTAAACCGACAAAGTAGCACGGAGAAAGGTAACGATAAATTCAGAAGCAAACACACCTTCGAGAGACTAATGGGAAAATTAAAGTCTTATCTTAAAACATGGACAAATCGTTTGTTCCAACGGAGAGTTTTGCTTTGCATGACAATGTTGCACCATGCAGAGATAAGACTGAAAACCGGTGAACGGAACAAACTAACGAAGTTATTAAAGATTTCCACCAAGTTTTGATGATGAACATATTTTGACTGTCGAAAAGTTCGAACAGTAGGTTTGGACTGCAGACCCCGATCTTCCAAAGTATTTTAAAGATTTTAACGACACATTGTTTACCTTTCATCGATAGATCACTGAAAGAGTAACGCTAGTCATAAAGAATATACCAAGATGTTGATAAGATTTCACTATTTTGATCGTCTTGGACAGGACAGGTCCATCTTTCTCTGCCTGCCCGATGACCTCTGGTTCTAATTACAGTGATATTTGACTCTTGTAGGTTTACTGTGATGCTTAGTGCTTCAGCAGGTTTGGAGAGAACGTTTAGCAGTGTCAAGTAGTAATACAATTTCATCAGAAAATAACTAAATAAACATTTCTACAAGATCAAGGCGAAGTTGCACATCATGTTTATCACTCTAAAAAATATCCTGCGTCAGTTCCTCGATAAATAATGAAAATAAAACGAGGCTAGTTAATCTCCTTGTTTTAAGCCATTGGGTGCAAAAGGAAATCAAAGACGCGAACCGACTCACCTGTAAATTAGAGATAAAACGTCTTCTATTTAAAATTTTTACAAAGTGAGATACCTCACTCTTTAGGGATAACCTATTTTTCTGTAAATTTAAATAGTAAGCAACAAAAAACTCCTGAGTAAGACTATGTCAACGCTGGAAAAATAAATAATGTGCGTTTCACAGCTCCCCTTTTCCTATATGCTTTAGGTAAGCTTTCCACGATAGAGCTAGATTTTTCACCACTTTAATTACAGCCGAATATTTCAATAATGGCTGCGCGAAACATTGCAATTTATATATCTAGAACACAAACCATAATGTACAATCTTATATAATATCTTATATCAAATTCTTACCGGTTCTAAAACTGGAGTGCATGAGCATTGACACTAAGGCGACTTTTTCTCTTTGACTTTACAAAGAAGGTAAAAGAACTTAATTTTTTCCTCCTCCCTCGTCTTTCTCACACGCAAACACACATAAATGCACATATCTCTGTGATTTACAATACTTTTTTGAAAATTTTTCAAATGTTTTTCTCCTCCACATTGTATTGAATAATATACAGTAAGCTTATGTGTGGCACTCGACTGAAAGATTCTACCGCTCTTTCCTGTGAGCTGTGTTTACTATTACAGAGAATTGTTGTCCTAATCAAACTGAGCTGTATGTGCTAACATTATTTAGTGATTCTCGATATTTCAACCAAAAAATAGTACACCTTGAAAGGTAAAAAAATAATACAGACCTCACAAACACTGATCCTCAATATAATAATGTTAAAATATTTTTCAAGAACCGCGAAGACCGAATACAAATAGTTCAGCCGACGGGAGGTAGAAGCTCGGAACCCAGTAAATATACTGGAACGAATGACCAGCATTTTCATTTGAAGGGCTTTCTTGATTTACAGGTAAATAAACTTGAACAAAAGTTGATACAAGTAGTCAAAATACACAAAATCACTTCAGCACCTATAGGACTCTGTACACTTTAATTGTTCATCCTATTTTCACTTGTCTTCCTCGACAGTTTACGCCTAAATGTTAGCATACCGTGCAATGTTTCTCGATACTTTGATCCAACACAATAGTACACGAAGAAATGTACGGTTGAAGACAGAAACGAAAAGCATTCACAGATACTGCTGAGGGACAAATAAATGTTAAAATATTTCCCCGCGCCGCTCAGATCAGGAACAAATAATGCGGTGGTTCGATATAAAAGGTTAGGCACCGACAAAATATTAAACAGGATGGAAAAGCAGATCAGCATTTTAATCAGCATGGTTTCCTTGGAGGACATGGCCGAAGACGTCTGATGTCTCCACGAAAGAGTTTTCTTTAGCTTCACAGTCATCGCCACAGAACAAGCTGCAACGATGACATTATAGATGAATGGAATGCAAAACCCGTAGACAGTGCTGTCAAAGATGTCCACCAACTTCCGATGACGGACGTAATAAGACGTTGCCGTTGTCATTTGCCAGACGGTCACGTTACGTTTCACGTCATGTATACACATGATATTGTATTTCTCACCAACCACGTAAAATCCTAAAGTAATCAGAAGAGAGGACAATACCAGGAAGATGGCCATCGTCTTAGTCTTCATCACAGTTTGTGCTCGGAGAGGAAAGTAGATGCAAAAACATCGCTCACTTGTAATGACGACAGAGACAAAGCCTGTTGCCCACGGCAGCCCGTATAAACCGTAAAAATGGTTTTCAACGAGGAAACGACGTAAGGGACCGTATCTGGAAAAACAAAAATCAGCCATAATACACAACCCAAAAGAGAGCCAAATTTACTTCAAGCTTGCACAAAAATATGGACATATTTTCAGACAAAAAAGTATGGTCATTCTGCAAACCTATGAATGTGGACGGCAAAAGGGTTTAGAGAGAGACAGAAGGACGTTTTCTTCGATCCCGTTCAGAACTTGCTTACAGTTGTCATTGCTTCAGATGTTTCTCTTACATACCGTGGATAAGAGGGAGACAATGCAAATGCACGTTCGCCGTAAACCAGAAAAGCAAACACGAGATAAAACAAGTCCACAAACGAGAGAATAAACAGACATGTGTTGATTCTCTCCCTTAGCCCCAGTTTGTAGAAGACGGCCATGTTGAGGCAGTTGTTAGTAAAACCTATTGTACAGATGATTGGAACGACAATGGCGGCCTTGATGCAGTCCACGAGGATTTCAAAGTCAGCGCTGACAAGGTCCTCCGGGTTCTCCCAAGGAACGAGACTGAAGGACTGCAGCACAAGACATCCCTGTGGGGTAGTTGATAATCTCGTAGAATTAAGCAGGTCTCCACCTTTCCGTCCCTCACTACTGATATCGGTGTTGAACGGTGTAGTGGACATGATGATGGCACGTGCTGACTGTCATATTCTTGTTCTTGAACACATTTATGAAGGTTTTAAGTTTGGTAGGAAAGATACTTTGTGAGTAAGTTTTTAGATACAGTTTAGTGTGGGTACACTAAATCATTTGTTTCTCAAAATGTAGGGAAAAAGAAAATCACGGTTATTTTTGAAAAATAGAATTTATCTCAAACGATTTGCTTACAGAGAAAAACCCTTACACACGATTTCAATATATCTTATAGAAACTTCATGTCTCCAACAAAAGCTGTTATAACTGTACCGTGTCCGCCACACCCAGTAATCTCGCTTTTTATAATTACTTTAACCGCTGTCGCTAAAACACTCTTTTCATTTGTGTATATATTCTAAGCTACTACACAGATTATTATCACTGTATGTGTGCACGTATGTGACCGATATTTAATTATGAATAAGTATCCAACGCAGTATTTTTCTGTGCTGTTTGCGTGCGTGCACAAGACTTGGAGACCTTGGTCGGCTTTCTTCTTCAATCTCCTGGACGTAAAAACTTCAAGAAATAATATTTTCAATAAAAGCAACTGTAGTTTGGTTTAGTTTGAAGAAATATAATTCAAGAATATTTGCATTTATCTCGTAAAGTATTATTTCTTATTACTGCGATGGGACATGATTTGCTAAATAAACATTTCCTATTGATGATTAATTATTATTTCAGAATTTTATTCGCAGAAATTTTTTTTAAGTATTACAACTGATAAGAAACTTTATCTTTTAATTTTTTATTTCATTCAAGACAATTGTTCTTTGAAAATACTTTTAGTATAATTTTTGTATTTTTCTTTGAAAATACTTCTAGTATAATTTTTGTAGAACAAATTTGCTTGAGGGAGAGTGGCGGAGGAGTATTCGATTTTTCTCATCGTGAGCGGATGGATCTTGAAATTTATCAGCCTTCATCTTGGACAGGAGCAGACGACTGTGTATTACCGCTTTTTCTGTGTGTTTAATTTCAGCAGTGTTATGTGTGGTGGGTTGGTCGCACAGTGGCTCAAGAAATTGTCCATTCGACAGTGACAATCGATGTCCTGGATTCGAATCTCGGCTCTGAAATATCTGCCGCTGGATTTGACACCTCCTCACAGGACGAACGGTCGATGGTTTTCTCCATTTTTCCATCCTACCTATTACTTTTACATTCAGTTATGTGTGTGTGCGTGCATATTTACTTAAGGTATGGGGTTTTTTGGATGGCAGCTAACTGTGTTTACACATTCATTAAAACTCCATCACAGAGCAGAATTACTTGAAAACTGCAGCAGCAAGAATATTAACCCTTTCCTTAGACTCCAGAGTAAAGAAATATCCGTTCTCAGACAGTGGAGAGCGCCACATTTCTTGCCTGATGCAATGTAGATAATGAATGCTAGATAAGCTATCATCCACTTTTGTCCTCGTTTCTTGCCAGTCGTCTTCCTTAAAAGTGACATCGTCAGGCAATGGCGTCTTTCAAAAATGAAAAGATAAATCTTAAATTTCACATTTTTATCACAGCTTTAGTGATGCACATCAATATTTCTAAATAAAATTTACTTTCTGCTTAAACAATTTCCGATATATTTACAGCGTAAGCCACCTTTCACAAATTCACGACAAAAGAAGTTTACTGTATTTATACTTTATTATTTATTAATTATTTTCTTGAGTGATTGTAGACAATAAATCGTTTCCACTGTACTGTCAGTTTCCGCTGTTTGTTGATGCATAACAATTGTGAAAAAAGATATGTCTCATTCTGGTAAGATAAGCAGTCAAAAAAAAAAAAATTACAAAAAATATTGCTGTTTAAAATCGCCGATTTTATGTCGGAATTCACGGCATGCTAACATTTCGTTTTATTTTTATGTAGGCAGAATAAGATTCACCATAGGTTAAAGTGTTTTCCACAGTGAGTCATTAATATGTAAGTTTTGCCGTATTTGTCTTTCATAATTGCGTGTAACATCTGTTTTTGTTTGAGTCGAAAAAATAGCACGCAGAAAGGTAACGATAAATTCAGAAAAAAGCACCTCGGAGGTCTAATGAGCAAATCAAAGTTTTAATTTAAGACATAACAAAGCTATATGTCTTCAAGACAAACTTTTACTTCACAAACTCTACCGAAGAGCTCCTTGCAGCGATGATTGAAAACTGATGAATGGAACAAACTGACAAAGTTGTTAAAGATGTCGACTAACTTTTGATGATGTACACAGTCAGAAATTGATGTTGTTAGTTGCTAGAAAATGTCTCTACATTGTATATCATCTATGTAGATCCTGTGGTATATCTGTCGTCAGCAAGATAAAATATGAGAATAATGAACATACAAGTGAAGCATGTGGAGACAAAGGTAAGGGATGAAATAAGGATTGAGAGTTAGTAAAGGTGGATGTTAGTAAGAGGTAAAACAAGGGGTGAGAGTTAGATAAAGGTGGAGGTTGGGAAGCGGTGAAGTAAAGATTCAGAGTTAAATAAAGATGGAGGAATGAATCGAGAGAGTGAGACTGAAAGAGAGAAACAGACATAGAGTTCTGTCACAGTTTTCTGACAATCCTTAAAGCTCTCTTCGCATCTTCCTCGGTTTCCCAAGCAGCTCTCGGTCTCCACCACCCAGCTAACTTTGTGACCCACCCCGAGGTGAGTACAGAAACCTGATACCGGCCTGTTATTGCTTTCAAACATTAGGAGATCTGCGTTTGATAACTAATTTTCTTTGCGAAAAAAAAAAACTCGCAAAGAAAACCTTGTCTCCACGCTTGAAGGGAATCACAGGAAGAGCTGGGGCAGGAGAGATGAACGCAATAATATTATCGCATGATGTAAGCTTCTGGGTATGTTGTTCACGAGTAAACTACTGTACTTCTGCGGTTCACGTGAGTGACAACGGCTTTATTCCATGAAACCCCTCCATCCCTATGTCCACTTTCCCTCATTCGGGGAAGAAGTGTGTTGACGATAACAGCAGCCCATAAATCTTCTCTTGGTCAGCACCAGACACAGAAAGACCTGCTGGACTCTTTTAAGCAGTTAGCTGACTGTCCGAGCTTTGTTTTGTTTCTTCTACCCGCTGTCTAAAGTTAGTTGGTAAGAACAGGCAACTGCGAAAGCAACTTTGTCAGACTCAGAACTTCTCTTTGAATAAAATCACTCTTTATCCATGTCAATGAAGGTGGCTTGAAGAAGACCCACACACTGAAAAACTGCTCTCAGCTATGCCACGCGCATGCGCTCGACCACCTTTTCCGATTTGAGCACGGCACTAAGATTTGTGCACGGCACTAAGAGAACTGCTAAGTGCTGATTGGCTGTTGCCATAGGACACTGATCTAAACAAAAGACCCTCATTAACAATTTATGAAACATCGAGGGGCCTCCCGTCTCTGTTCATTACAACCGTTACATCAGTTACTCTATCTCTGATTAATCCCCAGACTTTTGTTTTAATACTACACTAAAGCCATAACTGGCGTAAAACAGCAATTATCTGTTTTAAACATTTCCTATTATTCCGTTAATTTTAAAAAATATATAAAATATGTAGCAGTGTAGTGTAATATTGTTATAGGTTTCTCGTTATTTTCAAGTTTTAAAAAATAAGTGGATAAAATGATATTTAAGTACACGTACACGTATGTGTAGACTGCGAGCCATTCATAGAAGAAAGAAAGAAGGTTTGCGCCGAAAAAAAAAGTTATACTGGAGGGAGAGACAAATCAAGACTTATGTCAGAAGAGCTGTCTTGGTGGACGTAACCCAAGTTTCTTTTCTCAGTCTTCAGAGGTTAAATAAAAATAAGTTAGCAGTTTACAGCATCAGACTTATCTGTAAATTAGAGATAGAACTATATGTTTAAAATTTTGACAACGTGATATTCCTAATCCTGTAGGAATGATCCATTTTTCCGGAAAGGTAAATGTGAAGTCAAATAAAAATATTCTTCCTGAATGAGACTTTGTCAACGTAAATATGCGAAAAATCTGTGCGTTCACGAGTCGTTTGTTCCTGTGTGCTTTTATTCCAACTTTCGGAGGGTTGACCTAGAGTTTTGCACCATACTTTGATTACAGGTTAAAATAGTACATTACAGCTGAATATTTCAATAATGGTTGCGCGGAAGATGTGTGTGGCAATATCTATAGATATCTATATCACAAACCATATGGCATCACCTCACAGCAGTACAAAACAGTACTAAAACTGTTCTGCATTAACACTGACACTAAGGAGGCATCTGACCTTGTCTCCATTACTCGACGAATAAAGTGTGAGAGAAGTTAATGTTACAAATCAATGCGATGTAGACAAATTTTTCAACAACGTTCAAATCCATCTTAATCCCATGTTCATGCTCCTTTGTTTGCACTGGTAGTACTAGAGGTGAATGTTGACCAAGTGATTGCTAAACCATTTAAATGGAAAAAAATGTTTCTACATCTTGAAAAGCATGTGTACGAGAAATCTTTGAAATACAAACATCTCCAAGATACATGTATGTTTGTCCACAGCAATTAGCTATTCGCTTTCAATGTGTCATTACTCAGTCGTCGAAACGAAGTCCCATTAAAAACACAAAAATTAGAGCGCTGTAAACAGTCAATAAAACATAGGGGCTTCTCTCTCCTTAATGGTATTTCAAGATTAAGGGTTTTTTTTTTCATAACGATTTGCAGAGGAAGGTTACAAAGGATAAATTGAGACTTTGGTGTGTAGGCGCACGCCATTGTGCAGGCAGTTGTTGTGGACCTAAAGACCAAACAGGAATCGTTAAGTTAGCAGTAGAAGTAGAAACATTTTTTCTCTGTGTGTGTGCGTGTCAAACAGAAGAAGTTGTAAAGAAAATTCATATGATGAACGTGCGAATACACGAAAAGAGATTAACGATAAGTAATTGCCCGTCCTTTGTGAAACAAGCTATACAGAAAATTCTCTTTGCGCGATGATCTCTCCAACTCGTAATAATGTGAAGAGTATGGAGGTTGCTTGCACCTATCCTCGAACACAAAACTTTCAGACTGTCAATAATAATTTCCCGATTTATTCGGTTCAGTTTTTTTTTTTTTTCTTAATTGTCAATATTTTACAGCGGCAATCTTTTTTTTTTTAACTTCTAGTTATCTTCAAAGCAGATTTAAAAAAAAGAATCCTACTACTGTTATAAGCGTCGTCTTTATATTTTTATCAATATAGCAATTTCCATTTATTTGTAAGAGAATGGAAGCATAATCTAGGGTTAGAGCTCTTACGTCTGGACGGAGAACCGCTCCGGTTCGATACCCGTGTAGCGCAGAAAACTCCCTCTAGTAGAACTAGCTGCCGGTAATGCCTGACTCCATGGAGGGTTATGGAAAGTAAGGCAGCGAGGGAAAGGAGATAGGCACCGACCTCACAAAAATATGGCCGCAAGAAACGTGAGGGCTCATTCTCTAAAAAGGGGAAAAGATGACATTTGTTCTCTTTCCTTTTTCTGTTCTCTCTTGTCACTCTCACAAACACGCACACACATACACACGTACTTGTGTATTATGAGTGATTTGTATTAAGTTGTGCATATTTCAAAATGTTTTTATATTCAACATAGTAGTTAATGATATGCAGCCTTTGTGTGTGATTCGAAGACCAGAAGATTCTCCGACTCTTTCTTGTCCACAGTGTTTAAAGAGCGTGGTCATCCGTATCCGTTAGTACTGTGCGTGCTTGCTTTTCTCGAAATTTCTCGCCTAACATGATGCCGTGTAACTTTTCTCGATACTTAAAGCCAACAGAAAAATACACGAGAAAAGGAAACGGCGGGTTTAGAAAATTAAATCTCACTGACAATGATCATCTCTAAATATAAACGTCTCAAAATATTTTCAAGAACTGCTCAGACCGGGAAAAAACATTTCTGCCGACACGACGAAGAAGTACTGCTTCGAGAAAATATAACTAATTAAAAGAAAGACCAGCATTTTTGTAAGGTTTCCTTGGTGGACAGAAAATAATATTTTTTAACAAAATATACAAGTAGATGCAGACAGTCAAAATTCACAAAATCACTTTAGCACCTACAGGACTCTGTAACCTTTACTTGTTCGTGCTGTCTCCGGTTGTTTTCCTCGACAGTTTACGCCTAAATGTTAGCATACCGTGTAATGTTTCTCTATACTTTGATCCGACAAAATAGTACACGAAGAAAGGTAAGGTTGAGTTCAGAAACGAAAAGATCTCACAGACACTGTTCAGTAACAAAAACATGTTAAAATATTTCCCGGCGCCGCTCAGATCAGGAACAAACAATGCTGCGGTTCGATAGAAAAGGTTAGGCACCGACAAAATAATATACTGGACGGAAAGAGAGATCAGCATTTTAATCAGCATGGTTTCCTTGGTGGACATGGCCGAAGACGTCTGATGTCTCCAAGAAAGAGTTTTCTTTAGCTTCACAGTCATCGCCACAGAACAAGCTGCAACGGTGACATCAAAGATGGCCGGAAGACAAAACCCATAGAAAGTGTTGTCAAAGATGTCGACTAGATTTTGATAGTGGACGTAATAAGACCTAGCCGTTATCAGTTGCCAGAATGTCACGTTACGTTTCACGTCATATACACAAATCATGTTGTATTTCTCACTAACCACGTAAAATCCTACAGTAATGAAAAGACAAGGACAATGCTAAAAAGATGGCCATCGTCTTAGTCTTCATAACAGTTTGTGCTCGGAGAGGAAAGTAGACGCAAAAACATCGCTCACTTGCAATGACGACAGAGACGAAGGCTGTTGCCCATGCAAGTCCGAAAAATCCGTAAAAATGGTTTTCAACGAGGAAACGACGTAAGGGACCGTATCTGAAAAAAATAAGGCATAATACACAACCCAAAAGAGAGACAATTACTTCAAGAATTAAAATTTGGATATATTTTCAGACAAAAAAGTCTAGTCATTCAATAAACCCCTCAATGTGACCCAAAAAAGTCATTATGATTTAGAGAGAGAACGAAGGACGTTTTCTTCAACCCTGCTTATTGATCTCATTGCTTCGTATGTTTATTTTACATACCTTGTGTGAGACGCAGACAATGCAAACGCACGTTCTCCGTAAAGCAGACAAGCAAACACGAGATAAAGCAAGTCCACAAACGAGAGAATGAACAGACATGTGTTGATCTCTCCCCTAGCCCTAGTTTATAGAAGACGGCCATGTTGAGGCAGTTGTTAGGAAAACCTATTGTACAGACGATTGGAACTACAATGGCGGCCTTGATGAGGTCCACGAGGATTTCAACATCGGCGGTGACAAGGTCCTCCGGGTTCTCCCAAGGAGCGAGACTGAAGGACTGCAGCACAAGGCATCCCTCTGGGGTAGTTGATAACCTCGTAGTGTTAAGCAGGTCTCCATCTTCTCGTCCCTCACTACTGGTATCGGAGTTGAACGGTGTAGAGGACATGATGATGGCACGTGCTGACTGCCTTCTTCTTCTTCAACACATTTAGGAAAGTTTGTAAGACAGTTTAGCGCGGGTACACTAAATCATTTTTTCCCCTCAAAATGTAGTTGAAAAAGAAAATCAAAAAATGTAATTTATCTCAAACGATTTGCTTACAGAACAAAATCCTTAACACACGATTGCAATCGGTCTTATAGAAACTCGTCGGTTACAACGTTATCATGTATCTAATAAAAGCTGTTATAACTGTACCTTGTCCTCCACACCCAGCAATCTCGCTTTTTATAATTATTTTAACCGCTGTCGCTAAAACACACCTTTTGTTTGTGTAGATTTGTAAGCACTACACAGATTATTATCACTGTATGTGTGCATCTGTGTGACAGATATCCAATTGTGGGTAAGTGGTCAACGCAGTATTTTCTGTGCAGTTCGCGTGCGTGCACAACACTGGGAGACCTTGTCGGCTTTCTTCTTCGATCTCTTAGACGTAAAAATTTAAACAAATAACTTATCCGGGAAAAGCAAACGTAGGTTGGTTTAATTTGAAGAATTTAATTCGAGAATATTTGCATTTATTTGGTAATATAGTATTCATGATTACTGCAATGGGGGATGATTTGTTAAATAAATATTCCCTTTTGATTTTTAATTATCATTTAGGAATTTTGTTCGAAGAAATTGTTTTTACGTATAATAACTAATGAGAAATTTATTTTTGATTTTTTTTTATTAATTAAGACAATTTTTCTTTCAAAATACTGCTAGTATAATTTTTTAGAACAAATTTACTTGAGGGAGAGTGGCGGAGAAGTTTGATTTTCCCCATCGTGAGTGGATGGATCTTGAAATTTATTTTAAAAGCTTCATCTTTGACAAGAGCAGACGACTTTGTATTACCACTTTTTCTTTCTGTTTAATTTCAGCAGTGTTATGTGTGGTGTGGTTGGTCGCGCAGTGGCTCAACAAATTGTCCATTCGACAGTGACGATCGGTGTCCTGGATTCGAATCTCGGCTCTGAAACATTCTGCCGCTGGATTTGACACCTCCTTACAGGGCGAACCGTCGATGGTTTTCTCCAGGTTTAAATCCTACCTATTCCATTTACATTCAGTTTTGTGTGTATGCATATTTACTTAAGGCATGGGGCTTGGGGATGGCAGCTAACTGTGTTTACACATTCATTAAAACTCCACCACAGTGCAGAATCACTGGAAAACTGCAGCAGCAAGAATATTAACCGTTTCCTTAAACTCCAGAGTCAAGAAATATCGGTTCTCAGACAGTGGAGAGCGCCACATTTTCTTGCCTGATGTAATGTAGATAATGGATGCTAGATAAGCTATCATCCACTTTTGTCCTCGTTTCTTGCCAGTCCTCTTCGTTAAAAGTGACAGTCACGCAATAGCGTCTTTCAAAAAAGAAAAGATAAATCTTTAATTTCAATTTTTTATCACAGCTTTAGTGATGCACATCAATATTTGTAAATAAAATTTACCTTCTTGCCAACACAATTTCCGATATATTTACAGCGTTAGCCACTTTTCACAAACTCACGACAAACGGAGTTTACCATATTTATCTTTTATTATTATTTTCTTTTCTTGAGTGATTGTACGTAATAAATCGTTGCCACTGTACTGTCAGTTTCCGCTGTTTGTTGATACATAACAAATGTGAAAAAAGATATGTCTCATTCTGATAAGATAAGCAGTCAAAAAATAATTTTTTTTTTTCAATATCGCTGTTGAAAATCGACGATTTCATGTCGCAATTTACGGCATGCTAACATTTTGTTTTATTTTTACATAGGCAGAATAAGATTCACCATAGGTTAAAGTCTTTTCCACAGTAAGTCATTGATATGTCAGTATAGCCTTATTTGTCTCTCATAATTCTAAACATGGCGTGTAACATCTGTGTTTGTTTGAGTCGACAAAATAGCACGCAGATAAAGGTAACGATAAACTAAAAAAAGCACCTCCGAGGTCTAATGAGCAAATCAAAGTTTTAATTGAAGACATGAACAAAGCTTTATGTCTCCAAGACAAAGTCTTGCTTCACAAACTCTAACAAAGAGCATCCTCCAGCGATGATTAAAAACAGATGAATCAAAAAACTGCCAAATGTGTTAAAGATGTCGACCAACTACACACTCGATGTTGTTAGTTGCCTGAAAATGTCGTTACATTGTATGTCATCTATGTAGATTCTGCGATATGTCTATCGTCAGCAAGATAAAATTTGAGAATAATGAACGTACAAGAGAAGCATGTGGGGATAAAGGTAAGGGATGAAATAAGGATTGAGAGTTAGATAAAGATGGAGGTTGGGAAGGAGTGAAATAAGGAGTGAGAGATAAAGGAAGGGGTTGGGAAAAGCTGAAGTAAAGAATGAGAGATAAATAAAGATGGGGGAATAGAGAGAGAGAATGAAAGAGAGAAACAGAGAGTACTGTCACAGTTTTCAGTTCTTAAAACGAGCCCTCTTCGCATCTTCCTCGGTTTCCCAAGCAGCTCTCGGTCTGCACCACCCAGCGAACTTTGTGACCCACTCAGAGGTAAGGACTTAAAGCTGATACCGGCCTGTTATTGCTTTCAAACACTAGGAGATCTGCGTTTGATGACTAATTTTCTTTGCGAAATAAAAACTCCCAAAGAAAACCTTGTCTCCACGCTTAAAAGGAATCACAGGAAGAGTTGGGGTAGAGAGATGAACGCAATAATATTATCACATAATGTCAACTCCTGAGTACGAGTTCACGAGTAAGCTACTGTACTTCTACTGTTCACGTGAGTGACAACGGGTTTATTCTGTGAAACCCTGCCACCCCTAAGTCCACTTTCCCTCACTCGGGAAGAAGTGTGTTGATAACAGCAGACCATAAATCTTCTCTCGGTCTCTTCCAGTCAATCGTGGAAGAGCTGGCCAGACACAGAAGGGACTGTCCAAACTTTGCTTTGTTTCTTCTACCCGCTGTCTAAAGTTATTTGGTAAGAACAGGCTACTACGAAAACAACTTTGTCAGACTCAGAACTTCTCTCTTGATCCATGTCAATGAAGGTGGAACCTTGTGGCTTGTAGAAGGCGCACACATTGAAAGACTAAGCCACGCGCATGCGCTCGACCACCTTTTCCTATTTGCGCACGGCACTAAGAGAACAGCTAAGTGCTGATTGGCTGTTGCCATAGGACACTGATCTAAACAAAAGACCCTCGTTAACAATTTATGAAACATCTAGTGACCTCCCGTCTCTGTTTATTACAACCGTTACATCAGTTACTCTATCGCTGATTAATCACCAGACTTTTGTTTTAATACGACACCAAAGCCGTAACTTCTGTAAAACAGCAATTATCTGTTTTAAACTTTTCCTATTATTCCGTTAATTTAACAAAATATTTAAATATATGTAGCAGTGTGTGTAATATTGTTATAGTTTTCTCGTTTTTTTCAAGTTTTAAAAAATAAGAGAACATTATATTTAAATACACGTTCAGAGGTATGTGTAGACTGCGAGGTTCTCATAAAAGAAAGAAGGCTTGCGCCGAAAAATAGTTATACTGGAGGGAGAGACAATCAACACTTATGTCAGAAGAGCTGTCGTGGTGGACGTAACCAAAGATTCCTTATCAACGTTTCTCAGTCTTCAGCGGTTAAGTAAAAATAATGTTTTCAGCATCAGACCTATCTGTACATTAGAGAAAAGAATAAAATTTTTTACGAAGTCAGATACCTCTAGGGATGATCCATTTACCGTAAATGTAAATATGAAGTAAAATAAAAATATTCTTCCTGAGTAAAAATATGTCAACGCAAAAAAGCGAAAAATCCGATCGTTGACGTGTCCTGTGTTCCTGTGGGCTTTTAGTCGAACTTTCCTAGATTTTTGCACCACTCTTATATTACAGGTTAAAATACGTACATTACAGCCGGGTATTTTAATAAAGGTTGAGCGGAATATATATGAGGCAATATCTATAGATATCCATAGCACAAACCATTTGGTATCATCTTACAACAATACAAAACAGTACTAAAACTGTTCTGCATTAACACTCACACTAAGGAGGCAACTTACCTTGTCCCCATTACTCGACGAATAAAGTGTGAGAGAACTTACTCTTATAAATCAATGCGATGTAGACAAAACTTTTCAACGATGTTCAAATCCATCTTAGTCCATGCTCACGCTCGTTTGTTTGCACTGGTAGTACTAGAGGTGAATGTTGAACTAGTGATTGCTAAGCCATGGAAATAATGTATGTTTCTACATCTTGAAGAGCATGTGGACGAGAAATCGTTCAAAATAGAAACATCTCCAAGATGTGTTTGTCCACATTGCCAGCAATTAGCTATTCGCTTTAAAGGTGTCATTACTCAATCCTCGAAACGTAGTCTCATTAAAACACAAAATTAAAGCATTGTAAACTGTCAATAAAACATAGAGGTTTCTCTCTCTTCTAGATTAATTTCCTTTTTTTTCATAACGATTTGCAGAGGCAGGTTACAAAGGATAAATTCAAACGTTGGTGTGTGGTAGGCGAACACCATTGTGCAGGCAGTTGTTGTGGACCTAGAGAGCAAACAGGAATCGTTAAATTAGCAGTAGAAGTAGAAACTTTCTCTCTCTCTCCCCCCCCCCCCCATATGTGTGTGTGTTTGAGAGTGTGAACAAGATGAAGTTTGAGACATAATTCTTATGATGAACGTGCGAATAAACGAAAAAAGATTTACTTTAAGTAATTGCCCATCCTTAGTGAAGTAAGCTCTTTGCACGATAATCTCTCCAAATCTTACTAATGTAAAGAGTATGGAGACTGCTTGCACCTATCCTCAAACACCAAAATTTCAGACTGTCAATAGTATATTTCCCAATTTTTTTGCTTCAGTTTGTTTTGTTTCTTTATTGTCAATATTTTACAGTGGCAATCGTTTCTTTTTAACTTGTATCTTCGTTGAAAAGCAAATTTAAAAAAGAAGAATTATACTACTGCTATAAACGTCGTCTTTATATTTTTATCAATATAGCAATTTCCCTTTATTTGTAAGAGAATGGAAGCGGAGAGCCATGCCGGTTCGATACCCGTGTAGCGCAGAAAGCTCCCAAGTGAAACCCGCTGTCGGTAATACCTGACTTTCCATCGAGCCTGGTCGTCAGAATCTGTAAGTGCTGTGCGTGCTTGCTTTTCTCGAAATTAATCGCCTAACATGATGCCGTGTAGCTTTTCTCGATACCTAAAGCCAACAGAAAAATACACGAGAAAAGGAAACGACTGGTTCGGAAAAGCAAATCTCACAGACAATGGTCATCAATATAAACCTGTCAAAATATTTTCAAGAACCGCACAGACCGGGTAAAAAAATTTCGGAGGAAGAAGTACAGCGCCGTGAAAATATTATAATGAATGGAAAGAAAGGCCAGCGTTTTTGTAGCAGGTTTCCTTGGTGGACAGGTAAATAATATTTTTAAATATACAGTAGATACAGTCAAAATTCACAAAATCAGTTCAGCACTTATAGAACTATGTAACCTTGACTTGTTCGTGCTGCCACCACTTGTTTTCCTTGACATTTTACCGCCTAAATGTTAGCATACCGTGTAATGTTTCTCTATACTTTGACCCGACTAAGTAGTACACAAAGAAAGGTAAGGTTGAGTTCAGAAACGAAAAGATCTCACAGACACTGTTCAGTAACAAAAACATGTTAAAATATTTCCCAACACCGCTCAGATCAGGAACAAACATTTCTGCAGTTCGATAGAAAAGGTTAGGCACCGACAAAATAATATACTGGACGGAAAGACTGATCAGCATTTTAATCAGCATGGTTTCCTTTGTGGACATGGCCGAAGACGTCTGATGTCTCCAAGAAAGAGTTTTCTTTAGCTTCACAGTCATCGCCACAGAACAAGCGGCTACGGTGACATCAAAGATGGCTGGAAGAAGAAGACCGTAGACAGTGTTCTCAAAGATGTCACCAGGTTCCGATGGTGGACGTAATAAGACGTTGCCGTTATCACTTGCCAGAAAGTCACATTACGTTCCACGTCATGTACGCAAATCATGTTGTATTTCTCACTAACCACGTAATATCCTAAGGTAATAAGAAGACAGGACAATGCTAGGAAGATGGCCATCGTCTTCGTCTTGATAAAATTATGTGCTCGGAGAGGAAAGTAGATGCAAAAACATCGCTCACTTGAAATGACGACGGAGACGAAGGCTGTTGCCCAGGCGACCCCGAATAAACCATTCAAATGGTTTTCAACAGCGAAACGAAAGGCGGGACCGTGTCTGAAAAAAAAAATGAGCCCATCGTACACAACACACAGAGATTTACTTCAAGCACCAGAATCTGAACATTTTTCAGGATATTTAGCTGACTTTGCAAACCATATACCTGTCTAGGAAATGAGCAAAATGATCAAAAAGGTAAATAAACAGTTGCATAGCATTTTGCTGAATAATGGCCTTAGTCCTTGTTATAGCAGCTCAATTATTATTAATAACATTAGTACTGAGCTTAGTTTACGCCGTTTGAAACATCAGCTGCAATTGAAATATTTTGTTTAATTAGCTCGGAATCTGCAATCTTATGACTAACGTATCCATTTTTAATAGCTGGTACACAATAGAAAAAAGTGTGTTTCCAATTCGTTTTGAGCAAACTATTGATTTCTCGAATACTTTTTTGTGATTGAATGACTTTTTTTTTTTTTTAGCACTATGTACACTAAACAGATAGCTCTATTGTCTGGTGGTTTTAGTCCTTCAAATCACCATCATCCCTAGCTAATAGTATTATTTTCTTGATCGTATGTTCCTAAATAGAGGTGTACAATGTATATTAGATTTTAAAAAAGAATATTTTCATTGTAGTTTCCAATGTAATAGTTGTATTTTCGTTTAGAGAAAGATTTAGAAGGAGTTTTCTTGAATCCTGCTAAAAACTTACTTACAGATCTCATGGATTACAGATGTTTCTTTTACATACCGTGGATGAGAGGGAGACAATGCAAACGCGCGTTCTCCATAAAGCAGACAAGCGAAACACGAGATAAAACAAGTCCACAAACGAGAGAATGAACAGACATGTGTTGATTCTCTCCCTTAAGCCCCAGTTTGTAGAAGACCGCCATGTTGAGGCAGTTGGTAGGAAAACCTATATACAGACGATTGGAACAACAATGGCGGCCTTGATGCGGTCCACGAGGTTTTCAACGTCAGCGGTGACAAGGTCCTCCGGGTTTTCCCAAGGAACGAGACTGAGTAACTGTAGCACAAGACATCCCTCTGGGGTAGTTGATGATGTCACAGAACTCATCACTTCTCCATCTGCTTGTGTCTCATTTCCTGGTATGCAGACCTTGGCGGTAAAGTCGACATAATGTCCTCACCGACTGTCGACTGTGACTGAGATTCTGCTGTTCTCTCTGGTTTCCAGTTTCAAATGAACTTCATGTTGATGAATGGTATACTAAACATTAATTACATCTTTATGTAGAGTGTGAACAAAAACAAGTAACGATGTATAAAATCAAGGAATTTTACTAGAAAAGTATCTGGGAACAATTCAGTGACAACCTACGTCTAGAAAGTTGGTAGGACCGGGTAACATCAAACTGAATTTAATCAGACTGTTTTAAGAAGTTTCAAACGAAACTATCAATTTCTCTTTAACAGTAGGCAGACATTTAGGCTTCTTTGTCTGTACTTGAACTTGCATCTCAACATGCTCTTATCTACAAAGGAAACACTGCACACCTACCATGTCGGCCACACCTAGTGATTACACCTATTATAACGAGAGTAAATTATTTATCTAAAATGTATATTTCGATTTCTATACATTTTCCGATCCACTAGACATAGTTTCATTAATGTTTATTTAAGTGTGCCTGTATTTTATTTCCATTTGTGAGTGGGTAGATAAGTTTACTGAGATTGTAGTACCATTCTGTGCAGGTTGGGTGTGTAAACTTGAGAGGTGCCATCTTCTTCGATCTTTTTTTAAATTAACTCGAATAACCTTTCCAGGAAAAGAAGCTTTAAAATAAGGTATTTCTAGAATATTTACATTTCGTCAACAAAAACATGTAGTTAATAAACTTTTTATTTTTATTTTACTCAAAGACGTTTGTTTTTCATGATTCTACATCAGTGACAATGGTTTGCTATCAATTATTTCTCTGTTCTGGTCCCATATAATTTTGGCATTGTTACAAATAGTTTGAAAATAATATTAATTTTCAGTTGATATAAGACAATTATTTAAGTACATACAAGACAATAAATAAGATCGAATGACCGTGCACAGTTGGTACCGTTAGAGAGGGTGAACTAAGGATTTTGAGTTCGACAAAAATCGAGACAAAGTGAGAAAGAGAGAACAGACCCGTCACTTCTGTCAGCTTTTAGACAGTCCTTAGAATGAGCAGTTATGAAATCTTCAATGTGTCATCTAGGAGGACATTTCCTCTGTGTCTCAGTAATTATCAATAATTACAATGGTACAAAACTTCAGGTTGCCTCCCGACTCTGTTTATTACAACCGATATATGTCAAACTTTTGTCAAACATTTCTTCTGTAAACTAAGCAATTATGTTTTAAAATATTCCGTTGATTTTCAACGATGTGTTTCGACTGTGTGAACTTCCTGTAGAAGAAAGAAAGAAGGTTTGCGCCGAAAGATATACTGAATGGAAAGAAGGAACAACATTTTATTCAGCAAGGCTATCTTGGTGAAAATAACCAAAGATACCTATCAACATTTCTGTGTTCAACGGTAAAAAAAAATACGTTTTGAGTCTCCTTCCTTCTTGTAAATTTTATATTAAAACTTTTTCTGTTTCAAGTATGACAAAGGGAATTGTCTCATCCTTTAGGGTCTGTGGTTGAGTCCAAACGTGTGAGTCGCGAAGGGTTTTATGGACGGTCGCCACGGGGTTCGCAATAATTACTTAGAAGTTTTAATATCAATATCATTAAACTTATAGCTTCAGCTTCACAGTTTCAACACTCTTTTAATTTAGTTTAAACTTTAAAGATTGTAATCATCAAATTTATTACTTGGAGAAAGGCATAAATTACTCTTCATTTACTGACATAACTTCACCCAAAGTTATTCACACCGATTGACTCAAGTGCTGACGTCGGTTGACCGGACACTGAGTGACGTTCGTTAATTTTTCTTAAACTTTCAGTTCGAAAACTGAAAAAATGTGGAGAAAATATTCACTTTCGAAGTTAAAGTGTTTCATAACATTAGAGAAATATTCGAAAATTTATATAAATTTTGGCTTTTTCAAATTGATCAGCAATGGGATAGAGAAACCACGATATGTTCTGTGTAAGGTAGTTCTTAGTGCGGAGTCAATGAAATCTTCCAAACTTAAATGTCAAATTAAAAACAAAGCATTAAATATATAAATACATATAAGGATGTAAAGTTCTTTCGGACGCTATGGAGCTACCATGTGAACTTTTCAGCAACAGACAACTAGTGATAGCTTCATGTGCATTGGCATTGGAAACTGCCAAAGAAAAACACTCTACACTATTGGAGAAACCCAGCCCTGTCCTTCACTGGAGGTGTATAGGAAAAAAAAGATTGGAGAAACCCTGCTTGTTGTAGTTAGTGAAGTTAATTCTTGGAGATGCTAGTGCAAGATGTGACAAAGATTTATCGAATAATACTATTCAGAGATACATTACGGGTATGTCTGAAGACATGAAGGAGCAGATTTGAAACGAAATCATGCTATCTCCATTGTCTTCATCTCAGGTTGATAACTCGACGGATTCAGTTCATGCTCTCAGTTACTTATCTTCCTAAGATCCGTTCATTCAAATGACACCAAAGAAGAGTTTCTGTTTTGTTGTGCACTAGAAATTTTTACAAAAGATGAAGATATTTTGGAGAAGATAAAAACCACTTTTGAAGTTAGAGGCCTACAATGGGAAAACATGTGTGATGTGTATGTGGATGGAGCACCAGCTATGATAGCGACAAAGTCTGACTTGCTGACGAAAAGAAAAGAACTTGCTCCCCAAGCAAAGTGCATTCATTTCATGATTCATCGATATCCTATTGCCAGTAAGACCATTCCCGCTCCTCTACAAGTAGTACTTATCGGCTATTTAAATTGTTAATCACATCAAATCTGTAGTCCTAAACAGCCACCTTTTTAAAGAATTCTGTAAAGTCATAGATTCTGGTCACGAAGTTTGGTTTTTACTACTTCTGTACGCTGATTGTCGAAAGGAAATGTTGTCAGTCAGGTCTTTGAGTTGAGAAATCAAATCCAGTTGTTCCACAAAATTCAAAGTAACATTCTTGATTACTTAAATGATGGAACTTGACAGAAAAGACTTGCTTACTTAGAGAACATTCTAGACAAGCTCAAGGAACCGAACCTGAAACGTGATGAAAAAAAGCAACACATTATACAATTTCAGGTCAATCTTCGGACATTCACATCCAAAGTGCAGAACTCGTGTCAGAAAATAAACTCTGCACTGTGGTTACAGAACATGAGGTTTAAACGTATAAGAATCCGAAAGAGGAGATTAGCGAGCACCTTGATTCACTTGAATAGGAATTTCAGCGATATTTCCCTGCGCTTACAGATGGTAAAGCTGCCTTGGTACCAAACCCTTCTCTGCTTCATTGAATATTACAAACAACAAGTACAAGATGATTTCTTGGATATGCTGAGCCATTCATCTTTACCTATTTTGTTTCGGGAAAAATTGTTACCGAACTTCTAGTGCGCTATGCATCAGTAATATTTATATGTCATCATGCTTCCACTACCAATTTTAATTCCATTTGCCTTTACATACCTCTGTGAGAGTGGATATTCGGCTCTTTCGTAAATCAAAATAAATGCAAGAAACAGACTGAATGCTAAGCATAATGTGAGGTTGGCGCTGACAAACTCTCGGCCAAACATTCCCATGCTGGTTGTCATGATGCAGAGCCATCGCATTAACAATGAATATTTTAACATTGATTGTGACTAATCAGTTTTTAAAGTGAAAACACTAAGACTCACTGTCTAGTACTCGAGTAACATTTCTAAAATTAGTTTCTAAGGTTTCTTAATCTCAGTATTCTACTTATTCTAAGTCTATCTCACTGTGTGGCTGTCACTATGGCCGTCTTTGTCATATTGAAGACCTATATACAAACAGGATGGCGTATTTTAAAAATTACTTCTCGTGTGGTTATCATGGTGACGGGGGAAGGCGTAAATTACTTGGTTATTGTAAAAGTGGGCCTCAAACCTATACAGGTTCGGAACCACTGCTCTAGGGATAAATAGATTTTCTATGTGTGAAGTAAAAAAAAAAATTTATGACAGCGCTTGGTTGAGTTTTACTGTCTATAAGAACTCAAAAAAGTAAATAATCAGGTGCCTTTTAGATATCCTGTATGCTTTAGGTCGAACTTTTCTGTGCTCAATCGAGATTTTGCACCACATTTCAAAAAAAAAAGGCGTGGTACATTATAACCGTTATTTCAATAATGAATGTGCGTGACAGTAATTTACAGAGCCTATGTATGTGACAGCACCTATAGATATCTGTAAACAACACAAACCATATGTGATTTTTACATGCAAAATAAATTCTCTACATGGTACTTAAAATATTACATGTTAACGTCGGAGGTATCTTACTTTTATGTCTATGAATTCTCAACAAATTAAGTCTGAGAAAAAGTACTTAAACAAAACGATATTATGCAAAATAAATAAATTAATTAATTAATTAAAATGAAATAAAATAACACATTTCAAGAATGCTCTAATCCTTCTTAGTCACATTTTAGCATTGAAAAATACTGAATGTAATTGCAAAATTCTAACATTGCCACTAACCTGTATTTCTACATCTCCAAGATCATGAGTGAAAGATAAATGAAATAAATATCTATCCAAGATATTTGTCCATTTTGCCAGCAATTACCTCTTCATTTTGAGAAGAAAATGTCTAATCATAGTTTTTCAAAAGACTGGTATCTAAATACAACACTTAGTGATGTTAGGGACTTTTAGAGTTAAAAGTTACAATCTACATTTGAGCCACTCGAAGGAATCAGGAAAAATTAGGAAAATTACGAAATAATCCCTCTATCCTCTCTTCCTCCCACTTTTCTCTCTTCTCTTCCTTTCTCTCTCTCACACATACACTCAGCCAGCCACAAACACATTACTTTGTGCGCTACGTATGATTAATGCTATTCGTGTATATTTCGAAATGTTTTTTTTTACCTTTCACATCGCATTTAGTGACATGAAATAAACCTTTTAGGCTTTAATATGTAATTCGACTCATGAAATCTCTGCTTTCCCTACAAAAAAATGTTGTCATCCTAATGAATTCGTGCTGTATATGGTAGTGGTAGTTTTTCGTGAAATTTCTCGCCTGGATTTAAACAGGCCGTGTAACGTGTCTCGATATTTCGATCCAACAAAATAATACACAAAAAAAGGAATCGATGAGTTCAGAAAAGGAACAGATCTCAGCAACACTGACCATCAACATGAACGTGTTGAAATATTTCCCGACACCACTTAGATCAGGTACAAACATTCCAGCCGATCGCATACAAAAGTTCGGCGACGAGAAAATATTGATACTGGATGGAAAGACAGACCAACATTTTCGTCAGCAGGGCTTCCTTGGTGGACATGGCCGACGATCTTATCTCTCCAAGAAAGAGTTTTCTTTAACTTCAGGATCATCGCCACAGAGCAGCCTGCAACGGTGACATTAAAGATGGCTGGAAGGCAAAACCCGTAGACAGTGCTGTCAAAGATGTCGACCAGATTCCGATGTGGACGTAATAAGACGTTGCCGTTATCAGTTGCCAGAAAGTCACGTTACGTTCCACGTCATAGACGCAAATCATGTTGTATTTCTCACCAACCACGTAAAATCCTACAGTAATGAGAATACAGGACATTGCTAGGAAGATGGCCATCGTCTTAGTCTTGATAAAATTCTGTGCTTGGAGAGGAAAGTAGATGCAGAAACATCGCTCACTTGCAATGACGACAGAGACGAAGGCTGTTGCCCAGGCGACTCCATATAACCCGTAAAAATGGTTTTCAACGGCGAAACGATAGGTGGAACCGTACCTGAAAAAAAGCAGCCATTGTTATTCTTCTACTTCATTCGCTGTTGTTTTATTTGTTTACTCAGTGAAGAGATTGAGAAAGCATTAAGGTGTGCACATAAGAGTTGTTTCATCGTAAGACGAGAATGTGTTAGAGAAACAGCGAATAAAACAGAAAGCGAAGAGAGGAAGAAGAATGAGCCAGTGATAGGTACACATCCCCCATCATGCTTGCTCACACACACATATATCTATATCAACAAACTAGCGCACGACCCAAAATAATAATTATTATAATTGGGAACTTATAAGGCGCAATACGTCAGTCAAAAGGGACTCATTGAGCTGAACAAGATCACAAAATAGATAGAAAGATGTAGAACAGGTTAACAAAATAGTGACAAAGATGTAGAAGAGCAATGCGAGGACTCGCTGGGTCGGCAGTAAAGGAGATAACTGTAGATATAATGGTAACGACTCTAGAGAATAATGTTAGTCACATCGGTAAAATACTGGGAACGATATGAGTAATCTTGAGAATGTGAAGAAATGTTATCTTACGAAACTGGAAAAGGTAAACACCACTTCAGTTTATTCAATACAACTCAAGGTCCCTACCGAAGCGAGTGAAGCACAATGGAGTAGAATCCAGCAAATAGATCCAAACAGTTCGCACTTCAAAATAGCATTAAATACATTATATACATTATATACATTATATACCATCTTGTTGCAAACCAGAAGAGGAAGAAAACGTAGCAGAAGCACACGTAAACATGAAGGTCCAACACCTTTATCCAAATTGAAGCACGACCACAAATCATAAACAAAATCAAGGCGAGCCGATCACCTCTGACTGTTCGGCGAAGGGACAGAACTCTCATTCTCACTCAGCGCGCATAAAAAGAAGACATAATAATCAGAAATAAATGCTAAACAGTTGTAAACATTTTGCTAAAAGCCGTGACTCCCTTTGTCTCTGATTTAACAATCTAATTTATTATTAAACAATGAACATCGGCAGTCCGTAACGTTGTAACACAGACAAAGATAAACAAACATCATGGCTCACATTGATGGAGTCAATAGCTAACATCAGGGAGGACTGCCTTCGAATGAAAGGCTGGTTTTAAAGTTTTGTTGTCAGAGAATTCAAACAGCTTCCCAGTACACATTAATCTCGGTAAGTGAACGTCATTATGTACTCATTTGTTGTACATTCTATTATCCCTGAATTTGCTGTGTAGTCACGTGGCGTGGGTTTTTCACTGGGTGGTCGCATAGTTTAGAATTTTGAGACCGAAAAAAAGAACTCTTTTCTAACCTCTTATCTTGGCAAATACTTTATTAATCTTTATGTAATGATTGTATTAAGGCTTAGAGAGAGAGAGAGAGAAAGAGAGAGAGAAAATTAGAAGTATTTTTTCTTGAATCCTGCTAAAAAATTCCTTACAGATCTCATGGACTCAGATGTTTCTTTGACATACCGTGGATGAGACGGAGACAATGCAAATGCGCGTTCTCCATAAAGCAGACAAGCGAACACAAGATAAAGTAGGTCTACAAAGGAGAGAATGAACAGACATGTGTTGATTCTCTCTCTTAGCCCCAGTTTGTAGAAGACGGCCATGTTGAGGCAGTTGGTAGGAAAACCTATTATACAGACGAGTGGAACCACAATGGCGGCCTTGATGCGGTCCACGAGGTTTTCAACGTCAGCGGTGACAAGGTCCTCCGGGTTCTCCCAAGGAACGAGAGTGAAGGACTGCAGCACAAGACATCCCTGTGGGATAGTTGATGATGTCACAGAACTCATCACTTCTCCATCTGCTTGTGTCTCATTCCTGGTAGCAGACCTGAACGGTAAAGTAGACATGAGGGTTTCACTGATTCTGATTAAGCTTTGCTTCTCCCTGATTACTGGTTTCAAATGAACGCTGGGTCAGCGAACGGTATTCTGAACATTATTTAAAGATGTATTTAACAGACACATGGTCATGTTTGCAAGCATTATCCTTTCCGACAAAAGTATCATGGCACAAGTCAGTAATAAACAATGTTGCAGATAGGTAGAGCAGAGGGTAAATCAAAGTTTAAATCAAACTGTCCCAAGACGGTTGAAGGGAAACTAGCAATTTATTTTAATCATTTTAAACAAAATAATAAGCACAAGAAGAAGTTTATTGCGCTATGTCTTTACTCGGGACTTGAATCTTAGCATGCTCTTATATACACAGAACCTTTGCACACGTACCCTGCCACACCCAGCGATTATTAACATTATAATTGCAGTAAATTAGGTCTATCTTATCTGATCCCCCACGTTTCTCGTCGCTGTATATTTACGTGCGCCTGTATTTAATTTGTAAGTGAGTAAATAAGTTTACTGGGAGTGTAGTATTAGTCTGTACACCTCGAGTGTGTGAACTTGGGGGGCGGCCGTCTTCTTCGAGCTCTTCAAAAATAAACTCTTGAACAAATAACTTTTACACGAAAATAAAATTTGAAAGAACTATTTACATATACCCAATAAAATAATCATTTGTAAATAATATGTAGGAATTTAACATTACTTTTAACACTAAAAGTTTTTTTTCGTGATTCTACATCACTAAAAAGGGCTTGCCAATTTTTTTTCCTATTCTGGTCCCATCTTTATTTTTGTCACTGTTACAAATTTAGTTTTTTGAAATTTAATATAAGCCATTATTTTATTTACTTTAAAAAAAATTCTTCTAGTGTAATTTCTCTCAGTTGAATTTGAACATTAGTTTTACTGAAATTTATTCTTTATCTTGCCGTTTAATTTAATACTTCCAAGTAATTCTTAACTTCTTTTTTTACCATGAATGGTCTTCATCGAGCAGATTCACATAGCAGGAGAGTTGCTGAAATACATTTTACTGTTTTGTGAACTACCACACTTATTCCAGTCTCGATGTGTGTATGTGTGTTATCTAACTTTTCATTCTCCAGACTCTACTTCTTTCTACTTCCTGCCCTCCTAACTTCACTTGCGTTCCCAGAAACCCTTTGGTTAAGGTATGTTTGCCCATTTAGTATTAGTTATTAGATCTCCTTCACTCTTTTGTCAGGTCAGAAAAACGTGCCCTTAAGACACATTTGTTGAAATTCATCGGAAGTTATTAGGCCACAGGGTTCAGTCTGAGTCCTGTTCCCTATTATACTTATGTACTTACCATAAAGTACCCTAGAGTACTGAGTACTATACAAGTGTACATTCATTGTTTTGCACACGAGAATAGTGCCACGTATGCATGTGTAGAAGTGTTTGCATAAGAGTAATACTTTGGTAGGCCGTCTTCTTTTGTTGTCTGTGAAACAAACTCCTAAACAAATAGTTATAGCTTAGATAATATTAGTATACTCTGGTTTTTTCTTTTGCTTCCATTTTTTTCCTTTTATCTTCGATCCCGCCTGTGCACAGGGAAGTTTTTTCCCTCTGAATAATAAATTTGTGTGATATATTTGTTTGTTTGTACCGTTCATCTAGTCTTTTGTTAGTGTTGTGTAGTCGGCGCCCAGCTGCGGTTCAACAGGAACGTCGCGCGCCGTGTCTGGCCGAGCAAGTGTTTGTGTGTTTGTGTGTTTGTGTGTTTGTGTGTTTGTGTGTTTGTGTGTTTGTGTGTTTGTGTGTTTGTGTGTTTGTGTGTTTGTGCGGCTGCTTGAGCGGTTGCGAGCGTGCATCCGGCGACGTCGGGGGCGGTTACGTGACAGTGATATGTTTTAGATGAGTGTTTTATCTAAAATATTTGTTATAAATTCGTGATAATAATGAACATTAAAATTGTAAGCAAACATAAGTATCTATATAATAGAGAGACAGAGTTTCATTGAATCTTTATTAGGAGCTCACCAATCTATACACACAGCGATATAATCCAAACAACACAAATACACCATGGAAAATCTAAGTGTATGTGTTATTACACAATATATATTTTGCCTATATATGTCGATAACTTTTAAAAATCAAACTATGGTCTTTAAATGCAATACAATATAGTAAAAGTTTCGTTAGCCTACCATCTCTTCCTTCCATGTGCAGTAATGAGGCAATTACCACAGAAAGACTGGTTAAACGTACACAAATCAAATCAGGTTTTAACATTTGTTGTATGTTAGTTATCTCTAGGCCACCCTCAGTTACTTTAAAGGTTCCTTTTTACAAATAACACCGTTATTTAAGAAATATCATGACTAAAATGAAGCTATTTTTCTGAAAGGATGTTTGTGTGATATTAATAGATGCAAACTCCGCCTGGAAACCCGTTTCAACAACATTTAAAATAAGCCTTAATCCCACAACCTGACACCCGTTTGTTAGCATAAATAATATTGAGCGTAAATGTCCACTAAAAGGTAAAACAAAATCCAACAGGTACAATCTAGTTAGGTACACCTGCTGAATCTCTCCCTTATCCTCTTTTCCAGCTGCGGATGACTTAAAGACTTTTAAAGATGACTTGCAAAACAACGGTGACGACGATTTGGCCTGTTAGGTTTTTCCACTTCAGCAGTTGCTGATCTCTCTATTATATTGTACATCCTTATTTTGTAACATTTTTTAACATTATTATCATATTTTCGATTGGAAGAAAATTATCTTGTCTGTTATCAAAAGCGCTTACATTGATACTTTAAACCTAGAATTTGTTTCACTCGCATGTTATTAGTACATTATATTCCATGAAAGAACTTGCCGACGAAGAACTTTTATTTTAATGTGAAAAATTTTCAAAGCGTGGGTTACAGAAGCATTTAGTAGGACGATTATGATTTGCTACTAGTATGACCAGGCTTGAATTGAGTTCAGCCCTCATTTTACAATGAAACTTCTTGGATAATTTATTTCCATATGTTTTCTCGATAGAATTGGTTATTTTAATACGGCACTGCAACCATTTCTTCTGTAAACTAACAATAATGTTTTAAAATATTCCGTTGATTTTCAGCGATGTGTTTCGACTGTGTGAAGGAAGAAACAAGGTTTGCACCGAAAGATATACTGAATGAAAAGAAGGACCAACGTTTTATTCTGCAAGGCAATCTTGGTGAAGTAAGCAAAGATACCTATCAACGTTTCTGCCTTCAACGGTCAAACAAAAATACGTTTTGAGTCTCCTTCCTTCTTGTAAATTTGAGATTAAAACTTTTTGTGTTTCAAAGTATGACAAAGTGAATTATCTCATCCTTTAGGGCTGTGGTTGGCTCCTAACGTGTGAGTCACGAAAGGCTTTATGGACGGTCGCCACGGGGTTTGCAATCATTACTTAGAAGTTTTAATATCAATATCATTATACATATAGCTTCAGCTTCACAGTTTCAACACTCTTGTAATTTAGTTTAAACTTTAAAGATTGTAATCATCAAATTTATTACTTGGAGAAAGGTATAAATTACTCTTCATTTACTCACCGAAAGTTATTCACACCGATTGACTCAAGTGCTGACGTCGGTTGACCGTACACTGGGTGACATTTCGTTAATTTTTCTGAAAGTTTTAGTTTGAATGTGGAAAAGATATTCACTTTCAAAGTTAAAGTGTTTGACAACGTTAGAGAAATTGGCACCCATTTAAAAAAAACCGCAAATATTCGGAAATTTATATAAAATTAGGCTTTTTCACCTTGATCATCAATGGCATAGAGAAACCACGATATGTTCTGTGTAATGTAGTTCTTAATAATAATAAATACTCTACACTATTGGAGAAACCCAGCCCTGTGTTTCACTGGTAGTGAATAGGCAGAAAAAGATTGGAGAAACCCAGTATGTTGTAGTTAATTCTTGGAGATGCTAGTGCAAGATGTGACAAATATTTATCGAATAACACTACTAAGAGAAACATTACGGGTATGTCTGAAGACGTGAAGGAGCAGATTTGAAACGAAATCATGCTATCTCCATTGTCTTCATTTCAGGTTGATGACTCGACGGATTCAGTTCATGGTCTCAGTCACTTATCTTCCTAAGATCCGTTCCGTGACACCAAAGAAGAGTTTCTGTTTTGTTGTGCACTAGAAATTTTTACAAAAGGTATTTTAGAGAAGATAAAAACCACTTTTGAAGTTAATGGCCGACAGTGGAAAAACATGTGTGAGGTGTGTGCGGATGATAGCGACAAAGTGTGGCTTGCTGACGAAAAGAAAAGAACTTGCTCCCCAAGCAAAGTGACACTTCAGTTGCAGGCGTGGCACATGATAACCGCTATTTCAATAATGGATGTGCGTGACAGTAATTTACAGAGCCTATATATGTGACAGCACCTATAGATATCTGTAAACAACACAAACCATGTGATTTTTACCTGCAAAATAAATTCTCTACATGGTACTTAAAATATTACATGTTAACGTCGGAGGTATCTTACTTTTATGTCTATGAATTCTCAACAAAGTCTGAGAAAACGTACTGTTACAAAACGATATTATGCAAGAAAAATAAACCACACAGTTAGCATTGAATAATTCTGAAAGTGAATGTTGACCGAGTAATTGCCACATTCTAACATTGCCACTAACCTGTATTTCTACATCTTCAACAGCATGAGTGAGAGATGAAATAAAAATCTATCCAAGATATTTGTCCATATTGCCAGCAATTATGTCTTCATTTTTAAGGTGCCATTTTTTCATCCTCAAAAAGTAGCTCCCATTAAACACAACAAAATTAGAGCTGTAAACTGTCAATAAGACGTAGGGCTTTATCTCTCCTTAATAATGCTGCCCTCGAGAAAAGTGAGGTCTCTAACACCACCCTTCCAGACGACATTAAAACGATTATGGAAAGATCTTTACCTTTATTTACTTAAAAAAGAGAAAATGTCTAATCATAGTTTTTCAAAAGACTGGTATCTAATTACAAGACGTAGTAATGTTAGGTACTTTTCACGTTAAAAGTTACCATCTACATTTGAGCCACTCGAAGAAATCAGGAAAAATTAGGAAAATTTGGAAAAAATCACTCTATCCTCTCTCCTTCCCATTTTTCTCTCTTCTCTTCCTTTCTCTCTCTCAGCCTGCCACAAACACACACTTCTTTGTGCGCTATGTATGATTAATGCTATTCGTGTAAATGTTTTGTTTTTTTTACATTCCACATCGCATTTTATGTCATGAAATAAACCTATTAGGCTTTAATCTGTAATTCAACTCTTGAAATCTCTGCTTCCCCTACAAAAAAATGTTGTCATCCTAATGAATTCGTGCTATATAAGGTAGTTTTTCTTGAAATTTCTCGCCTGGATTTAAACAGGCCTTGTAAGGTTTCTCGATACTTCGATCCAACAAAATAATACACAAAAAAAGGAATCGATGAGTTCAGAAAGGAACAGATCTCAACAACACTGACCATCAACATGAACGTGTTGAAATATTTCCCAGAGCCGCTCAGACCTGATTCAAACATTCCAGCCGATCGGATACAAAAGTTCGGCGACGAGAAAATATTGTACTGGATGGATAGACAGACCAACATTTTCGTCAGCAGGGCTTCCTTGGTGGACATGGCCGACGATGCCTTATCTCTCCAAGATAGAGTTTTCTTTAACTTCAGGATCATCGCCACAGAACAAGCTGCAACGGTGACATTAAAGATGGCTGGAAGGCAAAACCCGTAGACAGTGCTGTCAAAGATGTCGACCAGGTTCCGATGTTGGACGTAATAAGACGTTGTCGTTATCAGTTGCCAGAAAGTCACGTTACGTTCCACGTCATAGACGCAAATCATGTTGTATTTCTCACTAACCACGTAAAATCCTAAAGTAATGAAAATACAGGACAACGCTAGGAAGATGGCCATCGTCTTAGTCTTGATAAAATTCTGTGCTCGGAGAGGAAAGTAGATGCAGAAACATCGCTCACTTGCAATGACGACAGAGACGAAGGCTGTTGCCCAGGCGACTCCATATAACCCGTAAAAGTGGTTTTCAACAGCAAAACGAAAGGTGGAACCGTACCTGAAAACAAAGCAGCCATTGTTATTCTTGTACTTCATTCGCTGTTGTTTTATTTGTTTACTCAGTGAAGAGATTGAGAAAACATTAAGGTGTGCACATAAGAGTTGTTTCATCGTAAGACGAGAACGTGTTAGAGAAACAGCGAATAAAACAGAAAGCGAAGAGAGGAAGAAGAATGAGCCAGCGATAGGTACATATCCCTCATCTTGCACACACACACATATATTTCAACAAACTAGCGCACGACCCAGCATAATAATGATGATGATGATGATGATGATGATGATATGATAACAACAACAATAACAATAATTGGGAATTTATAAGGCGCAATACATCAGTCAAAAGCGGACTCATTGAGCTGAACAAGATCACAAAATAAAATAGAAAGATGTAGAACAGGTTAACAAAATAGGGACAAAGATGTAGAAGAGCAATGCGAGGACTCACTGCGTTGGCAGTAAAGGGCGATAACTGTAGATTTAACGGTAAGGACTCTAGAGAATAATGTTAGTCACATCGGTAAAATACTGGGAAGATATTGAGTAATCTTGAGAATGTGAAGGAATATCTTACGAAACTGGAAAAGGTAAACACCACTTCAGTTTATTCAATACAGCTCAAGGTCCCTACCGAAGCGAGTGAAGCATAGTGGAGTAGAATCCAGCAAATAGATCCAAACAGTTCGCACTTTAAAATAGCAATACATTATATACAATTATACATATTATATACATTATAAACCATCCTGCTGCAAACCAGAAGAGGAAGAAAACCCAGCAGAAGTACACGTAAACATGAAGGTCCAACACCTTTATCCAAATTGAAGCACGACCACAAATCATAAACAAAATCAAGGCGATCCGATACACTCAGACTGTTAGGCGAAGGGACATAACTCTCATTCTCACTGCGCGCGCATAAAAAGAAACAAAGACATAATTATCAGAAAAAAATTAATAACCAGTTGTAAACATTTTTTCCTAAAAGCCGTGACTCCTTTGTCTCTGATTTAACAATCTAGTTTATTATTAAACAATGAACATCGGCAGTCCGTAACGTTGTAACACAGACAAAGATAAACAAACAGCATGGCTCACATCGATGGAGTCTTTAGATAGCATCTGGGACGGCTGCCTTCAAATGAAAGGCTGGTTTTAAAGTTTTATTGTGAGCGAATTCCAACAGCTTCACAGTACAAACTAAACTCGGTAAGTAAACGCCATTAAGTACTCATTTGTTGTCCATTCTATTATCACTGAATTTGCTGTGTAGTCACCTGACGTGCGTTGTTCACAGGCCAGTCGCATAGTTTAGAATTTTGAGACCGAAAAAAGAGAAATCTTGTCTAACCTCTTATCTTGACCAATAGTTTATTAATCTTTATCATATTTTTCCCAGAAAAGAGGTAAACATTGTACATCAGACATTGAAAAGGAATGTTTTATTGAAGTTACTAGGCTGATTTATATTTCCTTTCCTATGTAATCGTTGTATTAAGGCTTAGAAAGTGAGAGACAGACAGACAGAGAAAGAGATTTAGAAGTACTTTTTCTTGAATCCTGCTAAAACCTTTCTTACAGATCTCATGGATTCAGATGTTTCTTTTACATACCGTGGATGAGAGGGAGACAATGCAAACGCGCGTTCTCCATAAAGCAGACAAGCGAACGCAAGATAAAGTAGGTCTACAAACGAGAGAATAAAGAGACATGTGTTGATTCTCTCCCTTAGCCCCAGTTTGTAGAAGACGGCCATGTTGAGGCAGTTGGTAGGAAAACCTATTATACAGACGAGTGGAACGACAATGGCGGCCTTGATGCGGTCCACGAGGTTTTCAACGTCAGCGGTGACAAGGTCCTCCGGGTTCTCCCAAGGAACGAGACTGAATGACTGCAGCACAAGACATCCCTCTGGGGTAGTTGATGATGTCACAGAACTCATCACTTCTCCATCTGCTTGTGTCTCATTCCTGGTAGCAGACCTGAACGGTAAAGTAGACATGAGGGCTTCACTGATTCTGATGAAGCTTTGCTTCTCCCTGATTACTGGTTTCAAATGAACGCTGGGTCAGCGAACGGTATTCTAAACATTATTTAAAGATGTATTTAACAGACACTTCGCCATGTTTGCAAGCTTCATCCTTTCCGACAAAAGTATCATAGCACAAGTCAGTAATAACCAATGCCTATTTGTTGCAGATAGGTAGAGCAGAGGGTACATCAAAGTTTAAATCAAACTGTCCCAAGACGGTTGAAGGGAAACTAGAAATTTGTTTTAATTATTTTAAACAAAAAATAAACATAAACAGATGTTTCTGCCGCTATGTCTTTACTCGGGACTTGAATCTTAACACGCTCTTATATACACAGAAACCTTTGCACACGTACCCTGCCACACCCAGCGATTATTAACATTATAATTGGAGTAAATTAGGTCTATCTTATCTGATCCCCTGCACGTATTCTCGTCGCTGTATATTTACTTGCGCCTGTATTTAATTTGTAAGTTGGTAAATAAGTTTACTGGGAGTGTAGTATTAGTCTGTACATCTTGAGTGTGTGAACTTGGGGGGCGGCCGTCTTCTTCGAGCTCTTCAGAAATAAACTCTTGAACAAATAACCTTTACAAGAAAAGAAGATTTAAAAGAACTATTTACATTTATCTAATAAAATAATCATTTGTAAATAATTTATAGGAATTTAGCATTATTTTTAACACCAAAAGTTTGTTTTCGTGATTTTACATCACTAAAAAGGGGGTTGTTGCCAATTCTTTTTTTTTTTCCTATTCTGGTCCCATCTTTATTTTTGTCACTGCCACAAATTTAGTATTTTGTTAAATTTTAACATAAGGCATTATTTTATTTACTTTTTAGAAAATACTGCTAGAATAATTTCTCTCAGTTGAATTGGAACATTAGTTTTACTTAAATTTATTCTTTTTCTTGCCACTTAATTGAACCAGTTTCAAGTAATTTTTAACTTCTTTTTTTTACCATGAACGGTCTTCATTGAGCAGATTCACATAGCAGGAGAGTTGCTGAAATACATTTTAGTGTTTTGTGAACCTCTACACTTATTCCCGTCTCGATATGTGTATATTTGTTAATTATCTAACTTTTCATTCTCCAGACTCTACTTCTTCATACTTCCCTGCCTTCCTATCTTCACTTGCGTTTAAGAAAACCTTTGGTGAAGGTATGTTTGTCCATTTAACATTAGTTATTAGATTTCCTTCACTCTTTTGTCAGGAAAAAAATCCCTAAGACACATTTGTTGAAATTCATTGGAAAGTTATTAGGCCACAGGTTTCAGTCTGAGCCCTGTTTCCTATTATAATTATGTAGTTACAATAGCATGACCTAGAGTACTATACAAGTGTATATTCATTGTTTTTCTCACGAGAAGACTGCGACGTATGCGTGTGTACAAGTGTTCGCATTAGAGTTGATACTTTGGTAGGCAGTCTTCTTTTGTTGTCTGTGAAACAAACTCCTAAACAAATAGTTATAGATTATAAAATATTAGTATACTCTGGGTTTTTTTCCTTTTGCTTTCATTTTTTTTTTCCTTTTACCTTCGAATCCCGCCTGTGCAGAGGGAAGTTTTTTCCCTCCAAATAAAAAATTTGTGTGATAAATTTGTTTGTTTGTACCGTTCATTTTGTCTTTGTTAGTGTTGTGTGGTCCGCGTTCAGCTGCGGCAGAACGAGTGTTTGTGTGTTTGTGTGTTTGTGTGTTTGTGTGTTTGTGTGTTTGTGTGTTTGTGTGTTTGTGTGTTTGTGCGGCTGCTTCAGCGGTTGCAAGCGTATATCCGGCGACGTCGGGGGCGGTTACGCGACAGTGATATGTTTTAGATGAGTCTTTTATCTAAAATATTTGTTATAAATTCGTGATAATAATGAACATTAAAATTGTAAGCAAACATAAGTATATATATAATAGAGAGAAAGAGTTTAATTGGATCTTTATTAGGAGCTCACCAATCTATACATACAGCGATATAATCCAAACAACACAAATACACCATGGAAAATCTAAGTGTATGTGTTATTACAGAACATATATTTTGCCTATGTATGTCAATAACTTTTAAAACACAAACCATGGTCTTTAAATGCAATACAATTTTTGTCAAAAGTTTCATTAACCTACCATCTCTCCCTTCCATGCGCAGTAATGAGGCAATTGCCACAGAAAGACAGGTTAAACTTACACAAATCAAATCAGGTTTTAACATTTGTTGTATGTTAGTTATCTCGAGACCACCCTCAGTTACTTTAAAGGTACTTTTTTAAAATAAATAATACCGTTATTTAAGAAATATCATGACTAAAAAAGAAGCCATTTTTCTGAAAGGATGTTTGTGGGGTATTAATAGATGCAAACTCCGCCTGGAAACCCCCATGGGAGCCTCCCAGTCCCAAAGCCGGATAAAAGAGAAGGGTTGGGCGTGGGGCTAGCAACCCCACTCAGTAAAACATAAACATTTTTTTAATTCAGTTTGCTATTTTCTGAGTGCAGATGGATTCACTCTATTTTCTTGAATTTTTGAAACTTGTTTGTTCTGTTTTCCAATGATATCCCATCCCCTATTAACATTGTTCCTTTTTCTAATGATAGGTCATCCCCTATTAACATATTTATGAAAAGAGACTAGCATGGAAATACATGTTTTTTAATTGTTTTGTGGACTGTATCAAGCCCATGTATGTTAAAAAGTCTGTGCTGGTTAAGGCCGTACACCTAATATAGAATTCATCAAGAATCAGAAATGTACCATCAATATTAGTGAGGTCCTCTAATTGTATAACTTTTGCATCAGAATTTTTCTTAATAATTATATACAACTTTTCTGCCTCTGATAATAGTACCATTAAAGTGACTGTGCTCCCCAAGAAAATCTTCACTACACTTTGGGATGCACTTATTAATAAACTTTTTATAATGCCTCATCACATCTTGCCAGAAAGGATTTTGAAAGTTTTTGACATATTCACCACCGCAAATATCAATCTTCACTAACTCTGGCTAATTTTGAGTGTGGCTATAAAAGAGTAGCGATCCAATATTTTAAGTCGTGCTTCCTGATAAACACACAGCTCTTTTAATTCTGATGCGGGCTGACCATTCATAACACAAGTAGATAATTTCTTATAAATTCTTTGAAATGTTTTTCGTGGGTTCTCCGTGTATCATAGGGTTTGCAAGAACATGATTTTACAAATCAATGTCAGGTAAATAACTAAAAGTTTCAACAACCTCACACCCGTTTGTTAGCATAAATAATGTTGAGCGTAAATGTTCACAAAAAAAGTAAAACAAAATCCAGTAGGTACAATCTAGTTAGGTACACCTGCTGAATCTCTCCATTATCCACTGTTTCCAGAACATCATGTTGATGCGGGTGGCTTAAAAGTCTTTTAAAGATGACTTGCAAAACAACGGTGACGACGATTTGGCCTGTTAGGTTTCTCCACTTCAGCATCTGCTGACCTCTGTATTATATCATACATCATTATTTTGTACCATTTTATAACATTATTATCATATTTTCGATTGAAAGAAAAGTATCTTTAAACTTAGAATTTGTTTCACTCGCATGTTATCAGTACATTATATTTCATGAACTTGCCGATGAAGAATAACTTTTTTGTTAAGTGAACTTTTCAAAGCGTGGGTTACAAAAGCATTTAGTAGGACGATTATGATTTGCTACTAGTATGACCAGGCTTGAATTCAGTTCAGCCCTCATAGTAGCATCATTTACCACTTCGTGTTATATCACTGGTTTTCCTAGAAATTTCTCTCCTTAAGTTAAACATAACATGTAAAGTTTCTCTATATTTCGATCCAACAAAATAGTACACGAGGAAAGGAAAGGTTGAGTTCAGAAAAGTACAGATCTCACAGACACTGGTCATCAACATAAACGTGTTGAAATATTTCCCAGTGCCACTCAGACCTGATTCAAACATTGCGGTGGATCGGAGGAAAAAATTGGGCGCCGAGAAAATATTATACTGGATGGAAAGACAGACCAACATTTTCGTCAGCAGGGCTTCCTTGGTGGACATGGCCGACGATGCCTTATCTCTCCAAGATACAGTTTTCTTTAACTTCAGGATCATCGCCACAGAACAGCCTGCAACGATGACATTAAAGATGAATGGAAGGCAAAACCCGTAGACAGTGCTGTCAAAGATGTCGACCAGGTTCCGATGTTGGACGTAGTAAGACGTTGCCGTTATCAGTTGCCAGAAGGTCTGTAACGTACCGTTACGTGGGCCCTGTGCGCAATGTCTGACTATTGCATTCAGTCATCTAGCATTCTCCCACACACCTATTACAACAGATTCAATAACAAGGTTTCAAACTTAATGATAAGAATATAATTAACAGAGTGCATATATATTTACAAGAAGATAGTTCAAGAAGATAGTTTGCAAGCATTCCATAGGTAATCTCAAACTTAGCTTTCTGGCTTTTTCGCTATGGTGCTGGTCGCTGATACATCCAATATTCACAAGTTAAAGTTCGCACTGGCGTGATGACTCCACTTGTTATATGCTCGTCATTTAAAGTTCACACTGTCCTAATCATTCCAGTGTCCACAGTTTCGTCAGTTAAAGTTCACAACTCAGTATAATTCAGAGTCCCGTGGGTCTTTTACGTCCTTTCTCCGACGGACTTTCTGTCGGCCGATATCCACCTCGCCACCCAGAAAAGTAAAATTCTTTCCACTCCTCCCTACTTTGTTCGTTTCCTGTGGGGTTTACCCCGCGCGGAGGGTGGCCCGAAATCACTACCAGAAGGCGTGGAACAATTATCTCCCCTGGCCGTACGTCACGCGCGGCCGTCCACGTCAGGTGCTCGGACGAAGTTGACACCGACACTGGACACCGGCAGCGAGATGGTTGTCGCGCTAGCCAGGGGAGATGTGCCAGCTTGGCCCGCACATGATGTTTTGTCCCTGTTTTAACTACAGAATCGACCATTTGTCCTAACCAAGCAACCAACACACTAAACACCTCAACAAAAAGACAATGGGTAGAAATACATTTTCTACAACACTCCTCTCTCCGGGGGAAAAATTGTGCCTGCTAAGGCACAATTTTTCAAAATACAAATCCATACATAATAACATGACGTGAAATGAATTAGCATAGTTCAATTAAATCCAAACAGTTGGTAAAATCATTACCACATAAGCATCTGTTAAATGAATAAAGCAACCAGTAATCAATTACAGCCATGAACATTCATAAAAAGAAAAAAAAGTTACTATTACCACATAAACCAATGCACCTCAAAACACCTCAAAAAAAATTGCGTGTTGCAAAGACTACTCTACATAGAACCATCTCCTCTCGATAAAAGTGTGCGTTTTACACAGCGTGTTCAGCAATCTGGTTCGTGCAGTAGCACATGCACTTTTCTCACACAACTGCCTAGCCACTGCGGCTTTTAACACTTCAGCCGGTTACACTAGGGGTACCCCATTTGGTTGGTGGTCATCCCCTGTCAAAAAAAACTCGTCGTGACCTATGTCCCCGACGCTGTACAGCAACCCCTCGGGTTCTGCTGGCGCGCAGACGCTTACTCTGCCGCCTTTGGGTACCGCATGTTCCGCTTGGTGGAGAAAAACGGCGGTGAACCCATCACATAATACAGGTACACCTTACTGTGCTACCCCACAGACTATCCTCTCAGGACTAGCCTTCCCATGCCACTATAACCTTTACAAGAACATAGCTGGCCCTGGGTCCAAAACACATTGCACATCAATACATCCATTGTGTACAATACCCTCACACACACACAAAAAAAAACTTTCAGTGTTAGCTGTGTTGATAGCGTGTTACATAAAAGGCCAACTGCAGTACTGCAGATTGTGAACAGCTGATACGCACGGAGACTGGTTATAAAACATCATCATAATACAAATTCATTGTTAGTGCAATCCTCCTCCTCATCGTCATCGTTGACCATACAGCAATCATCATCTTCATTATTATCATAGAAGAGGAGAAAAAAAATCGTCGTTAGTACACTCCTGTACTTACTATAGCTATAATCATCCATCAAAGTCATCATCGCAATCATCATCATAGTCATAATACAGTCAACAACAAAAGTGGTCAAAACCTGATAATCTACCTCGTTACATGCTAGTTGTCTGTAACCCATATACTATGGTGGAGGTAACCAGCTGTCTATAGTGCAGTTTTCTCCGTCTTGTCTTTGTCTGTTTGTTCTTGTTACCACGGGCACCCTCTATGTCAGGCCCGTCTACTGTGACCCAGGGGCTAGAATACAGTTTTCGTGTTCTCTTTCCTTTCTCTTTGTCTACTGTGTGCCGCCCGTCTACTGTGGTCGGCGTGGCCCGATGTCTACGATGCCGTTTTCTCTTTGGCTTTCTTCTCGTTGCTAGAAGTTTCGACTGGTGCCGTTTAGCACGATCCCTACAAGCAGAGTAGTACTTGCTCTCTTCGTACAACTTCATTTTGGACTTGATTGCCTTTCCTAACTGCTTAATTCCGTTCTCAATTTTTGGGATCATTTTCTCTATTCTGGATTCTGATCCGCTCTCCACACACTTAGTCAGGTTCAAGTTATTAGCCAGGCTCAAGTCACCTCTTCTTGAATCATTTTTAATCGAACTTTTTCAGTTTGATTCTTCTCCGCAGTTAGCTCATTGTTCTCTTCCTTCGACCTAGCGTTTCCTTCTGCTTCTTGCTTCGTCTGAGCGTCCTTCTCTGTCATTCTGTCTACCACAGGGTTCTCTCTAGGGTGTTGGTAGGTTTGGCTCTCTGTTGTGCCATTCAGCTCGTTGGTTTCTTTTTCATTAGGATCTGCCGAGCTTGTCGTGACGTCATTCTCTTCGTCCTCATCATCCTTATTATCTATTGAATTTCTGGGTTGCGGAAGAGCCGGTTCAAAATCATCAGTATGTCCTTGAATCTTTTTTATCCAGATCTTTTCTGGTGGTTTCTCTTCCACTGTTAACTGTGTCTTCTCGACTTCCACCTCTTCATTCTTCTGTTGAGTCTCGGACTCTGCGGTGCTTTCTACCACAGGTTTCTTCTCAAGGAGCTGGTGGGTTTCGCTGTCTGTTTTGATATCCAGCTCTTTCGTTTCTTCTCCGTCATCATCTACAGAACCGGTCTCAACATCAACCTTTTCGCTTTCACCATCCCCTATCTCTATGGCATATGTGGTGTGCTGGCTAGTCGTTCTGAAATTCTCAGCATCGTGTGAATCATTGTCCGTCATTTGAACCTTGATTGCTGCGGCTTTTGGTTCCTGGGGTGTAAAACTTGGTGGGAAGGGTGGTCCCCCGTAATATTGCGATTCAATCTCTTGCAGTAGGCGATTGTTCGCCTCTATCCTTTTCTCTATCTCTACTTGCATCTTTTCGACTTGTTGTTGTTTCTCTCCAATCTCTAACCAATATCCTAGCTCCAACTTTCTAATGCGTTCCTGGGATGCGTGCTCTAGTTTCTGCACTTCAGATTCAACGAATGCGTGACGTCCGAAATGCCTCCATGTCACATTCACAATGTCTCTGCCAAGGTTTTCCTTTTCAGTTTCTATCCGGTCTTCTAATTCGCTCTTTTTGATGATTCCCCTTAACTTTAATTTAGTTTTTTCTAACGCTAGTCTTTCTCTTTCTTCCACTAGCCTTTTCCCTTCTAACGTTGCTTCTACTTTTTTCCTTTCTGACTCGTGTCTTTGTCTGTCAAACACGTCAAGTCCCTCCAGAATAAAGTTACCGAGGGTGTCACCACTATATCCCCTCCTTTCCCCCTCTCGCTCTAGCTGTTGCATAACCTCGAGCGCCTTTTCTAGAAACTCTATGTCATTGCCACCCATGGTTCCAATTTAAACACAAAGCAAATTCTAGATATATGGTATCACAACTTAAAAAAAAAAAGCACAAATACCAATGCTATAACAATTATCAGAAGTATTCCACAGTTCGCATCAGATTAATTTAACTTAATAAATTAATACTCTACGTCAGGCTCGCCAGTTGTAACGTACCGTTACGTGGGCCCTGTGCGCAATGTCTGACTATTGCATTCAGTCATCTAGCATTCTCCCACACACCTATTACAACAGATTCAATAACAAGGTTTCAAACTTAATGATAAGAATATAATTAACAGAGTGCATATATATTTACAAGAAGATAGTTCAAGAAGATAGTTTGCAAGCATTCCATAGGTAATCTCAAACTTAGCTTTCTGGCTTTTTCGCTATGGTGCTGGTCGCTGATACATCCAATATTCACAAGTTAAAGTTCGCACTGGCGTGATGACTCCACTTGTTATATGCTCGTCATTTAAAGTTCACACTGTCCTAATCATTCCAGTGTCCACAGTTTCGTCAGTTAAAGTTCACAACTCAGTATAATTCAGAGTCCCGTGGGTCTTTTACGTCCTTTCTCCCGACGGACTTTCTGTCGGCCGATATCCACCTCGCCACCCAGAAAAGTAAAATTCTTTCCACTCCCTACTTGTTCGTTTCCTGTGGGGTTTTACCCCGCCGCGGAGGGTGGCCCGAAATCACTACCAGAAGGCGTGGAACAATTATCTCCCCTGGCCGTACGTCACGCGCGGCCGTCCACGTCAGGTGCTCGGACGAAGTTGACACCGACACTGGACACGGCAGCGAGATGGTTGTCGCGCTAGCCAGGGGAGATGTGCCAGCTTGGCCCGCACATGATGTTTTGTCCCTGTTTTAACTACAGAATCGACCATTTGTCCTAACCAAGCAACCAACACACTAAACACCTCAACAAAAAGACAATGGGTAGAAATACATTTTCTACAAGGTCACGTTACGTTCCACGTCATAGACGCAAATCATGTTGTATTTCTCACCAACCACGTAAAATCCTAAAGTGATGAAAAGACAGGACAATGCTAGGAAGATGGCCATCGTCTTAGTCTTGATAACAGTTTGTGAGTGGAGAGGAAAGTAGATGCAAAAACATCGCTCACTTGAAATGACGACAGAAACGAAGGCTGTTGCCCAGGCGACTCCGTATAACCCATGAAAATGGTTTTCAATGGCGAAACGATATACGGGACCGTATCTGTAAAAAGTAACCGTTATTATTCTATTCAGCAAAAAGACAGATAAATCAAAAGAGGTTGTAACGTAAGAGACGAGTGTGTAAAGGAGAAATGGGATAAATAATAAAAATACAGAATGAAGACGATTTAATGGAATTCCTCAAAGAACCTGCTCAGAGATCCCTTTGGTACAAATGTTTCTGTAACGTACCGTGGACGAGAGGAAGACAATGCAAATGCACGTTCTCCATAAAGCAGACAAGCAAACACGAGGTAAAATAAGTCCAAAAATGAGAGAATAAAGAGACATGTGTTGATTCTCTTCCTTAGCCCCAGTTTGTAGAAGACGGCCATGTTGAGGCAGTTGGTAGGAAAACCTATTATACAGACGAGGGGAACTATAATGGCGGCCTTGATGCGGTCCACGAGGATTTCAATGTCAGAGGTGACAAGGTCCTCCGGGTTCTCCCAAGGAACGAGACTGACCGACTGCAGCACAAGACATCCTCCAGGTAAGGTTGATGAAACCATAGAACTTGACAGACCGCCATCCGCTTGTCCATTACTACTAGTATCAGACGTGGCTGGTAAAGAGGGTGTCATGATGATGACACATGCTGATTGAGTGTCATCTTGTTCTCCTTGAACGTATTTATTAAGATGAGAAAGTTTCGCGGAGATATACCAAATCAATTTATTCCCTGCAAACTGTAAATAGAAAAGGTTGAAATCGCGCTGTGTGCGAAGGTTATTTTCTTAATGTATGTTTTCTTAAACAATTTTCTTACAGAAATCTAATCTGTCCTTTCCGAACTTGATAATTATATCCTAATGAGTTCTTTTTTTTTTTCAATGAGACTATTTACACGTGCGTTGCCCGCCACACCCAGTAATCTCACTTTTATAATTATACTAACGGCCGTTTCTAAAACGCACACTTCCGTTGTGTTGATTTGTAGGCTATTACACAGATGTTTATTACTGTGTATGTGTGCACGTGTGTGATTGATATCCAATTGTTGGTAAGTGGTCGACGCAGTATTTTTCTGTTCAGTTTGCGTGCGTGCACAAGACTGGGAGACCGTGGTCGGCTTTCTTCTTCGACAACTTTGACGCAAAAATTTAAACAAATAATCTTTCCAGGAAAAGCAGCTGTAGGTTGGTTTAGTTTGAAGAATATAATTCAAGAACATTTACATTTATTTGCTAAAATACGTATTTCTGATTTTTGCAATGGAACATGATTTGGTGCCTTAAACATTTCTTTTTGATGATTACCTATTATTTCACGATTTTGTTCTCCATAAAATATTTTTGACAATTTCTCTTTGTAAAATACCGCTAGTTTAATTTTTTTTTTAGAACAAATTTGAGCAAAGTTGATGGGTGGAGGAGAGCAAACAGTCATCACTTTCATCAAAAATAAATTCGTTAGATGATTACACACAACTCGTGGAAGTGTATAGAACAGCTTCATTTTTAATGTTTAATTTCAGCAGAGGAATGTGCTTGTCCATACGATAGTGAGAATTGATGTCAATCTGAGCTCGCTAGTATTTCTCTCTGGATTTTATGCAGACTTTACAAGGCTAACCGTCGATGGTTTTCTCCGGGCACTCAGGTTTCCATACTAAGTACTTGTGTGTGTGCGTATTTTTACTTAAGGTTTGGGTATGGTATAACATAATTCCAGGTCATTGTGTCTTAAAACGATTTTTTCCTGGTCATCGTGAAAAAAAGTAACGAAACTTGGTATGGTCACTACAGCTCTCTTCATACAGCCAATCTCTCCAAAGAGACCTCTACTCTAAATGGTCAGGTCACGTGAGCTGGTCTTCTTTAGCCACGTGACCCGGCACGACACCCTGTCGAGGACTTTCCTCCAAGGCACTTTGGAGGGTAGTCGACAACGCAGTGGCCAAAGAAAGAACTGGCTTACGAACGTCAAAGATGAAACAGGCAAAGGGAGAGAACGTCAGAATAGGTAAGAGTGGCGGGTCCTGTCAGCTGCCGCGTCCCAACGACAGGTGCTGTTCAAGAGACGACCGATGACTGATACAAAATATTTGTAGTGAATAGAGGATAATAATGAACAAAACAGCTTTGAGAAAACACGAATTGGAGAGAAAGATAATTAAATATTTATTAGTAGGTCTCCAGCTTTTAATTACAATGATCTACAATAATAAGAACTGAACACAAATCCACCGTTATAAATGTCCACAACACTATCCACACTATTCACAATATTCTATAAACTCCAGGATACTTTATCGTCGTGAAAATAATTAAATAAACATCTGAATTTATAATAGCAGTGTTAAAGGCAAAGCAGGGATGACCATTACTGGCACAAAGGAATAGATAGTAAACTAGAAAATTCGCCAGGAGGCATATTAACGCTGTATATGTGATCCAAATCATCGATCAACTGTAATATTCCTTGGTACACATCAACAAAGAATGTATCCTTCTTCTGAAGACAATCAGCCATTGATATTGTGACTGCTCCAGGCCCAGTTTTTCGGCTTAAGCGGTGGATTGATTCGTCTCTTAAAAAGCATGGGAAATCCCTCTAGTCAAAACTTCGCAGAGGTTAAATATCTATGACGATATATATTTATATAATGGCTCCTTTTCGTTTACTTTTAACAAACACAAGCTCTGGTCTTTAAAAGCAATAAGCTGTTTAACAGTAATAAAAACTTTGACACTTAGGAGGTATCTTGAGTTTCGCAGCAGACGTAAGCAGGCGGGAATTACGAACCCATATTTGTTATTTGTTTAGATACCACAAAGATTTCAGAAAAGGTTATACGTATGATGTTTATATATATATACTACCGTTATCTGTCGATATCTTTAATAAACGCAAGCTATTGTCCTAAAATGAAAAAAGCCTTTTAACAGTACTAAAAACATTAAAATAAATATTGACACTTAGAAGGCACCTTTTGGTTTTTCTATGAATCACAGCACAAGCAGGCAGTAACTTTGAGTAAAAGCAAGCCGGTCTTTGCAAGAGAGAGAGAGGGAGAATTTATATTATGAACGTGTGAATGGATGCAAAAGAGTTTTACGTTAGTCGCCTTCTAGATGTTTTAAGGGGTAATCGCTTAAACTTTTATTTAAAAAAGGAAAAAAGGCGTTGTAACGGAAAAGGTTAGCGTGTTAGGAGTCAAAACGTTAAGGAAGACAAAAAAGATGCTATAAAGCTAACAACATGCACCACACACACATTCAGAACAAAAAGTACAATAAATGGTGTATAAAATTGGACACCATAAGTTAATGTCTCTGATTACACAACCAAATCAATTAGTCAACTCTTAAAATTTTCCTGCACTTCACCTCACTAAGTTTGTGAGACCACTGGAACTTTAAACATTCATTTGAGAACATTTTTTTCTGATTAAAGGTTGAAGCTCAGTGCAAGATAATGTTTCTCTATACTGGGTCAATGCATCCTTCTGTTCTCAAGAAGTACAAACAGAAAGAGGTCAACACCACTGACGTCATGGTTGTACATGGATTGTCAATGTCAATTATCATTATCAATGTCATTGTCAATGTTTGAGCAAGTAGGAGACTAAGCGAGTCTGTGTACAAATGTGACCTCTGGATTTTCACCGTTCTGCGCATGATGATGTACGTGTATTCACCAGGTTCTGGAAAGTAATATCTTTTACTAAGCTTTATCCTTATAATCCTGTTAATTATGTACATTTTACAGCAGGTATATTTCATTGTACTTAAATTTCAGATTTTTCTCACTTTTTCTATGTCGTGGCAATGTTGGCCGAAAAAGAGTGGAAGGGGTTTGGATTTGGAATCCCACAGAGAACTTGCTGATGCTGTTAGAATGCTCCTTTGTCGAGACATTCGCTCCAGGAAACTAGGCACGTAGGTATAACTCTGACAAAGCATGTTAACATAATATTGTAAGGATATTGTATATAAGGGTTTAATATCAATCTCATAAAATAATGACTTGAGGTTCACAAGCCACCCATCTCTGTTCTTCCCCGAACAAAAGATTTAGCAGCTTCCGAATCAAAGTATAGCAAGATAAAGATTTATAGTACAAGTTAAATAAATTGATATTCCAACATTTGATTCGTCTAAAGTGGAAATGGAAGTACCCTCCTTGATATTTTGTACTCCTAAATGCCACAATGTTGGTATCTTTTCCGTAACCCCATCCAATCACATGTACGCAGAGTATCAACTTATCGTTGTTACTGCCGCCCGTGTGCTGTGAGTCCCTCCTGCGTCTCAGTCCTCCACGTTTCATGCCTTCAAAAGTGGAGTAGGGAACACTATTCCTCTCGCCGTCCTCCTCTTTAGGTTCCGACGACAAGACCGAAACGATCTTTCTCTCTGTTCAGCCATCATGGGCAACCGTCGCGATTGACTGCTGGACAAACATCGTAGTTGGCATCCGCTGTTTTGGTCGTTCAGGCCTCTTAAGACTTACATAACTTTTTCTAGCAACCCCTACATGAGGCCTTCTTATGTACTCAAAGATCCTCTGGTTGTGGATGCGTGGACCTTTACATGTAGCTCAAAAAAATTGCCACATGACAGATGTCACTGCCACAAGGGTGATATTCAAAAGCCTACTTTCCAAAAACATTAAAGTGAACAAGAAATAATCGCGGTCTACAAAATCGAGAACAGTTAATTGTTCCCATTTGTATAAGACGGATATGTTGATGCAGGTGGTAGGAAACCCTTTTATTAAGAGGATTAGCTGAGTCAATCAGTGGTAAATGACTAGCAGCAATAAGTCTATAAATACCAGATTAATTGAGACTTGCTAGCTGATAGGCTTACATCGATAATTGTAAACCTTAAGAGCAACCAGTCTTGATTCACGAAAGATATAGTGTATGTGTACTTGCGTTCTAGCGTGTGCGTGTGAGAGAGAGAATTTATGTGATTAGCGTGATAATACAATCAACAGAGCTTTACATTAATTAATAACTTTTCAGTGTTTTGGGGAGGAAGATCTGAAATCATTGTTCTTTGTTTTCGATGTTCTAAAGAATTAATTTCTCCGTACTGTTCTTATCACCTAAATGTCCGTAAATATTTTCTTTAAAATCTTCTTCTAAAGACACTTTTGTGAAAAAAATTCTTAAAATCATTCGGAAAGGAGAACAGACAGTAAAATATACATTAAAACAAGGACCGAAAAGCAGAAAGACGCATAGATTAAAAGGAATATTTTGAAATCTCTTGTGCAAAGAAAATAAAATCACTACAGTATCACAAAAACGTATTGTCCTAATTAATGCTACACGCGCTTGCATACCAAATAATGTTTCTCGATCCACAAAAAAGGCCAACAACACAGATGTCAGAATGTTATGTTTTAACAGTTTTAACCGATTAAAGACCTGTGTACAAATGTGAGGCCTTGATTTTGTTATCTTTCTGTGCACGATGATGTCTGTAAGCGTGTATTCACTATGATTTGGATTTTAACGAGCATAATTTAGTCATTACAAAAACTGTGCTGAAGTCCATTCAAGCAGCTTCTATGGTTTCTGTGACGAGGGCAGAGATTCTTTTAATAGTTAGAACCCTGTTAGAACGTCTCGTGCAGAAAAAAATGTATGTCTAATACCACCATTTATGTTAAAGCTATAAATACATTACATTATAATGCTGTACATGTTACATCAGATATTTTACAGATATACTTTCTTATAGTTATGTCCCTGTTTGTCACCTTTCCCATTTTATGTAATGGCTGTATAGGTTAAAAATACAGATAAAGTAAGACGAAAGACTTATTTCTGGTATTCCACATACAACTGGCCTACAGATACCTTCGCCACGAGCGCTTCTGTTACTGAGGACTAGAGGAAGACAATATAACCATGGACGTGTATAGGTGGACTGCTGTCTGTCTGCAAAGACCAACGCTTAGCCTCTTGAGAAGTGATCTGCTGCTAGTCTCGGCGAGCCGTAACAAAGAATGTGACTAAACCGGAAGCTTTCTTGTTTCATGCCTCGTTTTAGTAGTTAATCTGAAATGAGAATAAACCGGAAGCTTACTTGTCTTATACCTCGTTTTAGCAGTTAACTGGAAAAAAAAATCTTCTGCCAGCAGTCCATGGATATTAGTTCGGGATATAACTGCACGTGATAAACGAGGTCCACAAAAAAAAAGAGATAAAAGACACGTATTGATTCTCTCCCTTAGAACCAGGTCGTAGATGACGGCTATGCTGAGGCAGGTGGTGGGAAAGACTATTGTAATGATGACAAGAAAAAGTATTTTGTTGTAAATGATATACAGCAGGAAGTCAATCAATACGGAAAAAGAATTAATTGAGACTTACCTGCTTGGTAGGTTCAGTAAGTATTTATGAACTTCAAGAGCAAGCACGATTGTTGCAAGAGAAGTAGAAAAAGCAAATATGCATGCATGTGTGTGAGAGTGTGAGAAAAAGAGAAAGAGAATTCATGTGATAAGAATATTAATGCATGTAAAAGATCCTACATTAGTGACTTTTCCTAGCTTTGTCGAGTAAGCCCCGAATGAAATTTTATTGACATTGCCCTACAGACGACATTTCGCTAAATAACTCCCACAGTAATAATAATAATAATAATAATAATAACAACAACAACAACAACAACAATACAAAATTTGTAAAGCCCATACTCACACTCCTAAGGAGATGCTCTTACAAGAACAAAGCATGGACAGCATTCGAGGGGCAGGAAAACAAACAAACAAACAAACAACATATGAACAATAAAAGAATAAACTACAATACTAACAAAAAAATAATATCAAATACGGAAAACACAAAATGGAACCAAATAACAAGAACAAGAGATGAGACTAACTTTGTGAAGGATACTTAATAGTCCTTTTCTGAAGATAGGGCTGAGAGAATCCAACAAAAGAACTTTTTCGCCTAAAATTAATCATGCTGTGTAATGTTTCTCGATACTTCGATCCAGCAAAGTAGTACACGAAGAAAGGAAAGGATGCGTTCAAGAAAGTACATATCTCGATGACACTGATCATTAACATGAACGTGTTGAAATATTTCCCGGTGGCGCTGAGATCGGGTACAAACATGGCGGCCGCCCGGAGAAAGAAGTCTGGGGCAGACAAAATATTAACATTTATGGAAAGACAGACCAGCATCTTAGTCAGCATGGCTTCCTTGGCGGATATAGTCGAGGACGCCTGAAATCTCCAAGACATAGTCTTCTTCAACTTCGCAAACATGGCCGCGGTGCAGCTTATATCGATGATAATGAAGACGGTAGGAAGACAAAGTCCGTAAACAGCGTTGTCAAAGATGTCGACCAGGCTCTGATGTTGGAAATAATAAGCTGTTGCTGTGAATTGCCAGAATGTAAACATTACGTTCCACGTCATGTAAGCAATCATGTTGTATTTCTCACTAACGATGTAATATCCTAAAGTGATGAGCAGACAGGACAGGGTCAGGAAGATGGCCATCGTCTTAGTCTTGATAACAGTTTGTGAGCGGAGAGGAAAGTAGATGCAAAAGCATCGCTCACTTCCAATGACCGTCGTCACAAATGCTGAGGCCAGCCAATTCCGTAGAGGCCTTGGAAATGGTTTTCAATGGTAAAACGATAGAAGAGGCCGTATCTGTAAAATGTAACCGTTGTTATTGTAGCAATGCGTTCACTGTTTGTTGCTTTATGCCATTGAATACTTGCTTAGTAGACAAAGAGAGAAAGACCTTATAACAGATGACGAGTACCATTAAGGACTTAGGAGAATAAGGCAGAGAGAGAGAGAGAGAAAATGACATTTATGCAGAGATAGGAATATACCATATATTTACAGTATATTACTATATATATAATGTTACTACTATTATTTAAGATATTATGCCAATTCTCAATATTTTGTGTACATAAACGAGGCAACATTAGGAGGAAGAAGTAAAGTTAAACAGATGTATAAATTTAATGAAATGCGATTGCAAACTTAGTTCCAAACGTTACAACCAAATCCTTAAATCAACAGTTAATAATCTTTTCAACTTAGTTCTACCTTGTTTAAGACCTCTCAGGTAATCGAACTGTTCACTAAATATTAACTATTTGGATGCATTTTTTTCTGGACAAAATGCAGTGCAGTATAATATTCCCTCCCACCCACCCACCCAATCGTTCTCGACGGAGGGAGGTCAAAATATTTCATTTTAGTTGGGTGGCTGATTTCTATCACCCTTTCCTATGCATTGTGAATTAGTTTAAAAATACAGAAAGACGGGCAAAAGAAACTATTCTGGTATTCCACCAAAAATTTGCTCATATATCTTTAGTCACAGATGTTTCTTTGACATACCGAGGACGAGAGGGAGACAATGCAAATGCACGTTCTCCATAAAGTAGACAAATGAACACGAGATAAAGTAGGTCTACAAACGAGAGAATAAAGAGACATGTGTTGATTCTCTCCCTTAGCCCCAGTTTGTAGAAGACGGCCATGTTGAGGCAGTTGGTAGGAAAACCTATTATACAGACGAGGGGAACTATAATGGCGGCCTTGATGCGGTCCACGAGGATTTCAATGTCAGAGGTGACAAGGTCCTCCGGGTTCTCCCAAGGAACGAGACTGACCGACTGCAGCACAAGACATCCTCCAGGTAAGGTTGATGAAACCATAGAACTTGACAGACCGCCATCCGCTTGTCCATTACTACTAGTATCAGACGTGGCTGGTAAAGAGGGTGTCATGATGATGACACATGCTGATTGAGTGTCATCTTGTTCTCCTTGAACGTATTTATTAAGATGAGAAAGTTTCGCGGAGATATACCAAATCAATTTATTCCTGCAAACTGTAAATAGAAAAGGTTGAAATCGCGCTGTGTGCGAAGGTTATTTTCTTAATGTATGTTTTCTTAAACAATTTTCTTACAGAAATCTAATCTGTCCTTTCCGAACTTGATAATTATATCCTAATGAGTTCTTTTTTTTTTCAATGAGACTATTTACACGTGCGTTGCCCGCCACACCCAGTAATCTCACTTTTATAATTATACTAACGGCCGTTTCTAAAACGCACACTTCCGTTGTGTTGATTTGTAGGCTATTACACAGATGTTTATTACTGTGTATGTGTGCACGTGTGTGATTGATATCCAATTGTTGGTAAGTGGTCGACGCAGTATTTTTCTGTTCAGTTTGCGTGCGTGCACAAGACTGGGAGACCGTGGTCGGCTTTCTTCTTCGACAACTTTGATGCAAAAATTTAAACAAATAATCTTTCCAGGAAAAGCAGCTGTAGGTTGGTTTAGTTTGAAGAATATAATTCAAGAACATTTACATTTATTTGCTAAAATACGTATTTCTGATTTTTGCAATGGAACATGATTTGGTGCCTTAAACATTTCTTTTTGATGATTACCTATTATTTCACGATTTTGTTCTCCATAAAATATTTTTGACAATTTCTCTTTGTAAAATACCGCTAGTTTAATTTTTTTTTTAGAACAAATTTGAGCAAGGTTGGTGGGTGGAGGAGAGCGAACAGTCATCACTTTGATCAAAAATAAATTTAGATGATTACACACAACTCGTGGAAGTGTATAGAACAGCTTCATTTTTAATGTTTAATTTCAGCAGAGGAATGTGCTTGTCCATACGATAGTGAGAATTGATGTCAATCTGAGCTCGCTAGTATTTCTCTCTGGATTTTATGCAGACTTTACAAGGCTAACCGTCGATGGTTTTCTCCGGGCACTCAGGTTTCCATACTAAGTACTTGTGTGTGTGCGTATTTTTACTTAAGGTTTGGTATGGTATAACATAATTCCAGGTCATTGTGTCTTAAACGATTTTTCCTGGTCATCGTGAAAAAAAGTAACGAAACTTGGTATGGTCACTACAGCTCTCTTCATACAGCCAATCTCTCCAAAGAGACCTCTACTCTAAATGGTCAGGTCACGTGAGCTGGTCTTCTTTAGCCACGTGACCCGGCACGACACCCTGTCGAGGACTTTCCTCCAAGGCACTTTGGAGGGTAGTCGACAACGCAGTGGCCAAAGAAAGAACTGGCTTACGAACGTCAAAGATGAAACAGGCAAAGGGAGAGAACGTCAGAATAGGTAAGAGTGGCGGGTCCTGTCAGCTGCCGCGTCCCAACGACAGGTGCTGTTCAAGAGACGACCGATGACTGATACAAAATATTTGTAGTGAATAGAGGATAATAATGAACAAAACAGCTTTGAGAAAACACGAATTGGAGAGAAAGATAATTAAATATTTATTAGTAGGTCTCCAGCTTTTAATTACAATGATCTACAATAATAAGAACTGAACACAAATCCACCGTTATAAATGTCCACAACACTATCCACACTATTCACAATATTCTATAAACTCCAGGATACTTTATCGTCGTGAAAATAATTAAATAAACATCTGAATTTATAATAGCAGTGTTAAAGGCAAAGCAGGGATGACCATTACTGGCACAAGGAATAGATAGTAAACTAGAAAATTCGCCAGGAGGCATATTAACGCTGTATATGTGATCCAAATCATCGATCAACTGTAATATTCCTTGGTACACATCAACAAAGAAGAATGTATCCTTCTTCTGAAGACAATCAGCCATTGATATTGTGACTGCTCCAGGCCCAGTTTTTCGGCTTAAGCGGTGGATTGATTCGTCTCTTAAAAAGCATGGGAAAATCCCTCTAGTCAAAACTTCGCAGAGGTTAAATATCTATGACGATATATATTTATATAATGGCTCTTTTCGTTTACTTTTAACAAACACAAGCTCTGGTCTTTAAAAGCAATAAGCTGTTAACAGTAATAAAAACTTTGACACTTAGGAGGTATCTTGAGTTTCGCAGCAGACGTAAGCAGGCGGGAATTACGAACCCATATTTGTTATTTGTTTAGATACCACAAAGATTTCAGAAAAGGTTATACGTATGATGTTTATATATATATACTACCGTTATCTGTCGATATCTTTAATAAACGCAAGCTATTGTCCTAAAATGAAAAAAGCCTTTTAACAGTACTAAAAACATTAAAATAAATATTGACACTTAGAAGGCACCTTTTGGTTTTTCTATGAATCACAGCACAAGCAGGCAGTAACTTTGAGTAAAAGCAAGCCGGTCTTTGCAAGAGAGAGAGAGGGAGAATTTATATTATGAACGTGTGAATGGATGCAAAAGAGTTTTACGTTAGTCGCCTTCTAGATGTTTTAAGGGGTAATCGCTTAAACTTTTATTTAAAAAAGGAAAAAAGGCGTTGTAACGGAAAAGGTTAGCGTGTTAGGAGTCAAAACGTTAAGGAAGACAAAAAAAGATGCTATAAAGCTAACAACATGCACCACACACACATTCAGAACAAAAAGTACAATAAATGGTGTATAAAATTGGACACCATAAGTTAATGTCTCTGATTACACCAACAAATCAATTAGTCAACTCTTAAAATTTTCCTGCACTTCACCTCACTAAGTTTGTGAGACACTGGAACTTTAAACATTCATTTGAGAACATTTTTTCTGATTAAAGGTTGAAGCTCAGTGCAAGATAATGTTTCTCTATACTGGGTCAATGCATCCTTCTGTTCTCAAGAAGTACAAAACAGAAAAGGTCAACACCACTGACGTCATGGTTGTACATGGATTGTCAATGTCAATTATCATTATCAATGTCATTGTCAATGTTTGAGCAAGTAGGAGACTAAGCGAGTCTGTGTACAAATGTGACCTCTGGATTTCACCGTTCTGCGCATGATGATGTACGTGTATTCACCAGGTTCTGGAAAGTAATATCTTTTACTAAGCTTTATCCTTATAATCCTGTTAATTATGTACATTTTACAGCAGGTATATTTCATTGTACTTAAATTTCAGATTTTTTCTCACTTTTTCTATGTCGTGGCAATGTTGGCCGAAAAAGAGTGGAAGGGGTTTGGATTTGGAATCCCACAGAGAACTTGCGATGCTGTTAGAATGCTCCTTTGTCGAGACATTCGCTCCAGGAAACTAGCACGTAGGTAATAACTCTGACAAAGCATGTTAACATAATATTGTAAGGATATTGTATATAAGGGTTTAATATCAATCTCATAAAATAATGACTTGAGGTTCACAAGCACCCATCTCTGTTCTTCCCCGAACAAAAGATTTAGCAGCTTCCGAATCAAAAGTATAGCAAGATAAAGATTTATAGTACAAGTTAAATAAATTGATATTCCAACATTTTGATTCGTCTAAAGTGGAAATGGAAGTACCTCCTTGATATTTTTGTACCCTAAATGCCACAATGTTGGTATCTTTTCCGTAACCCCATCCAATCACATGTACGCAGAGTATCAACTTATCGTTGTTACTGCCGCCCGTGTGCTGTGAGTCCCTCCTGCGTCTCAGTCCTCCACGTTTCATGCCTTCAAAAGTGGAGTAGGGAACACTATTCCTCTCGCCGTCCTCCTCTTTAGGTTCCGACGACAAGACCGAAACGATCTTTCTCTCTGTTCAGCCATCATGGGCAACCGTCGCGATTGACTGCTGGACAAACATCGTAGTTGGCATCCGCTGTTTTGGTCGTTCAGGGCCTCTTAAGACTTACATAACTTTTTCTAGCAACCCTACATGAGGCCTTCTTATGTACTCAAAGATCCTCTGGTTGTGGATGCGTGGACCTTTACATGTAGCTCAAAAAATTGCCACATGACAGATGTCACTGCCACATAGGGTGATATTCAAAAGCCTACTTTCCAAAAACATTAAAGTGAACAAGAAATAATCGCGGTCTACAAAATCGAGAACAGTTAATTGTTCCATTTGTATAAGACGGATATGTTGATGCAGGTGGTAGGAAACCCTTTTATTAAGAGGATTAGCTGAGTCAATCAGTGGTAAATGACTAGCAGCAATAAGTCTATAAATACCAGATTAATTGAGACTTGCTAGCTGATAGGCTTACATCGATAATTGTAAACCTTAAGAGCAACCAGTCTTGATTCACGAAAGATATAGTGTATGTGTACTTGCGTTCTAGCGTGTGCGTGTGAGAGAGAGAAATTTATGTGATTAGCGTGATAATACAATCAACAGAGCTTTACATAATTAATAACTTTTCAGTGTTTTGGGGAGGAAGATCTGAAATCATTGTTCTTTGTTTTCGATGTTCTAAGAATTAATTTCTCCGTACTGTTCTTATCACCTAAATGTCCGTAAATATTTTCTTTAAAATCTTCTTCTAAAGACACTTTTTGTGAAAAAAATTCTTAAAATCATTCGGAAAGGAGAACAGACAGTAAAATATACATTAAAACAAGGACCGAAAAGCAGAAAGACGCATAGATTAAAAGGAATATTTTGAAATCTCTTGTGCAAAGAAAATAAAATCACTACAGTATCACAAAAACGTATTGTCCTAATTAATGCTACACGCGCTTGCATACCAAATAATGTTTCTCGATCCACAAAAAAGGCCAACAACACAGATGTCAGAATGTTATGTTTTAACAGTTTTAACCGATTAAAGACCTGTGTACAAATGTGAGGCCTTGATTTTGTTATCTTTCTGTGCACGATGATGTCTGTAAGCGTGTATTCACTATGATTTGGATTTAACGAGCATAATTTAGTCATTACAAAAAACTGTGCTGTAGTCCATTCAAGCAGCTTCTATGGTTTCTGTGACGAGGCAGAGATTCTTTTAATAGTTAGAAACCCTGTTAGAACGTCTCGTGCAGAAAAAATGTATGTCTAATACCACCATTTATGTTAAAGCTATAAATACATTACATTTAATGCTGTACATGTTACATCAGATATTTTACAGATATACTTTCTTATAGTTATGTCCCTGTTTGTCACCTTTCCCATTTTATGTAATGGCTGTATAGGTTAAAAATACAGATAAAGTAAGACGAAAGACTTATTTCTGGTATTCCACATACAACTGGCCTACAGATACCTTCGCCACGAGCGCTTCTGTTACTGAGGACTAGAGGAAGACAATATAAATGGACGTGTATAGGTGGACTGCTGTCTGTCTGCAAAGACCAACGCTTAGCCTCTTGAGAAGTGATCTGCTGCTAGTCTCGGCGAGCCGTAACAAAGAATGTGACTAAACCGGAAGCTTTCTTGTTCATGCCTCGTTTTAGTAGTTAATCTGAAATGAGAATAAACCGGAAGCTTACTTGTCTTATACCTCGTTTTAGCAGTTAACTGGAAAAAAAAATCTTCTGCCAGCAGTCCATGGATATTAGTTCGGGATATAACTGCACGTGATAAACGAGGTCCACAAAAAAAAAAAAAAGAGAGAAAAGACACGTATTGATTCTCTCCCTTAGAACCAGGTCGTAGATGACAGCTATGCTGAGGCAGGTAGTGGGAAAGACTATTGTAATGATGACAAGAAAAAAGTAATTTGTTGTAAATGATATACAGCAGGAAGTCAATCAATACGGAAAAAGAATTAATTGAGACTTACCTGCTTGGTAGGTTCAGTAAGTATTTATGAACTTCAAGAGCAAGCACGATTGTTGCAAGAGAAGTAGAAAAAGCGAATATGCATGCATGTGTGTGAGAGTGTGAGAAAAAGAGAAAGAGAATTCATGTGATAAGAATATTAATGCATGTAAAAGATCCTACATTAGTGACTTTTCCTAGCTTTGTCGAGTAAGCCCCGAATGAAATTTTATTGACATTGCCCTACAGACGACATTTCGCTAAATAACTCCCACAGACTATAATAATAATAATAATAATAATAATAATAACAACAACAACAACAACAATACAAAATTTGTAAAGCCCATACTCACACTCCTAAGGAGATGCTCTTACAAGAACAAAGCATGGACAAGCATTCGAGGGGCAGGAAAACAAACAAACAAACAAACAACATATGAACAATAAAAGAATAACTAAAATAGTAACAAAAAATAATATCAAATACGGGAAAGACAAATTGGAACCAAATAACAAGAACAAAAGCTGAGACTAACTTTGTGAAGGATACTTAATAGTCCTTTTCTGAAGATAGGGCTGAGAGAATCCAACAAAAGAACTTTTTCGCCTAAAATTAATCATGCTGTGTAATGTTTCTCGATACTTTGATCCAGCAAAGTAGTACACGAAGAAAGGAAAGGATGCATTCAAAAAAGAACACATCTCGCTGACACTGATCATTAACATGAACGTGTTGAAATATTTCCCAGTGGCGCTCAGATCGGGTACAAACATGGCGGCCGCCCGGAGAAAGAAGTCTGGGGCAGACAAAATATTAACATTTATGGAAAGACAGACCAGCATCTTAGTCAGCATGGCTTCCTTGGCGGATATAGTCGAGGACGCCTGAAATCTCCAAGACATAGTCTTCTTCAACTTCGCAAACATGGCCGCGGTGCAGCTTATATCGATGATAATGAAGACGGTAGGAAGACAAAGTCCGTAAACAGCGTTGTCAAAGATGTCGACCAGGCTCTGATGTTGGAAATAATAAGCTGTTGCTGTGAATTGCCAGAATGTAACATTACGTTCCACGTCATGTAAGCAAATCATGTTGTATTTCTCACTAACGATGTAATATCCTAAAGTGATGAGCAGACAGGACAGGGTCAGGAAGATGGCCATCGTCTTAGTCTTGATAACAGTTTGTGAGCGGAGAGGAAAGTAGATGCAAAAGCATCGCTCACTTCCAATGACCGTCGTCACAAATGCTGAGGCCCAGCCAATTCCGTAGAGGCCTTGGAAATGGTTTTCAATGGTAAAACGATAGAAGAGGCCGTATCTGTAAAATGTAACCGTTGTTATTGTAGCAATGCGTTCACTGTTTGTTGCTTTATGCCATTGAATACTTGCTTAGTAGACAAAGAGAGAAAGACCTTATAACAGATGACGAGTACCATTAAGGACTTAAGAGAATAAGGCAGAGAGAATGACATTTATGCAGAGATAGGAATATACCGTATATTTACAGTATATTCCTTTATATATAATATTATTACTATTATTTAAGATATGCCAATTCTCAATATTTTTTTCATACAAAAACGAGGCAACATTAGGAGGAAGAAGTAAAGTTAAACAGATGTATAAATTTAATGAAATGCGATTGCAAACTTAGTTCCAAACGTTACAACCAAATCCTTAAATCAACAGTTAATAATCTTTTCAACTTAGTTCTACCTTGTTTAAGACCTCTCAGGTAATCGAACTGTTCACTTAAATATTAACTATTTGGATGCATTTTTTTCTGGGACAAAATGCAGTGCAGTATAATATTCCCTCCCCCACCCCACCCACCCAATCGTTCTCGACGGAGGGAGGTCAACAATATTTCATTTTAGTTGGGTGGCTGATTTCTATCACCTTTCCTATGCATTTGTGAATTAGTTTAAAAATACAGAAAGACGGGCAAAAGAAACTATTCTGGTATTCCACCAAAAATTTGCTCATATATCTTTTAGTCACAGATGTTTCTTTGACATACCGAGGACGAGAGGGAGACAATGCAAATGCACGTTCTCCATAAAGTAGACAAATGAACACGAGATAAAGTAGGTCTACAAACGAGAGAATAAAGAGACATGTGTTGATTCTCTCCCTTAGCCCCAGTTTGTAGAAGACGGCCATGTTGAGGCAGTTGGTAGGAAAACCTATTATACAGACGATTGGAACCACAATGGCGGCCTTGATGCGGTCCACGAGGTTTTCAACGTCAGCGCTGACAAGGTCCTCCGGGTTCTCCCAAGGAACAAAATCTACCAACTGCAGCACAAGACATCCCTCTGGGGTAGTTGATGACTTCATGGAAGTCCACGACCCTACATCTCCTTGTCCCTCACTCCTGGTATCAGACCAGGGTAAAGTAGACATGATGATGGTACTTGTGGTGCTTGAGTTTTAGCTGCTCATCTCATGTGATTGGTTTGAAATGAGCTCCATGTTAGTGAATGGTAACGGCTGGCTTTATGGAAGGTCGGTATGGACACATTGTAAGCAACACAGACTCTAGACACAGTTCAGCGAACATACACCATAGTCGTATGGGACGATTTTGTTTGTCTTTTATCGGAGATGACCTTCCTTTCGTACTATGTGCGAAGTTGAATTAAAAATAGCTATCTCCAACGACTTATTTACAGACAACAATGCCTCAAAACTCATTCTACTTCGTCCGTACTAGAAGATTTATCTTAACATGTTCATATCGTCAACAAGAACTATTTATATGCACCTCATCCGCCACACCCAGTTTTAATAAATATACTTACATTTGTTGCTAAAAATCACCATTTTTAAAAGCCACTACACATATTAACATCCCAGTTTATGTGCGTACGTGTGTAATTGATATCCAATTGTGGGTGCCTGGCCAAGTTTATTGCCAGCGCAGAATATTTCTGTACAGTTGGCGTGCGTGCACAAGAGTGGGATCACCTGGTCGCCGTCTTCTTCGATCTTTGTGGCCAAAAAACTTAAACGAGTAACTTTTTCACGAGGGCATGTCAAGAATATTTGCATTTATTCATGTGCCTAAGGATTTTAATCATTGCATTGTAAGATTATTTTACCAGAAATTCTTGTTTTTTATTCGAAGCAAAGACGAACAGTGGTTTCTATTACTTTGTTACTAGCACAAAAATCGCCTTTCTAAATGCCTAACAAGGTATATTTAAAAATTAATCCAAGATATTGTTTCTTTAAATATTTCTAGAATAATTTTACTTATGCTAATTTGCTTATGGAGAGATTTACTAGCAGTCGATGTTCCATTAAACCAAAGTGTCTCACCTGAGTATGACTAGGATGAATTTACAAAATATGAGTCCAACTTTTACCTTACCAAAATAGAAAAATCCTCACATTACCCAGTTGATTGAAGGTAGTTTGTAAATCACACACAAACTCCATGGCTCACTCTTCGGTCTGCTCAACTTCACTCCCTTCTATTCAATGGAGTTCTACAACAGTATCTTCCTCTAAGATTTGTATTATCCGCTTTTTCTTTCTGTTTAATTTCGGCAGTAGAATAATTTCTATTTTTATTTCTAATATTAAAGCCAACAAAAAGAATTCTTGTACTGCATCATGTTCCAAAGACAATATACTTAACGTAACCAACACTTGTAAGGGAGGTAAGCCACCTTACATTTCAGAGTTTGACCGTCTTCGGTAAAAGTAAGGAAAGCAAATTTTCCAGCCCATTTTCTACAACCCGTGTTTTTTAATATATTTAAGGTCGAGGCTCTCCACGTTGACTTGCCACCGGCTACATCACTTAGCCACTGGAACAAATTATGTCACAGACATCAGGAGGTCCCCTTAAGAACATTTGCCAGATTCTCGTCGCTTTCCCAAACCTTTCCCCTGTTCCTGCCAGACCAAGAGCACAGCTGACTTTGAATGACCGGCCAAACAGTAATGAGAGAAACACAATATCGGTCTGTTATTGCTGTCAAACAGTTGGAGATCTGCTTTACGGTTTGTGGGATTTTTAAAAACTTTTAACAAACTACTCCAGCCTCTTTGTGCCCATCCTGCCGAAGACTTTAACGCCCATGTTTTCTGAAACTTTTTTTTATGTAGAATGATGGGTAAATTGTGGTCTGGGGCCAGGGGATAATGTAACATGGTCTTTGTCTGCTCAGATGATGTTGTTTTTTTTTCTTCTGGCATTGTTCTGTATTTCTTGATACCATCTGAGGAGAAACGTAACAAAACTTTGGCTAGCCACTATCCGATCAGGTTTGGCAAACTTTTGATATAACCTTTATGTAAAAACTTTGATGAAGTCACAGGTTGGTTCGTATTTGTCCGGTTAAGAAAAACCTTTACCGTGAATACTTTAACGACCAGCCTGTCTGGAACCGAATAGCCCCGAGCAAGGCGCGAGGGCGTTTTCACGAACTATTTCTCGCGCGGAAGAGAGGCTTGATGTGCGGCCCCGCGTCTGCAGCCCCCTGAGGGACTCTAGTGTGCCAGGCGTTATGTGAGCGTGACAAGGAGGGTGGTGGGCAATGACTCGTGACCGAGTGTGCCTTGCTGGGTAGCGGAAAACAAACTCACGGAAATTCTCCAAACATGGCAATATACTTGAGAGAGTTTTATTGGGAGGCTCTCTTGGTGTGTAAAGTGCTTATGTATGATTATGTGTATGTGCGGGATTATATGTGATTATATTTTGTATGTGTTTGTATTTATGTGTATCATTATGTGTGTATGCATAAATACATGTGTATGTGTTTATGTGTGTATTTGTGTCTGAATATGTATGTATGTATGTCCTCATGCGTGGATTTAGTGTACTTACTTTTTTGTGCTTGTCAGGATTGGTTTCCTTTGGGTTTATTTTTTATTAAATTCTTTTATGGTGTTGTGAGTGATTTTTAATTGAGCCCACGAAAGATTGAATAAAGAAAATAAACAAATACAGAAAGAATATTTTGGAGATTCTCGAGTTTTATAACAACAATTAAAATGCTATGCAGAATCAGGATCCTTTAGGGAAGCATTTTATTTCACAAAGTTATTTTTTAATATGGAATTACTTTAAATTTTAATAAACTTTTCATTTTCTGTCAGAGAATAAAACAAAAAAAATTTGCCTTACAAATTTATACTGGTTAGTGAATGAAAGAATATGTGAGTGTGGAGAGGGGTAGAAAAAGAGCAGCAGAAAGGTTAAAATAGATAAGCGTTATCTCCTACTTTCTCCATTCCTCAGAGTCTTTATTCTTGTTTTCATTCATTCATTCATTCATGCATTTGTCTGTCTGCCTGTCTGTCTGCCTGTCTGTCTGTCTGTCTGTCTGTCTGTCTGGTTTGAGTTTGTTCTCACATTGCAAACTGTAATTTACTTTTTTTAAGAACGTTTTCTTTCTCGGCATTTTAAATAAAATTAAGAATAAAATCAAAAGCATCACAAATCTTTTAAACATTATTCACTCCCCATCTTTTGTTAGATTTATATTTAAAGAGTATTTCAATGTTAAAATATTTTGATATTTTAATTTCGAGAAGAAAAACCTCTCTTGACATATAAATATCACTCGCAGAGTTTTTTTTTTTTTAAAGTAATGTAATAAGCATGGCGGGCTGTAAATGAGAACGAAACTCTATTACTGCCTAGCCTCAGCAATTTTCACAAAACTTCTGCCATCAGACTGGCTCCGACGGGCTTCTTCCGTGTCCCCTGAGCTTTTCCTCCCGCCTCCACCTGTCCCCATTATATCAAATGCACGCTTCTAGTCTACGAGCAAGGGGGAGGTGATGAGTTCCGCAGGCTATTCTCCGATGACTGAATTATCACCCTTTCGCTTTGTGCTTAGCTGCTCGCACTTTTTGTTCGCTTAATAATTCCACAGCCCCTCTCCTCCTCCCCCCCTTGCACACACTCCCACCTTCTCCTCCCGCTCCAAGAAATCTTTTGACACCACGGACAGGAAAACCTGTAAACAACGACAAGTTTATGTTCTGTAAATTTGGAACAAACACAAACAAAATGCCAGACCACCTAGTAATTTGTCAGCTAAACATTTTTGCTCTTCTAAAAAATAGATTATAAGTAATTTATTTGTGTTAATCCACCTACTGCATAGAAAGAAAGAAAGTAGCATTTAAACACTAGACTCGGAGGCCTTGTTACATGCAAATGATCTTTAGTCCGATGACCTCATGACCGAGCTGACACTTTCTGTCAAAACTTTTCATGCCTATGTCACCTTGTGCTGCAATTTCTTCAGTTTTATGTAATACGAAAATTTAAAACCATTTGCTAATATATCATACAGACACCCATGAAGTAAAAAAAAAAAAAAACAAACAAAAAAACAAAAAAAACAAACTATTGGTGACTAATTGTGTAGACTTCCTCCAGTCTCATTTCGTAAGAGCATCACTTACTTTCTTTCACAATGTTGGCTTCTTAACAAACTATGCAAGTTTTTTAACATTTTTTTTTACTAAAAATACTTTTATTTATATTCTCTCGCAGTTGCGTGTAGGCTATCTAACAGTAACTAAACTGAATTAAGTAAAAATAAATGGAGTTGAGGACCACAGGAAACAGATACACGATTATCTACTTAAGGAAGTCAGACAGGTGCTGCTGTGCACTTAGCTGCGAACAAGTTTCTTTCGGTGGCTGACAGTAAGTCTCAGGAAAACAGTAGAGAGCTTGAGGAACACTGTTTGTATGGAGAAGATGCTCTCTCGCTTGAGTGTGTCCTCGGATCTCCTTCAGAAAAAAAAAAACAACAAAAAAACAAAAAATGATTGAACAGCGAAGGGTCTCAATGTCGTTCACAGTTGGCTTGTGCGGACAAGTTGGTCTTCACAGCTCAGAAATCACAGAACACGAGCTGCTGAATAAGTCTTACCATCACCTACTCTTATGCTTTCTACTATCACTCTGTATTTTCTCCTTCTTTCTCTTTCTCTAACTAGGATTTTAAATGTTACCGTTATTTTACTGCTACAATAATTTGTTGATTTTTTATATCAACTAATTTTCTTTCTTTATTTCGTTTTAAGTGTAGACATCCTTAAAAACACAAAGGAAAGACTATTTTTAAAATATTCTTTATTTTTCGCACTGGCTCACTCGCTCACACTTATTCATTCACTCTCTCACTCTCACTCCACTCACTCGCTCCGCCATCATTCATTCACTCTCTCACACTCATTCGCTCCGCCAAACTAACTCACTCGTTCACTCAATCACTCTCTTTCATTTCAAAAAGTAATAAAGATTTTGGAACTTCTCATTAACAGATGCCAATCCATATTTTCATCGAGGCCACGAGTCACATTCCTGGGAGCTTGAGAAATAAATTTCTCTCATTCGGTCTGTTAACCCCACCCTCCGTCAAACCTCCATACCATCCCCCAACCCCCTCACATTTCCCAGCATCCTTTTCGGTGCCTTTTCTCCATTCTCTCGTCCTCTCAACACCTCCTGCTCTTACGTCGATACTCTTTTCTTTTATCGTCAATTGTCATCCCTTGTCCGTTTGCGCCAAATTGCTCTTGTTGAGATTTTTTTCAGCATCGACTTCTGTCTGGAGGACTGTTCCTGCGATCTTGCTAGCCACCCGACTTTGGTTTTGTTTACTCTGAAGATTCTTCTTGTGTCAAATGTTGGGATGGAAGTCACGTGCCTCTTGTCCGTGAACCCGACGCTAAGTGACGATCAGGCAATTGTTCTCTAACTGCGAAGTGAACCCTTCAGGCCTGGAACATTCTTTGCTTTTCTAACCTACGCCAGCGCTTCCAGAATATTTTTGTAAGCAAAAAATTGTTTGTCGACCATTTCTTAGGTCAACAATACATTTTCTTGATTTAAAACCTTGTCAGCGTCGCTGGCCTTTTCACTGCCGAGAAAAGATTTTTTTTTTTTGTCATTTCTTGCTGTTATTTTGTCTGACTTTGGGTGTCGATGTTGAGTTGTTTTCTTACCTGATCTATGTACATGCTTGGTTTGGTTTACCGAATAAACAGCTTATCTCTATACCTTGCTTTCTAATTATATTTTCTCCTTTTGTCTGATGAGTTTAATTTTACTTGTACTCTGTGAAATTAAATGTTTATTTTACGTACCTTATCGTTCTTATAGATATTTCACTCATTTGACTTACATTGCGATCCTAGATTTTAGAATAATTTTAAAATAAATCAATAAAAATGAAGATAACACAAAAATAATTTAAATTCTCTTTTTTCTTACATGTGTGATATATATCTCTCGGTCTGTCGACGCATCTACAACAGATGTGTGTGTGAGTAGTGGATGTCTTGTTGGTAGAAGAGGAGGGAATGTAAGTTTTCTCTCACAGTTATACAGAAACATTGTCAGCATACGTATCGCCACAGTCGTCGTCATTCATCATCAACTTCCTCTCTGAAAATAAAAATTGTAGATCTGCTGATTATTTTCCTGAAAGCAATAAATATTATCATATTTAACATCACATTAATTAATGTCATGAACCTTACATCAACAGCATATTTTGAATTACAAATTATTTCACCTAAAAAGTAATACACATGTCTTTTAAAATATCATTATAGTAATTGCTTTCTCTATCAATATATATGTGGGCTATCCATTTATTTATTACGTGATTTTAAATTATCAAAAATCATTTTTGGGTAGTGGGTAAAGTATCATGCAGAAAATATTTTAATTATTGCTTTTAACTGATTATTTATTGCTTAAATTCTTCTGACGCAATAATGTAGGTTTCATATTAAAAGTATGCTTAAAATGTATTTTAATATCTCTTTATAATGTAATTAACATAACATTGTAACATTATAATCGGCGCACGCTCTCACACACACACACACACATACACACACAATCACGCATGCACACATGCTTCCTTCCGTGCACCCAGTGAACATGCATCTGCTCAACAGACCATCAACTCTAAACACACTAGATGAACCTTTGTCAGACTAAAAATGCATGAAAGTGTCAGCCACAAGATTGCTGGCAACACATGCGCACACATAACTGAGTGTGGTGAGACAGAAAAGACATTTATAAGATACCTCAATTTCTCATACACCCCACCCTCACCTCTCCTCCCCCCAGCAACGGGGACTGAGGTTTCAACGCCACACGGGAGGAACCATCAACAGGTATTTTGTAACTAGACTGGAGAACTTCTTTATTGTGATGGCATGCTTGCACATCACTGCCGACATTTTGGCGACGGGCTTTGCTTTATTTTCATCAGTTACTAGAAGCTACGAGTGCTACTTCTCTTCTTTACTATACTTCGGGTAGGTACATAATTAAGAAGTGTGTGAAATAATTTTTGCTGGCGGCGCTCTCTCTCTCTTCTCTCACCCACACACTTATAAACAGGGCCATTTTCATTTTTCATCAACTTTTCTAGCTCTCTATATCGTCCGAATCGTTAGGGAGCTCCCGATATCAAATATCGTGCAATTTTCGCGTCCACTTGCCCATGACATTAGCTGAGTGCTCCAAACCTCAGCAAAGGAAGTTGTAATGGGAGGATGCAGAGGGAAGAGAGAGAGAAAGGTGGAGTGAAGCTGAAGGGGGTAGGAGATTGAAGAATGTTTCAATTTAAACTCTTTGCGAGATAGCTCAGCATCCTTCAGTTATCGGTTATTTGATGTGACAAATTTCTCACCGCCGGCTGCTGATAACATCGGGAAGTGAAGAAGGTGTGACGAGCAGTTTTTTTTTTTTTTATATTTTTGTCTGAAAAGGGAAGAGAGAGAGAGAAAGAGCGCGCTGGCTCAAGATAGAGGGAGGCAAACGAATGAGAGAGAGAGAGTGATCATGTCAAAGAAGCGAAAGAAAGACACAATTGCTCTAGCGTGTCCACGAATTTAAAAGCGGAAGCCATAGCCGACATCTGCCAGGTTTCATTCTCGTAAAATCTCGCTGTCACTTTCCGCTGTTACTCCATGTTCCCTCCTCTATTTTATTCTTTCACTCACTCACTCACTCACTCACTCACTCACTCACTCACTCACTCACTCACTCACTCACTCACTCACTCACTCACTCACTCACTCACTCACTCACTCACTCACTCACTCCTCCTTTCTTTCTTTCTTTCTTTCTTTCTTTCCTTCTTTCTATAAGACGCACAAAATTCCTCCCAAACAATTTTTTTTACCATCTCTTCTTCAAATGAAAGTCTTTTTTTACTCAAGGGCAGGAAACTAGTACCGGCGCCTGCATTATATAATTTAGTCCCATTCACCCTCCTTGCAACAACGCTGATGATGATATTTCTGTCTGGGTATGATGGTCACGGTTCGTTTGGCGTGTGCGGGGTGATGTATAATCTTTATGATCTCGCGGAATACCGCACCAGGTGGATGGAGTGCCTAGCAGGGCGAGGCGGCAGTTTTTTGTAAAGATTTGTTAGGGGGTCTTTAAGCTGAAAATTATTTCCTCCTCATCCGTGGCCTTGGCAACGGTATGTCTTTGTTCGCGGAGCTGTCTTCGCTGCGAGCAACACCAGATTAGTGATATTCTGGGAAACAGGTGTACAGTCATTAATCACAAGCATTACTAGCCTATTTGTGCAACTCAGTTTTTTTACATTTTTTTATGAAGAAAGTTACGGTTACACAGAGTATTGAGTGCATATGTGTGTGTGTTCCGTGTTTGTGTGCGCCTGCGTGCATACATGTATGTGTGTGTGTTTGAGCGCGTGCGCGCGCGTGTCTGTATATATATACAGTCTGCAAAAAACTTTGGGTTTGCGGAGAGTTGAGGTGTAGGAGTAGGAAGAAATAAAAATTTTTAAATAGATAAGAAAGATTTAATTTGAGGGTTACATTTAGTGACCTCCAAGAACTGCTTGGTTTGCCGTGCAATGAACTTGACTTCTATTTTTTTTTTTTATTATTTTTTGGCTTTTAAGTAAATGCAGGTAAAAGAAAGCAAATGAATAGATCTTGGATCTGTTGTAACGGTATAAGTCAGGGTCCATTAATTTTTTTAATAAAATCTCTCCACTCGAAGAAAGAGTATATTAGAATTACATCAGTACGAAATATATCCATGTCTTACACAAGGGGCAAACAAAGAATTTTCTTTAACACAATTTATTTGTTTATTTGAGTTTTTATATATTATCAAGTTCGATTTTTCATGTATTGACATCAATCAGAAATCGGTCTCCTAATTATAAATCGTTTTTATAAACTAAGCATATTTTATATTGATGCGTGAATTTATTTTTTATGTGGGTGATATATAAATCACATCTGAAAGTTTCATGGGAAGTCACCAGTCTCTATTATACTCACGTGTGTAGAAAGATCACCGTGCTTTTATCGCTTATTTATTCTTCATTGCTTTTGCAAGGGTATATAGTCCCCACCCAAGATTGCTGAGTATACAACACAGCAAAAATAAGTCCAGTAAAATACTCCCACAGAGTACGAGCCTGGGCGTGCTGATGAAGATACTAATGGTGTACTTAAGGCGCTGTCTGAAAGCGGAACAACTCTATCAAGCTGGCTTTTTATTTGCGAGTCGTTAAAAAATCATGCACGGTTCATCTGTCACGCCGTCTGAGTAATTTTTACTGCAGGTTGTGCGTGCAACTTGACGGAGGTTGGCAGAGCAGCCAAGCTTCCTCCCGACATGGGAGACGGCTTTTAATGTCATCGTGGAAAAATGGCTTCTGTGCACTGGGCCTGGCGATCTGACAAATGGGAGGCTGTTACAAAGACTTTGAGTGTAAAGCCTTATTCTATTTTCCTTTTTATTTTTATTTTTATTATTTTTTTTTTTTTGTTCTTTTTTTTGTGTGGGTTTTTTTTTGTTTGTTTGTCTTTTTTTTTTGTCTGATGTATTTGTTGATATTAACTTTTTTTTTTTTTGTTGCATTGATCATTTGCAGGGTATAGAAAATTGAAAACACCGCCAATGAAGTGCAAGAAGATTTTCAAATTTTTTTTAATCATACTTATGCGTTTATTATGCAATTAAGATTTGTCTTTATCAGCCCCGTTGTAAATCTCTCTACTTTCTCTTTAATCTGTTTCTCTCTTTCATTTTTATTATCTCCCTCTCATTGTTTCTCATTTTCTACCCTTCTGACATTACCCTTCTCTTCACTCTGCTTACCTTCATTATTTCCTCAAGCATTTTCCCCCCTTTACCTCCATGTTTCCTTTTTCGTTTCCTTGTGCTTCATCATTTTATCATTTTATCATTTAACATTGTCTGAATTGCTTCCCCTTTGTTTTTTTAATATTAGTATTTTTAGCCATAGTTGAGTTATTTTGTTTTAAATAATGAAGCTATGGTTATGAATAAATGCTTTACTTTCCCGAGAGTGAATGTAGAGAACAGAAAAGGGAGGGTATGAGAGTGACCAGATGTGGTGTGTGTGGCTAGGGAGTGTCTACGTGCATGGTCACTCCCAAGTTAATAAACCACAGATTACAGCATCAACGTTTATCTCTCTCTTCTCAACTGTGTTCCCTGTGCATGTACTTGTCTGCCTGTCTGCATGCACCACATGAACATCCTCTGTTCACGGTGCCAAATGTAAAAATAAGTACCAAGAGACACGCTACTCCACAAAACAGCCGCCATTTTGTGCCAAGAGATTTCCTTGCAAATATTACCGCGTCCCACTAAAATCCCGCGAGATTTGGTATCTGCATTATTCATCTGACAAAGCCATCTATCAGTTCATTAACGCCGTGAAAAGTCACACTAAATTATCGAGCGGATCACAGCGAAGAATGTACGTCAGCCCCGTGGGACGCCGGGAAAGGAACTCCGCGCTCTCTTTGCACACGTCACTTTAGGCGGCTGGCACGAATACTTACGAAGCTTCTTCATTGGTTTACGACTGCGTCGGGTCCGCCGGACGCGAAGGGTATGCCGGGAAGCTGGCGAGATAAAACGAGCGTGCACTCTGAACTCTCCGTCCGGGTATTTGTGTTCGCGGGATTATGTGGGCGAGAAATTTCCAACGAATTCTACCCTGCACGAAAGTGAGGGTTAGCGGGTATTTTTCCTTTCGGTTTAAGCGCACAATACGTTGGCGAATGCCATGTCGGGTGGCTGTCACAGCCTCGAAGCAGCAGGTTAATGAGGAGCGTGTCACTTAAAAGCTCCGACTCTAAGCTAACTTGGATGATCCATAGTTCAGGCCAGGGTGGCTGCCATTCCCGGAGAGATTTTTCACCGAGGGGGCAGACCGGACAAAAGGGAGAGAACTCTAAAATACTGACGCGTGCGCAAGAGATTCGACGCGCATACTTGGCATAACTGTGGTGAAGAAGCGTGGCGAATGGGTATGGAGGGACCGGAGCGGGGAAATATGTCCTTGAGGACACGCAGACGAGCGGTCTGGGACTTGGAGGAAATAACTCTCCAGTTCTTCCCTTGGCTTATCTCTCTTTCCCTCCTACTCTCTCCACTTTTTATCCTTTCTTTTCGCCCTTTCTCTTCCTGGAGTCGTTCTTCCTAAAGTGAAACCCTCCTTCCTTCTTTTTATTTGTGGTGGATGGGTGTTGAATCACGGAGAAGCATCTAAAAAAAAACTCGACTTCACCAAGGAGTTGAAACATGAGGTGGAGCTAATAGTTAACACTTAGTGGAGAAGGACCTTCCACATGTGGAATATGGGGATAAGTTGGGCAAATCTTTCATATGTATGGCATGGCAAAATTTTGCCAAACGTAGCCGCATACTTGAGGATTAGAAAAAGGGAATTTGATGACAAGAAGCCATTTTTCTGATAATTCACGAGCTGATTATATACGTGACCCAAACTTTGGGTAATTCTTGCTAAATTTTCTTTTATAACTTATTAACCAGTCTCATTCAGGATCGTCGTAGTCAATAACGTGGTCATTAACACAACAAAAATAAAACACAAACTACTCCCGCACCCTTACCATCCTTATTCCTGAGCATGTACAGTATTAAGTATTGTAAGCACTCTCTCTCACACACACAAAACACGAAACGTGCGCGCGCGCGTGTCAAGAACTCAATCCCTTCTCCAAAACACCATTTCATCCGTCATGGACGATCGCCTAATTAAGGAAGAGCCAGAGAGAGAGCGGAAGAAGAATGTCAAGCATGTTCGAACTAGAAGGCTTCTCATTAGCCTGTCACATACCTCCACCCCGGCAAGGCTCCCCCGAGACTATTTGTTTAATGGAGACTGACACAGATTAAAGTCGACGCCCTTTACCCATCTCCCAACACCTCGTTCTTCACAGTTCCTACTGGTGCACGCACCTTTTCTCTGCCCAAGCCTGCTCTTCCTTTATTCCTTGTTTCTCACATGTGCCAATGGAGACATAGGCATGGACTGGAGGCAGAGTACCTTCTTGGTAAATATCGACGGGATGCAAAGCGAGAAGTTACAAGAAATTCACGACTTCACAAAATTGGGTTTAAACAAATTTTTATTGAACAGACAATCAATGAAATTATCTTGTTGCACAAGTGAGTGAAGGTAAACAATTAATTAGTTAAAATTATACAATTAATATTAATGCATCACTAAAATCATGAATAATCTGCTGCTGGTGTCAAAGATACCTCGAGTGCCTTGTCCTTTGGCTTCCTGTTGTAAAGTTGCAAAGATATCGCAAACATATACGTACATCAGGAATTCTTTTAATTGAGAATCATCTTACTTATGTATTTGTTTATTTTTCTTTTGGACTGTACTGTTCATCGGGGAGGTTAAAGTGTAATCTGTAGGATTTTGTGAGAGCAACGTGCCGCCATTTTGCCCTACCTCTCGCCAGTTTCTTGTGAGGGACAATTTTCTAACTCATTGTAAATACGTACCCGAAAACCTAAAACTCGTCTGATATCATCAATTTGAAATGCAGACTTGCCTTTATTCTTGCCAGTTGATAAAATATAAATAATAATAACAACAACAGCTACTGAGCCATCACTTGAGGTTTTTTATTTATTTATTATTTTAATTTTTTATTATTTTAATTATTACTATTTTTATTTTTTGCTTTACTTTGTGCGTTGCAGTCTTGCACGGTGCCTCAAGTGCGAGGCCACAATATGACAGCTACTTCCACAAATGGAAATGACCTAGGGTCAGGAGGTTACACCCTGGTTGATAGGTTGTGTATTTCTGATTTATCTCTCTTTCTGTACCCACCCACCACCATCCGACACTTCTTTAGCTGAGGGTTTCCTTTTCACATAAACTCACAGCCTCTATTTCATTTTCAAAGAATTTCTCCTGTCATTTTCTTATGCTGGGACCTCCCGCACTTAGGGCACAATCGTAACCGCAGATTTTACGGAACAAAAAAACGCAGAATAAACAATTTCCCATATTTCTGCTTAGATTAACATCTTCCAAGTCACCGGGCGTACAGTTTGGGTGTTCCTCTCTCCCTCTCTCCCTCTCTCTCTCTCTTCTTCCACCGCACGGTCTAACTCTCAACTCTAGGACTGTCGTAGCACCCAAGTCTCGCGAAATCTCCAGAAAGTTCTTTCATAGCCGACCACGATTTCTTATCTCTTGGGTAGCTTTGACGACTCCCGATGGGTTACGAAGCGATAAGGACGAGGCCGTATCCCGGATGTTAGGTAACGATCCACAAAGTCGGGCTCCCTGTGGAAATGTGAGAGGATCCCCTACTGTCTGGTGTGGGTTAGGTTTAATTGACTTGTAATGAAGTCGACTGTGTCTGCCTGCTCCCGTAGAAATTTAATTGCTGCTTCCTTCAGATAAGTCAGATTGAGGATCCTGTGTCCGCATCACGTGACACTCTGCTGTGCTCTTTTAAAGACTTGTCGATTGTCTTGTTTAAAGGTCTAGTGGAGTACATTTTTTCTAATGATTAGGTAAAGCTTAGTGCAGGCTACTATTTCCCGAAGTCTGGTTAAATATTCCCCTTCTGTTTTCGAGATTCCTATGCTTACAAAACATCACCATGCAAAGAAATTTTATAACTAAATTTACCCAGCATTTAAAAAAATCACGTTTCACTAGTCCTTTAAGGACTTATTTGCTCACCTTTCAGGTATCTATGTTTATATATATTCTAAATAAAAATTCTAACCATGGTTCACATAGTCCACACTCAATGTCGGATTTAAGAGGACCCTTAAATAATCATGTCACGTTCGTCAGTAGCAAAAGTGAGAAAATCTTCTGACAAGATCATTTTTATTATTCATCTTCTTGTCAGTGATTTATAACCTCTTTCAACACTCAGCTATCTCTGAAGTCTTTTGTATTGCCACTGTGAACAAACTGAAGACAGGCTTGCGGGTGCTTCCCCGTCGTCAAACGGTGGTCTTACTTATTTATTTACTTAAACCTTCTGCTTCCGCTGAAACTGTTTTTCTGCTCATCCCGAGCGTTTATGGATCATGGAGTCCACCCGCTGGCAACGACTGCTCTGTTTGTCGCCGCCCGCTGATACAAAGGCGGAGGGAGCGGGCGGACATGCTTGAGAGGAATTTTGATTTCACGCCTTTTGGTGACAAGATGAATTAGCCCCTCGGTGCAAACACCAGCCAGTGGCCCGGGGCTTGCCCCTCGTGCATATATCCTCCGACCCCAGCTGTGCAATGGGTCGTGCATTCTCCTCGGCAATGAGAGAGAGAGAGAAGATGAGAGTGAGAGACGTAAATTCACAAGAACGCGCACGTGCGCGCACACAATCACAGAGTTCAACGGCCAAAAAATAGAGATCGTGTGGGTAAAAAATTTGTCTTTTCTAACTAATTTTCCTTGAGGTACTTAAATATGATTCTCTATGCAGACGTTATTTTACTTGACCTCAATGTATATTTACAGTGAATGGCGGCTGGGAGGTGGGACAGGGGTCTGGGATTGGTGGGGGAAGGAGGTGGCAACAGGGGAAACTGTTTTGTCCATGTAAGCTCCCTTCATCAGATATAATTTATATGACAAAGTTATGCTGATTACTGTTACCCGTGTGTATTTTCAAAACTTATTTATTAAATTCCCTTTTACGCTTACCTTATTATTATTATTATTATTATTATTATTATTATTATTATTATTATTATTCAGTTTGTGTCTTGTTTTTCTGAGCTGTTGCTACGCTCTTCCCTTTGCTAACTGCTCAGTTGTGGCACGTGATGCACTAAACATTTTAAGACACTCTTGTGTCTCAGTCCTTCCTTTCTCCCTTTCATTCCTGTAAACCCTTTCTTTCTCCTCGTGAGATGGTCTTGTTTGCTGAACAAAGCAGGTGTCTGGAACTTACAAACCAAGTATTCACAAAGCTTAGTGATCTTTATCTTGTTATTCATATTCAACATTCACATAAATCTTTTACGAATAATTTTTTTTGAAACTATTGTTAAAATTAGAGTAACCAGTTGCTTTTGTTGCTGCCTGTCTTGCTAGAGGAATCTGTTCTCAGTTCTCTTGCGATCAACAAGGAAAGTCATCAAGTGCACAGGGTCAGTTTGAAGTGTTCCTGTCATCGTCATGCGAACAGCCGACATGTCGAGAACAAGTGCGAGAGTATTTCACATCCTAGATGTCCCGAGAATAAAGAGAGGATCGACCTGTGGAGACTGTTGTAAATGAGACCAAGACAATAATTATATTCAGAACGAGTTAAGTAGCCATAATAGATCAGAGCACAATAAATAAATAAATAAATTTTATTTCACCTGATAGTGGGGAAACGCTAAACGCATAAAACTATGTTTATATATGATATTTAAGTTTCACTGCAAACATTTTTGGAGTCAAGCTGAGTATTTGAATTTGGCAGAGCACTTGATTTTCTATTTACAAATAGTTCAACTACCCAGCAAAAAAAAAAAAAAAAAAAAAAAAAAAAAAGAAAAAAAAGAATTTTCTTCTCAACAGCTGTTTGAGTATTTATTCATTTCTGCACTCACAATAAAGTATGTTCGGTATTCCAGTCTCTCATCCACCCTCCATCCTCAAAACTACCAAAATCTAGAGAATCCGAAGGAGGAGAAAAGAAAGAAAGAAACAGCCTTTAAAAATGAACGATTCATACCACAAACCAGGGGGTCCCGTGCCAGGGACGAGAAATAGTAGACAGAAGAGTCTTTAAAACCAAAAACCGCTGAAACGGGTCCTGAACGTCTCATTAGGATAGCTTTTAAGAATCCACGCTTCGTTTCGTCTCCCCGTCAGACTTTCTAACCGTAGGTATGCGCTGTCGTTTGTCTGCCGCTCGCCACGTCGCCACGTGAGGGCACCGAGGGCAGAAAGGAGAAAGTGTGAATAAAGAGACGGACAAGGTGCGCGGTGGGGTAGACGACGACTGTGTATTAGTTTGGGCTGAAACAATATCATTTGTCTGCGCGAGTACTAAATCACAGCAAGCAGCAGCCCTGCTCTCCACCACGGCGCCAAATCCCCGATTGCAAATTTCAGCCATGATGGAACGGGAAGTGAAAAATTGCCAGGGGTAACGAGAAACCTTGGGTTCGGAGTTCTAGCCCGCCTGTCAGCCGCAGTTATCGCCTCCCTTTGGTGCTCAGGAGTTACGGTTCTTTGCCCACAGACCCCCATTTTGCTTGGGGATGGAAGTGCTGCGAAAGCTAGAACTCATTCTGGTGTAAAACCCGGGGTAGATCCTCATTCTCGGGTGCGACCAGCTGCTGTAATAAACAGATCATCAAAACAAAACCTCCGGGCTGTCTGCCATGTCATGGGTGGTAGTGATGGTGGTGTGTTGGTGGTGGTGGTGGTGGTAGTATGGTGGTGGGGTGGGTCTCCTGGCTTCGTCTGCCTATTTCCAGAATGAATATATTTTGTTCCGTGTCATAAGTTTTGCACATACAATTTACACAGTTATTTCCCTCCTCTCGTTGTCTGGCGGGCACTGTTGTGAAAATGGCCGACATTATCTCATCAACACTGTCATATGTGAGAGAGCATACTTCATTTCTAAGCTTGTCACTTTTTTTTTGTTTTGTTTTGCTCGTTCACATTGTTATGTTTTGCAGATGACTGACGGCTATTTTTCATCCCATCTCTTTCCCTTCTCTTCCATTTTCCTTTTTTTTTTTATTTCGCAGGTTTTAATCAAATAGTGTTAACATCTTATCCCAAATGTTTTTATTTCCATATATTTGATTGCTAAAAAAAAGCAGTTTAGCGATATCCTGATGTGCCAGATAGGATCAGCATTGTAATAATGACCATGCCTTGTTTTTTCGTTGTTCTTCTCATCGTAACTTCTTTCTGTTATTGATAACCTCAAAGAAGAAACGATTCGAACGAATGTCTATTTTTATTATTTTTAAATGTGAAATAATCAAACTCTGAGATAATGTTTATTCCTTATTTAAAACAATGTAAAAAAAAAGTGTCTGAAAATAAGAAGTTCAAATAACTTATTATACCCCTTTCCTATTTTTTTTTTCTCCAAGTTACAAAGTGGAGGGCTGTAGACTACAACGACATCTGTGAAATCCTATTCCCCTCCGCTGAAACTTTGGCCACCGTGGTGGCATCTCAACGCACAACTCCTATCTAATCAGCACGGAGAAGCAGTCAACATGGCATCTGCTTAACTCTTGAGTACTGTGAGAGAGAGACAAAAAAAATTAGGAGAAAAAAAAACAGCTTAAGAAGGAGAGGACATGTGAAATATTTCGGTTGGCACTCCAATATGAACGATACCCGTTCTATCCAAGATGGCGTGATAACTGATAGTCGCGACAGGCGAGGCCTGGCAAAGCTCGGCCCACCCTCACAAGACGGGGGGAGGAATCACACTCCACTGCTCGCTCCTCCACGCGGGGAGGGGAGGTTTCGACCCCTGGGCGAGGCGAGGGTCTGAAAGTTGCCAGCTACTTAGCAACAGGGAGAGAGAGGTCTGCGAGGAGGCAGGCGAGGGCATCCGGTGTCTTTCTTTTTCACATCTATCTGTCGTTATCCCACACCCCTCGTGCTTCATCGCTTGTTAGCGACACAAGAGGCGTACTGACGTTTGGTGCTCACCGACAAGAGGGAGGCATCTTGTGGGAGGTTGTCGAGGTTGGGGGGAGAGGATGGAGGGTGTGATGGTGGTGGGGGGGAACGAGAAAAGGAGAAAAGGATGACGGACAAGCCCTCGGCTTGCTATCTCCTTGACTTGAAAGTTGTCTGCTGCTTTTTTGTATTTTTGTCCGCTTTTTTTTTTCTTAACAATAGTTATCCAGCACAGTGTTGACATCGTTGGTGTGTCTCTCACAAAGTCGATAACTGAATACAAACTGAAAGCTGCTATTATTTCCCTTTCTCTTACATCCTACGAGAAATGTTGGTGGGGAGAGCAAAAAACAAACATTATTATATTTGCCACTAGTATATGCTTAATTACATATTCTCATTTGAATAACGTCTAATGTTTCTACAGAAATGGTAACTTCACATTTCAGAGAAGGTACAAAACCAAGAAAACAAAAAGACTGGGCTCCGACCCCCTACCTATCGAGTGCTAGGCATAGTCACTTCCAGTTCATTGCCCCACAATGACCATTCGTTCAGAAGTCCTTTGCAAAATGTTCATTCTTGTTAGACACTTACTTACCTCAAGAGAAATGAATAGCAGCCAGACGATTTATTTTTGCCTACAATGCTACTTGTTATGACTCATCGTACAGCAATCTCATGAATATAGCTAGCTGCATATTCTGGGCAAAGTATTTCATAAACAGTTTTACTAACCTAAACCCACAAATGTCAAAGGAATTCTTTTCTTCCTGCGTTGCATGCGTTTGGGTATGTATGAATGAATGTTTTTGTGTGTCCATATATGTCGGGTTTGCAAACGTATATGCAAACACTTTTTTGTATAAAAAAAATGTGTGCATGCATTTATGTACATGTGCATTGCATTACTACTACATTCATATCCTACATGAAAAGAGGCCTAAATAATTATTTAAATTACTAGATTATTGCTTTAGTTTATTATAGTATTTCTATATATTTGGTATGTTATTACTTTTAATCCCCCGACATTTTTATTTCTTTTCTATTTATGTCCAAACCTCTTGTTAATTCCAGCTGTGCGCTGAATGCCTGGAGTGAACAAACAACTGAAAATAAAATATTCATAAAATAAACTCCTAAATAAATAAACTCACAGAGCATAATTTCCTAATTGTCATTATCTTGCCACTGTCGTTTTTGTGCTTTGTAAAATTTCTTCAACTCTCCTTCCGCGCGCGCGTGTGTGTGTGTGCGTCATTTATTCGTTCCTTTTACTCTGTTTCTCTCTTTCCTTTTTTTTTTTTTTTTTTTTTGAAGATTTCAATTGCCACATCTTCAAGATTCTCGTGCTCGTTATCTTACGATGGCGCGGTCGATGATAAGGTCGCCGTAAGAAGAAAAAAACCGCAGGCATTTAAATTATTACGGTTGTCGTCGCCATCACTATCGTGACCATCAACGATGACAAGCAGCAGCCCTTTAGCCTTAGACCTGGAGGAAGGCCAGCTGTCGGGTCTCCACTTTTATTGTTCTTTTTTTGTCGAAGATATCCTACCTTTGAATCGCCATTTCTGTAACCCCACCTTTTTTTTTTTTTCCCCCCTTTCTGTGTTCTTTTAAACTTTCCGTTTATTTAAAGAATTTAAGCTCAGCAACTCGCTCTCATCACACTCTTTATTCATGGCAGCATACCCAGGTTCGAATCTCTTCAGTCTAAAGTTAGAAGTCACAAAACTTGCTCAGTTTGCACCGTGTGTAACAATCTCCAGAAAGAAAACAAAAAACATTGGTACAATACAGCATTGCCGGTTGTAGTTCATTATAGATTATTAATGTTCTTAAACTATTTTTATCATCAAAATTTTTCTTCGTTTACTAAATACACTTTTGCAGTGAAGTAAGCGAAGGTGAACCTTTTTTACACTAACAATAAGTGTTTTATTTTTAATCTTCTGAAACATCTATCTTCTGGGAAATATTACTTCATCTCATGGTTCATAATTCACAAAAGCCCAACTAAACACATACATTTACTGGGATGTTATAAATAAATTTTAAAAAAAATCAACGAGAGGATATAGTGTAAAATATAAAAATGAAGAAAGTATGAAAGATGCTTTATGTACGATCTGTATTGCCAAACTGTTGTGCGCCACCTATTAATTTATTATTATTATTATTATTATTATTATTATTATTATTATTATTATTATTATTATTATTATTATTATTTACCGGTCCATTTAATTATTTGTTGTATCTTTGCCCGTACCCATTCAAGAGCTCACCGTATCATCGCTCACAGATGCACATGCGCTCTCTCTTAGCTCTGAGCTCGTAGCTACATCCTCTCTCACTCTTATCAATCATTGTCATCTGTTTCATTAAAAAAAAAATTTCTGCGTGTCTTCTCACTTAAAAGCAAAAAAACAAAAACTGAAAAGAAAAGAGAAGACAGAAGAGACTTTGTGTGCACTGTCCTACCGAGAAGATTATTATTCAGCGGAGGCATCAGCGGAGGGTTAAGCCGCTACAAACAGGAACATCAAGCAGTTCAAGGTAACTTCCTCACAAATCTCATCAGGGAACATCAGGGAACATCAGGGAACGAGCAAGCGGCCCATGGCCAAGCCTCTCCATCGCTTGGCCCGGAAGAGAAAACAAGAGCTGCGCCATTAGCTGCGAGAGGAAGGAGGGAAGGAAAAAAAGAAAAGATGTAGCAACATGATGAACGAGAAAAATTATCAACAGCTGTGGTCAGGAAAAGAAACGCTGGGTTTTTTTCTAAAAAAAAGTCGAGAAAATTACCGGATGTTCTATGGTGCGAGGACTTCTGCCACCCCTCCGCTTCCTTTTTTTATTCCATATTCTCGCGTACAGCCTAATTATTCTGAGACTTTTTTGCTGTTCAAGGATCCTGAGCTATTATAAACGGTATTCTAGTAGACTTTTTTGTATTTTTTGTATTTTGGATGATTATTGTCTGCGTGTTTTCATGATCTTTATTTTTGTCTTTGTCTCTTTTTTTTTATTCAGTCCATTCCATCTTATTTTTGTTCGTCTTTTTTTTTCTCCTTCTCTCGTCTTGGTATTAATAAAGTGTTGACATTCACGTATTTTTATTTTCTTCCTTCTCTCTCTCTCTTGCTTGGGGGTGATGACGGACGGGTCTGACGTGAGTATGAGAGAGTGAGTATGTGTGCTCATGCATAAATGTTTGTGTGCGTGTGTGTGTGTGTCTAGACCCCATCTGAGAGTTAAGACCTACTGATGCAGAGAGAACATCACCTCTTGAAGCAGATACTCAGGGTGTGTAACACATTCACAGCGTTGTGTACAAATATGTACGGAACCTTCAACAAGAAAACAACGGTTCACAAGCGTGTGCTTCATGCTAAATATTTTCTGTACAAACAACTAAAATCCATTCGTTTCTAGATTATTTGAAAACAAGTTACATACCATTTGAGAAATACGTTGATTTCAAAATCAGAATTTTTCCATATTTTTTTCACCAACGATGGAGACACGAGTGTTACGAGTGTTGTAACCAGTGGAGTGTGTCGCTTAGTGGTTGTCGCGCTGTCCTGATGTAAGTCACCCCCGCAACTGTCTCGGCGGTTGTCGTCTCTGGTGGCTTGGTGGGCTCTGGACCTCTCTAGTAGCTGCGCATGCGCACATGACTTGTAAGTCTTGCTGACCAGAATGTTGCAATAATCTCCTGGATTTTATTCAGCATGATCAACTAACATTACCTTCCCACTTTCCGTCATAACAACGTGTACATACGGCTAGTCACGTTGTTCACCGTTTGGGACTATTTTTGATACTAAAATGTTTAGGTTTTAATCATGGAGTTATATTATTTCATTTCTACCTGGTTTGTGCTCATTAAAAGATTCACTGACTGTAGGGCTAGACATCGCAGCAATCATACATCTCCTGGTCTAAAAATATTTTTTGAAAACGCAGTTGGATAAACTACTTTCCTTCGATTTACAACAAAGTTCTGTTTTAAGGTTGAGTAAGGTAGGAGCAGTTTATAGCCGTTGGCTCTAAAGTTTAATTACAATTTTGTTTGATATCCTGTTAAGTTTATTTTTGTTTTATTTGTTTGAAAATGCTTAAAATTATCGCTCAAAAGGTAAAGGTCCAGGCCACGTGGCTGGCTGACTGCCACACTGAAAACTAACTGTGCAAAAACAAAAACGCGAAGTTCAAACATTTCATGAGCTTCGCGAAGCGCAACGAGAACTATAAATAAACATCTCACGTGTTTTGGCAGGTGAATATGACTGTCAGGTGTGGAACCTTGTGAGGTTTGATGGCTGGCAGATTTGCCGGGTATCGCAGGGTAGGTAAGCAGATGATGGAGATGAGACACTACAGGAGAATCATTTGAATTTTCTGCACAGATCGCATAACCAATCAGAAAGCGTGAAACAAAATCAAACAAACAAATGCGCCATCTGAAGACCTGGTGGTGGTGGTGGTGGTGGTGGTGGTGGTGGTGGTGGTTAACTTAAAAGGACCATTGTGTGTTTCCATAAACTTGGAGCTGGTTGAGGAGTAGATAATTTGTAGCTGAGTGCGATCTCTGTGACAGTACAGGGAAGAAAAAAAAATGCTATCTGCGAAAGATAAATATCGAACCCAAGAAGCCGAAACAGGACGAGCTGAAAGACGAGAAAGTATGGTGGCTCGGTTTCAAGGGTTGTAGGGGAAAGGTCATTCGGTGCTATCTGTGATTGGGAAACTCGTGCTACTCCTTCTGTCGACAAAGTGTCTGTTGGTGAACGTGTCTATTCCAACACTCGGCATGAAAGAATGGTGTCATCTGCCGTGACCTTTGGCTTGGGTCATCGTGATATATCTGGACATAAGCGAACAGCTGCGTCTTCTTCTAACACCTTTTTGATCTTCAGTAGGGTTTTTTTTTTTTTTTTTTTTTTTGCCCTCCCTCTCCTGCTTACCTTTTGATTTTGATTGCTTCTTTGGATTTATTTGTCTTTGTTTTTTCTGTCCTATTAGCACAGTTCCGTTGATATTTTTCTGGTTTAATATTTGTATGTTGGACTTTGCTTGAACCTGATGACTGATGTCAAAGTGTTGATCTCAGAACAAGGCAACCAGTCAGCTTTCACCATCACGTGACTACATTTTCCTACACAATTTTTGCACATCTTGGATTCTTGTACGATAGACAGAAGTAAGACAACAACACTTTCGACACTCCAAAATAAAATAAAATAAAATTACTGAAAGAATTTTTTTGGAGATAACTAATATTTCTGGATTTTACATATAATTAAAAAAAGTAACATTTCTAAAATATTTTTCTGACCTCCAGGGTATTTACCTTCCATCACTATTTGCCAGCTTGCTATTGGTCAAAAAGAAATTGCTCTTTTTCGGCGATTATATTGCTTCAATCCGTAGGTCTCACCTGACTAGAACACGTCCTTTATATGGTGATTGAACATCAGCAGTGTCCAGAATGAGTTTCTTACCAAAGAACCACCAATCATTACTCGTGGATGAAAGGCAGGTTAATCAACAAAAACAAGATAAATGTGTCAGGTCGACCGAGTCTTTGATTCTCTGACTGTGACATAAAGTATACATGACACAGTCCATAAATTAAAGCAATTTTATTTAATTCTTGGGTGTAAGTGTTATTATCGATGATGTTTACCTGAGAAAAGTGTTACATCTCGTGTGTCTCTGGGACGTGCAATGCCGCTTATTGTGGTGTTTCATTCATTTATTCATTTTGTTGATGTGTACAGCTGGCTGGACAGTCCATGTTGAGTGTCAGTAGATGAAGGAATAAACGAATGACAAGGATCGCTACAACAGGTTTTCTTGTCTATCGCCATAAGGCTAAATAAAATTGACCCCATACAGAGCCCCAGTGTCAACAGAACCAATCACGTGTCAATGTAAATGACAAGTAAACAAATGCAGGAAAAGCTAATATTAAGTAGAGAATATAAATAAATAATGATATCGTTCAATTTCTTTGTAAAGAACTACATTTTTATAAAAGTTCTAAGCCTAATTTTGCATAATGTATGCGGTTATACCAACCAATGATACAGCGTTGTCTTGCTGACGTCACGATCTAACAAGGTGATCAGTAACTCTGATTGGTCAAAACGTGTTGGGCCCTGAATGGGATGAATTTCCTTCTTGGCGCCCAATTTTCAAAATGGGCAGTTAGTACTTTTTTACACAAAAATATCAACCAAATCACATATGACCAATTTTATTAATCCCAATGGACTATTATAACATGTGAAGTGTGCTCAGTTACGAAATATGTAAGAAAAAAATGCTAGTTACAAGATGAAGCAAGTGATGCATCGTAGCAAGACACAAAATACACGGAAACAACCTTTTAAAACCATTCTTATAGACACACCTACGACACTTCTCACGTGCGCGCGCGCGCGCGCACACACACACACACAGAACCATTTTATCTACTGCTGAAGAGATAGCATAAAGTTTGCGTAAATAAAACAACTTCTGCCAGGACGTGTTCTGGTATAGACACAATTCTGTTCATAAAAGAATCCCAACGCCTCTGCTTCACATCAGACAACACAGTTTCACAGTGGGCTCGCCATTGTCAATATAAGTATCAATCCTTCTTTAGCGACATAAGTAACTTTGACAAACTAGCAACAGAACAGTCTGGATATTTAAAAACGGGTAAAAATGCATGAAAACAAACTGAAACTGAAACGTGATAAAGATTACATAACACACCTTGATACAACAAATTCACAACAGTTTAATTTTTTTTGGTTAGCATGCCTCTGGTCTTGCAAGCTGATGAATTGATGACCACAGTCCACATGACAAGTTCTTAGTTGATAATACAACTCCCAGGAAGAGACGTAGTAGCCTGGAAGCACTGACGAGGGTTACTTTCGTTTTCTGATCAAAGGAAGCGGATTGACGAGTGGTTAGAGCGCTGGCGTCCGACCTAAGAGGCGTTAGATACCCGAGTAGTGCAGCAAACTTTTTCCAGTCCACCCAGCTGGCGGGAATGGGTACCTGACTCCATTCCGGGTTAGGGAAGATAAGACAGAGAGGATAGGAGATGGAAGCCGCCCTCGCGTGACGCTTTAATACCTCACTCCATAACGACCTGCAGAGGTCAGAGGGCGACCTTACAGGGAGCCGCAGTCTTGACAGCCGCAGCATCTCTTGCGGCGGACCAGCGGCATGCTGCGCGTCAGGGTCACGGCACGGCGCATCCTCATCGTCGTCTTGCAGCAGCGCACGACACAAAGACACCTGTCGGTAGGACTTTGGGGTTCAGGCTCAAGCACTGAACCTGGAAGGGAGAAAGGAGGGTAGAATGTGTAGGGGGGTGAAGAGTGGGCCAGGGGAAGGGATGGTTATTGTCGGTGGCAAGCTTCAGCTCACGTAGGACTGCAACAAATGTCAGTTTGGGGCATCATTTCTGCCACTTCTGTGCATGTACGCGTGCGTGCTTGTGTGTCTGTGCATGCGAGAGGACGAACAAAGGAGACAACATTGTAGAGTTTCAGAACATAAAAGAAATCAAGCTTAGAAGTCGCTATTATGGAGTTGGTGATGGTCATGGCGTTTGCTAATGTCGTTCTCTATGACATTTAAGGGAATGTAAAAATAGCCTTCATCTGCCAAAAGAATATAAGTAAGCCAATAATATTGAAACCAGTGTAAAGACACACACGGAGACAAACAGGAGTCAGTCCTCACCTGGCTGAGTTTGTAACTCAGGTTGGACAGTAAACGAGGACGTCACCGAGGCCAGGATGATCACCAACAGCAGCTGGAACAACCTGCAGAATAAACGATTAAGTTATGGATGCTGGTGAGCTCTTACCTAAATCAAAACTATTATTATGATAATGGACTACATCGCGGTTTTCATCAGCTTTGATAACAGTGGTACTGATTATGGTAGTGTATCACTGTTTTGGGCACCTTTCGTCTATACTCCCCTCCTTACCCCCCGGCCTCACTACTTCTCCGTTCATCTTAATCTTCTAACATCAGCCTTCTTTGAGTCCCGTTAACTAAGACAAAAAACTGTGGAACAGATTTTTTGTTTTCTACTAGGCCTCCATCAAATTTCAACAAACTATTTCAACAGCTTCCGTCATTTATACTCTTAATCTTTTAATACAAATTTATGAGTTACTTCTTTTCAAATCAGAGACTTCACCTTTCCACATCAGGACTGTTTATATGTGTGTGTGATAGAGACTAGGTTCAAGAATATTTTTTGTAAATATTTTTGAAAATATGCATCAGTAAGCGGATAGAACTGTGGGAAATGGATACAGATGGGGATCTGAGGCGTGAACGGAAGAGTTTGCTGCTTGTGGTGGACAATATTAAAATGTTTTAATATCACTTTTATCAAAAAATTAATTTTGAAACAAAATAAGACCAAAATACCTTTTTGCGTACATGTTAGGTAAAGAGAGCGATACCTAACGACAAGTCGTTGTCCGAGCTTCACACACGTGACTGAACTTTCTCGCAGACGCTCTCTGAGTCGGTATTATCGTCTGTCACCTTTATATCCTCCTCCTAACTTCTCATCGTCACAAGCAGTTCCCTCTTGGCTACTTATACCTTATCAGTCGGCCGGTGACGTCAGCTAACCTCCAAACATCCGGTAAACTGTCGACAAGGGGGCCGACGCAGAAAACTGGTTTTCAGGTCCGCTTTGTTGACATGCACAACAACAGACAGTTGACACAACTTTCGTGTTCTGCGGAAGTTTTCCTTGTTGTAGGGTCAGATCACCGGAACAATAAACAAAGAGCTGTCCTACAGAGAGGAATAAAAAGCTTTGTGTCCTGGAATCAGGAGGTTGAGGTGCCCTTGCTGACCTTTTGCGACAGGAGCGCAACCTCCCTCTTCCCCGCAGGTACAACAGGGTGTGACAGATATGATTGTGTCGTCAGTGATGCATGTGAGCGACTTCTGAAACCTGGTGTGAGTGTGAGGTCGGCTTTGACTGAAGCCCGAGTGTTTGGGCTTAACTTCCTAAAATCATGGTTGGATTGTGTTCATCTGAGGTCTCGAAGATGAAGTCAACTTCCATAATCAGGTCAAACTATTTCTTTTGCCACTGGAGGCTAGTGACTGATTTTCATTGAGATGCACACCAGTCCACGTTCACTTATTTAAGACTTTCAGCTAAGGAAGGGGAAAGGGTCAGGGTGAACAAGGAAGGGAAGAACATCAGACGGGGTTGGGGCGAGGTAAGGAAGGGAAAAAAAAAGAAAGAAAAAAAGAGACAGACTCCAAAATAAAATGTCGCTAGCTTATTTACTCTCTCCTATTATCGAGTCTATTTTAATGGACTAGTGGCTTACTGCATTAAGTTAAAGATTTAAATATTCGACTTAAGTTTGAGAGAAATTCCTTTACTCTATGTTCTTTATCTGTTACCACACTCGAATGCCTCGTACTCTAGAGAAATACGTCTTGAAATTATTTTCTAAAAAAAAAAAAAAAAACTAAAAAAGAAAAGTTTCGTTGACACGTACTCTGTTCATCCTTGCCTCAATTTTAGTATTTATCTACTGTGTATATTTTTTGGTCTTGCGAGACAGCAGTTTGTGCGATTGATCGAAGTCATTAAAAACTTCCATGTGAGCCAGATGACTGTGACTCAATTGTCGCATTTATTTTGTCACAATAAACTGTGTCACAGTGTCACACAATTATTTTCATATTGTGTCAGTGTCACACACAGTGGCTACTTTATGTCACTCGCTCTCGGTCACAGTGTCACATGAAAAGGTCACGATCACCCTGATACGAGGGCTGGGTTACTATGTCAAGAGGACTTTTCTGACAAGGGCAACAAGTCTGTCATCAAGACACTTTACTTTATTAGAAAGAGGAAATGGCTACTCTGTTATATTTATCAAGCTAAAGTACATGACATAACCATTTCCTCTTTTCTAAAGAATACACGAAGAACTTGATTTTTCTTTTTAATCTTATTTTGTGGCTGAGTATGGCTGCCTCAGGGGCATGAGAATTTCACCCGTTCGTGAGCTGATATTAAAGTTCACATTTTGTCGTAAGATCAGGGCAGTGACTTTTGGTCGTTATTTTTAAAATCGCTTCTTAAGATTAAAGTAAATGTAAAACATAGCCTTGTTATTTTTTTCAGTGTCTAGCAGACAAGAGACAGATGAGAAATACTAAAAACAAGAAAGGCTAAAGGGAAACCACCCAGTGAAGCATCAAAGTAGCAGGAGTTACGCTCCATTTTCATAACTTTTTTTACTCGAGAATTGCTTTGCAGAAAAAATGAATTCATGAACACATGAGCAAATGAGAAGCAGAAAAAAGAAATTAGAGAGAAAAAATATGTTAACGAAACTGGAGTAAAGGTGTGACAGTGAGATTAATTAAACTAATTAACATAAGATGGTGTAAAGGATTTATCCAGTATCTGATACACATTAATATGATATAAATCTTAAGCTTTGTGGGTCGGGGATGAGGTGATGAAACACATGTAGCAGCAAACAATTTGTTTGCCATCATCTTTCTCGCGAACACTCCGTCCTACATTTTGCTGATCTTAGAAAAAAATTATTCCATTCTTAGCTAAGATGGCGGAGGGTTTTCTGTGACCCTGACTTGCTACTTTAAGTTCATCGACAAACGTGATTATCCAAGTGAATTAAACCAAAATACTTTTTTTCAGTTTGTGGAGTTCAAATTCAGCTGAGTGAACATACAACTAAGTATATGATAACAGCAGTTGCGAAATAAAAACGAATAGGTTAGAGGCTTGGGGTAAAAAAAATATCTCTCTGTTTCTATCTCACTCTCTCCATCAATAAGATGATAAAGAATATACTATAAGCCACACATGCTAAAAATAGCATCATTGTTCAATTTTATTGCCATGAACAGGTTAGTTATCTGTGGAATTTCTGCCCACAGGTAATGTGACATTCATAAGTTTTTAACCAGAAGCGCAGCAGCCTGATTATTTCAAGCAGTTGGTACATCCGCAGCATCGCTTGTGTCGCACCATGGGCATGTTGAGTGCAAGGGTCACTGCCCTGCGTTTCTCCCGTATCTCCTGGCAACAGCGAATTTCGCAGGTACATATCATTGGCTCGGGGGTGGTAGGGGCAGTATCCATACTCAAGTCTGCAACACATGACAGTTTCGATAGTCATTTCCAGGACTCATTAACACGTTCGAGAGAGTATTTAAAGTGGTTAAGCAGGAAACCTGCGCATTACAAATCATCATCATCGTCGTCGTCGTCGTCGTCATCATCATCATCATCATCATCATCATCATCATCATCATCATCATCAACTAAAACATCAGTATTTTTTGGTCACGTGGGCTAGGTTACAGTGTCAAGCGAAAAAAAGATGACGATGTCCTTGGTTCAAGACTTGCTAAAGTAAAGTATTACTGTAATCTGCTCGTCTTGCTAAGTGACAAAAACGACTCCTTCCCCAACAAAATAAAACACAAGAAGTGGTTCATGCGGACCAGTCAACTGTGTATGTCACGTGTCGCTTGCTGCAGTGTGGGGACGATATGCTTCGCTGCTCGCACCGTGACAGTCTGCTTGTGTGACTGTGAGCGTGCCTGTGAGAGCAAGTCTCGCTACACCCGATCGCGTTACGCGACAGTGAAGAGAACACAGTAAAAATAAATCACATCGAAAGCTTGTAGCTTACAATTGAAAACAAATTAAAACGTTGTAGTCGTTGGTGCCATCGTAGACATCGTGGTGGTGTGGTGGTGTGGTGGTGGTGGTGGTGGTGGTGGTGGTGGTGGTGGTGGTGGTGGTGGTGGTGGTCGGTGGTATTGCAGTTTACATATGTTAGTTTGGCAAAGACTGCATAAAACCCTTCGTAACCTAAACATTTACATCTATTATTTCCGGGAAGACTTTACATAAAGCTTTATGAAAGAGTTGGCTCTCACCTGGCGGAGGCGTGACACTCTGCGAAGCTGCTGCCGTGATCAGGGTTGTCAGCAGGGTCAGGTAAATAAAGCTGTTGATTACAGAAAAAAAAAGTCAGGAAGCGATTATTTTGGCCACAACAAGAAAGTTCTAGTTTTGACTATCACCAGTGTACTGATGATTACACGGACAATATTAAAATGTTCTTATGTCATTTTTCTCAAGAAAAAGCACTTTTGAAACAAAATAAGACAAAATACCTTTTTGCGTGCATCTTAACTGAAAGAGCTAACGACAGATCGTTGTCCGAGCTTCACACACTTGTCTCTGTGGCGGTATTATCACCTGTCACTTTTATATCCACCTACTAACCTCTCATTCGTCAGAAGCAGTTTCCCCCTTGGCTACTTGTACCTTGTAAGTCGGCCGGTGACGTCAGCAGTCTACCCTCCAAACATCCGGTAAACTATCGACTAAAGGAGGCCGACGTAGGTTGGGCAGATGGAGAAAACTGGTTTTCAGATCCGCTTTGTTGACATCCTGGAGAGATCACACCAGTTGACACCATTTTCGTGCCTATTTACCTTGTGGTAGGCCTAGATCACCCAATAAACGAAGAGCTGCCTACACGAGAAGAATTAGAAGCTTTGTGTCCTGGGATGAGGCGCTTGAGGTGCCCTTGTTGACCTTTGCAAACCCGGAGTTTGGTCTGTAGAAGATATCAGTTCCATGGCGGTACTCCAGGCTTCAGGTCTAAGAAATTTAAAACTCAGTATCTAATACACATAAACGTGACATAAATTTTAAGCTGAGTGGATTGGGGCCGAGGTGTTGACAAACACTCGTGACAGCAAAAATTGTATTTACAATGTTTGTCGTGAACCTCCTGTCAAGCACTTTGCAGGTCCATAAAAGAATTTTTGTAGATTATCTTATCTGAAACGACCTACGGTCACGACCTACATAAAGGTCATCGACAAACTTGATTGTCTCAGTGAACTCCCCCCGTCTCCTAAAAATATAAATACTGTATATATTGTTTAGTTTGGGAGTTCAAATGCCAGCTGCGTGAACACGTCACTAAATATATGGCACACAACCTAGTCTTGTTGATATGTGACTAAAATGAACTGAAAATTAATGGTTGACTGGCCAACATAGAATGCAGTGGTCAAAATATCTTCTATCACTCTGTCCATTAAAAACCTAGATCAAAATAATAATTTCAGATTTTCCTTTCTAACCTCAACAAGACAAACAAATAACATCTGTGCGTGACACCCCCTTCATCTCTCTCTCTCTTCATGACTAACATGATCAAGATAAAACAATAAATAGCACATCCTAGTTCAATTTTATTCCCATGGTCGCATCTGTGAAATTTATGCGCCTCCAACCGTGACATTTGTACATTTTTAGCCACATGTGAAGTAGTTTTATTATTTAGGACACGACGGTGAGAGCTGAGAGAGCCAGCTGCTGTGACAGCAAACAGTCCTGACAGCCGCAGCAGCGCTTGTGACGCACCATGGGCATGCTGAGTGCAAGGGTCACGGCCCTGCGCTTCTGCGATGTCGCCTGGCAACAGCGAATTTCGCAGGTACAGTACCTGTCGCCGAGGGGCCAGGTAGAGGGCAGGACTATCTCACCTTTTAGCAGTTCAAGCAGGTCTGCAACACATGACAGTCTCGATGGACATAGCCAGGACTCGCTAGCACGACCACAAATGTTTGTGTGTATGTAAGAGAGTGAGAGAGAGAGAGAAAGAGAGAAAGTTGAGGACATAAGAAGACAACAGAAGTGACACAAGCAGACCAGTCGATAGTGTAGAGTAAACAGTGAAAAATAATTCACCTCCACAACCTGTAGTTTACAATGGAAAACAAATTAAAATGTTGTAGTCCTAGGTAGCCATTGTGTAGTGTTATTGGTGTTGCTATCGTCCATCACATATATCAGGTTGGGGAAGACTTTGTATAAAATTCTTCCAGCTTTGTGGAAGAGTCGGTTCTCACCTGGATGAAGCTGGACACTCTGCGAAGCTGCCGTGATCACAGTTGTCAGCAGGGCCAGGTAAATAAAGCTGGCGATGAGAGAAAAAAAGATGAGGGAGTGATTAATTTGGCCACAACAAGAAATTCCAAGTGACGAGAAAGACTACTTTCCATTGTTGATATCATCAACTTCTTCAGCCGATATACTAATAACTGTTTTAGCATCATGTTGCCGAAATAAATATTCAGAGGGAGGACAGCTTACCTTTTTGTATCCATTCTCGCAGGACAGAATCAGACAGAGGACTGTTCTTCGAGTTTTGCAGGAAAAGTCAGATATCAATGTCGAACAATGGGTTATATTTATATCCTTCTTCTTATCACTGGTGCCGCACCTCAACCAGATATTGCTCAGTTACATCAGAAAGAGAGAATGAAGGTGGGGACAGACTAGAAAGAATAGATAGCATGGCACAAGCTTGTAGACTGTCTACTGTTTTGCGCAGAACTCACTATTTTCACACGTCTGGGTCACAGTCATTGTATGCAAGTATGTCATTGTTGTCGAGGAGGTAGGTCACAGCGACACCATCCCCCTGCTACAGCAGCTGGATCGTGCAAACATCATCATTCATAGCGAGACTTCATCTCAGTTTGCTTCTATTTTCGTCTGTTGACTGCCTAGAAAAAGGAATTGATCGATGACTTCGCTTTCAAAATTACCGATAATTCGTTTTTTCATACTGTTTTATAGTAACTACTGTTGCTTATAAGAGCTAGTTGTACAATACCTTTCTAAAACTTAAAACTTTTCAACATGCATTAGATCGTCTAACGACTGTCCTAATTCTCGTATCTGTCGTCAAAGTACTCCCAAAAATGTGACTTTTATTGTTTCAACTTTTGAGGTCGGAGCAACATTTATAGAAAGTAATGACATGTGCAAATGTTGAAAGGAAAGCTATGATGTCATCTTTTCCGGGTGTTACTTACTTGGGACTTATGCCAGCTGATAGCTTCCGGTTAAATATATATATATCATTGAACCATAATTCTAAGGAAAATAGAAACTAAATATTTACTCCTACAGATTCGAACCCCACTGAGTGACTAAAGACGAAAAACGCATCTATCATATTTTTATTGTGAGACAAACCACGAACTATTTTCAGAACCTTCCTGTCCTTATTTCCTTCCAATAAAAATAATGAGACGAACAAGCTCCAACCGTAATAAAGGAGTTCTAGAAAGAAAACATCCACATCTTGCCGAAGATGCTTCATTTCAGCCATCCAATTTGTTGTAGCTTACTTTTTTCCTAACAATCAGTTGGTGTGTTTATTGTGGGAAGGAGAGAGAAAAAAAAAAAAAAGATGTGTGTTTATGAGAGACAGAGATTATGTATGTCTGCCTTGTAAAAAGTCATTATAATAAACAACTGTATTTTTTATGTAATTAAAGCGTGAAACGACCAAACAGTTGAGAAAATTTTATTAAGAGCAATGGTAGACAACAACGGGAATTGTTTAGTTTTGCTGCAGTGGTTTCTGTAGGACTTGCTTACAGCGTCTCAGGACCCTTGGATGTGATGCTACCCTGTTCAGGGGCCCAGGCCGGACAAACGCAGGTCAGGCCAATGCCGAGCAGGAATCAAGTCGTCGAAAGGCACCGGGAAGCGGAAAACGGTCCGAAGAGGAGGCCACGTGAATGGGAATAGTCTCTCCCGAAGTAGTGCTGGAAAACAAGACAGAAATTCTGAAAAGATTATTTTATTAACATTTCATGGACAATGACAATGAAATAAAGACTGTATGTGTATTTAGGTAGATATTCGAACCTGGAAGATCGTTTAAGTGTCTAGTTTAAGTAATGTTTTTTTTCTGTATTTTGCATTCATCACCAAAAACTCATGAGTTCAAGCTAAGCTTTCTCGTCCACGCCTTGACTAAGAGATCTTGTTCCTCTACTTTCATGCTATGCTGATGTGTCTTTTATGTTTTTGGTTTGTTGATATATTTTGGTCTACGTTTCATGCTATGTTTATTTTGAGTTTACATAAATTTGCGAGTTCACTTTGTGTTTGAAAAACGCAGCGTGCTTATTTCAAATGCAATAAAAAAAATATACTTCTAATACTTAGTATTGGATTATTGCTCTATTATCATTGTTTTTACTATTCGGTAATTATTGTACTGTCAAGGCGTGATATCGTAGTCTCCTGGAACTGAACTTCAAACAAAACAGTTCAATATGTCTCGACATACTGCAGAATAATTTGTCAATTCTGATTTTATTTTAAAAGCAATTGATCAGTAACTTTAACAAATTCTATTAAGGTCTATATGGAGCACCGCACTATAGACAGAATTTAAAAAAAGGGTCTAATGAATAACTTACAAAGATCAACTTCTCGTGCAACTTCGACTTTTTCAGGAACAGGGAGGGAAGTTACCGCCGAGAACAGTAACATCAGCAACATCAGATCAGACAGCCTGGTGAGGACAGAAACCGACACTTGAACACTGTTCTCGACTAAGTTCGATATTTCAGTCAAACTCAGTTATGTAATTATGTCTCAATTAAAAAGGAAAAAACAGTTGTTGACAAAAACTTGTGCGAATACAAATTTCTTCGTTACAAAAAACTCCTCCCACACTGACATCATCATCATCATCTTTCCACAGCGTTGGGTTGAAATGTATATCCTCCCAAGGAGCTTACTTCTGGTTGTTACAAACTCTTCCTTTTTGCTTTTGTACACTAACTACAACTACTTAGTCTCCTTTAGCTTTAATACGTGTAGCTAAAGTCTGTCACTAATCCTAAGCAATACAAAAGTGAGTAGAATCATTACCATACCTCTTAGCTTGCATACTGGACGAAGGAAGTGAACGAAATGTAGTGCAGGATGCTGAAAGGTGGTTCAGAGTTAAAGTTGTTTCAGTCTTTGCCTAGAAGATCCCTTTTATATTCTTGAAATGACCTAACATATCGAAAATATTTACCTCAGCAGCCCGCCTTCTTTATCTATATTCCTTATTAATCACCAAAAATCCAAGTCCAATCAAAACAAACAACATTATTTTTCTATTTACGGCTGTCCTTGAAATCCTTAGCGGCACTACCTTTCTATCATTTGGAAAAAATATAAAATAAAGCCCAAACAGTATATTATCTGTTAAAGTCGTCGATGTGTTTTTGGACACTGGGACTTTATTATATCAAAGGACGTAATTTACCCTCGTCAATTACTATATATGTAAATAAAACACAAGTTCATGGTCACAAAAACGTGATCAACTTCTAGATAAAAATCTAAAACAAGTAGATAGAAACGGGAGTGCCGAGGACTGGTTGTCCTGTGTAGGACCTACTCAGTCATCCAGGACAGGCGTGTCTGTCCAGGTTCCCACCTCCCAACGACCGGTGCCGAAAAGAACGTTCAAAAATCCACTCTTTCTGACAATTAGACCTGCGTGAAAGGTTAAGGGAAGCTACTCCAGCTCAACAAAGGAAACAAGAGTTATTCCCCTTACTTTAGAAAATTGGAGGCAACAGTTGACATTTAAGACAAAAACTATTGTTCGTTAGCTATACTTAAGAGCTGAGATTCTAAAAAATTAAAAAGTTATTTAATGTTATGGTTACATTATACAAATACATTCGTCGATAATTAATAATATAACCACACCGCTCCTGATTCTGTGCCGTGGGGCAATCTTCTTTCCAGTCCAGCATTAAATGTCCCACTACAGTTGATCTTTCACACCACAAACGAGGTCAGCACATCGCTAACTCCGGTACAGCAGGTAACAGTTCGCTCACTTTGTTGTACAATGTTTTAGACACGTAGGCCAAGCAACAAACAGTGGATTGCAGAGTAGACATCGGGTGCTCACCCTGACTGTCAACGTGTGAGGTAAGTTAGCAAGTCTAGTGTAGGTGTGTGACTGGGTTTGCGCGTGACAGGGAGTAGTATGGGTGGACATGTAATAATGAGTTAGCGTTCTTGATCCCACGTCGTCTGCTCTAAAGTTTTTTACTAAAAGTAAATTGTATGTGGTTTATGTTGTTTTGCTTAGTTTAATATAGCGTGGGAAAACTAGAATGGCAATGATATGCTTTCTCTTTTGTGTTCGCTATGTATCACAGTCATCGCCGTCGTCATCATCATCATCATCATATTTATCACCTTCATCTGGCAGCGGCTGAACCCGTAGCAAGCCGGACCTCCCCCTGTACTTGTAGGAGGGTAGGGGGAAGGGTTCGATGAATCGCAACAGCATCATCGGGGCTGATGTGCACTTGTTAGAAGGTCCCTCTCTGGGTGGCCTGTCCACCCTTTTACGTTCGCCAGAAAGGTTTTCTTCTGCTTGCCTCTACATCGTTCTCCTTCCAGGAACCCCTAAAGGGCTGTCTTCTGTAAGGTGTCATGGCGGAACTTTGAGCACTTTTCCTATAGACCCACCAAGGTGGCGACCGTGCTGCCAACAAAATCGTTGGTTGTTTTCTTAGTAAGACATCCGGAGCAGTCTCTTTAAAATTTTACTTTGCATGCCTGATCCGTCTCAGCGTGTCGATGAGCAAGGTCCATGTTTCACAACCATACAGCAGGATGGGGACGACAGGACTTGTCAAGCTTTTATTTGGCGATGAAGCTCATATTTCCGCTGTCCCATAATCTGTTCAGTCTGCCTCACAATACAGTGCACAAGTCTGCCAAATTTACTTTTCATGCCAAAGTTCTGCTTATATTTGCTAAAGATCGCTAAACTTTGCCATATTTTCTCTTCTCTGCCTTTCCTTAGCAGTTTCACGACACCGAGGCATACTAAATGTAGGCCAAAGCAGTTTTGACCCGACCGCTCAGTGCTATCACAAACACTTGACTGACAGTGTAGATAGTCTGCTTGTTGCTGAAGTTCACTTACTCTATCATACATAACGGTCTGTGGAGTCGGAGTCTCGAGGTTTGTTGCGGCTCCAACCAGTGACACCTGACCGGAGAACACCTGTAAACCTGTCATTTGCACTGATGTTCAAACCGTAGCACCAAACATGTTATTTATTTATAATCTGATGCACTCTTAGATAACACCTCGTCCAGCTGTCTGCTTACCCGCAAAGTCATCGCTCTATGTTTGCTTATCTGACATGAACGGAGAAGGGCAAAGGTCACAATGACCCAGCCTCGCTACAGCTCCTCCACTGACTCGATAGTCCCAGTGATTTCAGCAAAAATAGTTCATCAAGTGTACGGAGATGACTCCGACGATGAAGGACAATAGATGGAGAGAGATGTAGAAAGATAGGCTGCTATATGTACAATAGCAAGATCAGTAACGACAGAGTTTGCGCATCTGGCATGTCAACAATAACAACATGATAATAGAAAGCGACATCTGCAGGATGTGCAAAGAATACAATGCCTTTACAATACTTGTGTGTTGAGGAAACTTAATTGTCGAATATTGCCGTCGTTAACTTATTCAACGGCCTGACTCCTTCATAAGATAAAAAAAAAAATTCAGATGCTGTTGTTGTCAGCACTTACTTCCATCGCTAGTGCTAACGCAACAAGAGTTCAAAAGAATAGCTTGTCGTGGATTTTGCATTCCCTCACAAACAAGTTGGCTGCAGACGCTAACCATCCATCCCTGTGCTGTGGCTTTCAGCTTAATGAGGCAACACCTAATCAATAAGTGCGGGCCACAAACTGACCGAAAAAATCTGGATCGGTTTCAGGATGTGGAATTTAGTGATAACGAAAATTTCTTTCCCACTGTACTGTTCTTTTCTTTTCCTTTCATTTTCAGTAAAATATTTCTTTCTTCTTTTTTTTTTTTTTTTTTTTCGTTGTCTTACTTCGTGAGAACTGCCATAAGTCCTGCCAGCCTATCTAAACCACAAGATATCCAATCAAAAATACTAAATATTAGTATTTACTATCTTTAATCCAATTATGAACACGCAAGTGTGTGTGATTGTGTGTTTACAGAAATCATGTCTGATACCAAATCAGAAACGTCGGATGAGCGAGATAAAAATTTCAACTCATTAAACATGGGACAAAACTCTGCAGCCGAACCTAGGATTCAGCAGCCAGGAGAGGTTATCGCCCCTGAAGTATCTCAATCGGATGTTACGAAAGCTGCAGAGGAGGTATACATTCATTTCTATGCTCTTTTTGTGCTTTGCGGAAATTTGGTAAAACGCTCTGCCAGAGAAGATTTATTAACACATCCAACTAAAAATCGAATGATTAAAATGGCAAAACACTGGCTGATGAAAGCCGCATCTTCAATTTCACTCAACTCCTCATCCCTCCTAATTGTTTTCTTAGTTAGTAATATACTTACTTATTTTTGATTTACTTAGCTTTATTGCTTGGTTTTAGTAAATTTTAGTTCACAATCATTTTTTTTTAAATTTTATAATCACTGTCAACAAATAATTGTGTTTTGTTGTTAGGAGGTGGGGATGGAGGCGCGATAATGAGTCAACCCTTCGAAAAGTCCTCGTGCACATTATTTTCGAAAAAGATTTTAGTATTCTGTAATTTTGGGACCTGTCGCATGGCTTGCTGTGCTTGTTATGCAGATTTACGGCCTGCAGATCATCAGCTGTCGTCAGCTGAACGGCTACGACGATAAGAACTATCACCTCGTGACTTCCGGTGTCACCTCCAACCCACACCTGAGTGCGCCTGCACCCGAGGGCTATGTGCTCAAGATCATCAACTCCATGGACACTCAACGACCAGAGATTCTTTGTAAGCTGGGACAAGGGGTGAGAATGAGGAGGCTGGATCCGGCCATCTCTTGGGTGGAATGTGAGGCCGGAATTTTAGGTTTGATTTAGGATTAGTCTGGGATTTCTTTAGAAACTGATTGTGGGTTGAAGAGGTATGCTGGTTACTCGAACAAAGATAAGAAAATTTTCTCGGCAACCTGGCAATTCTCACTGGCTCTGTTCTCACTAATACATCGATGGTTATAATAATGCATGTCTTTGGTTAGTTGCAGTAATAGATTTAACAATTGGTTGTAACAGTTTGATTGTAGAAATACATCGAGTAGTTTGCTTGTAGTTTAATTGGAAGTTGGATGTTGGTAACGTTGCCATCCATTCATTCTGTCTATTCCTGCAAAGACAGAATGATATATCTTACAAGAATTCTCTTGTTTCCAGATGCCCAGGTCGCCTTCATGAAGCATCTCAGTGCGCGTGGCATCGGTGTACAGGAGCCGCTACCTGATAAAAATGGCGACCCGGTGGCTTTCTACACCTTCCCATCCCCGGACGGGAAAGGTAAAGTGGAAGATGGCTGATGTAGGCAAGCACCAAACAATCAAGTTTATTTTCCATCTTATCAGGATCGACCCTGCTGTCGATTCCGTAATTGTTGTAGCGAATTTAAACTTGTATTCATTTTTGTTTTTACCTGAGCTGGCAGGTAGGACTGTATACGACTGACATTCGTAAGATGTCGCGACACAGGTCAAGCACTTTCATACGATTTAAAAACAGTCTTGTCATGCACGTGGAAAGTTGATATGAAAGGTTTTATATGTAAATCAACACGCAAGGCGACTTTCAAAATGACTTTTCGTCTAGGGAAAACGCCTTACAAACGATTACAGATTTTTTCCAAGACTACGACTTCGCTGACATAATTGCCTATTTGAATTTTGATGATAGTGGTTTATTTGACTTGCTTGATTACAGACATTTACCGTGCATTCAACACAGACTCTCCGTTAGAAACAATCTTGTTAAAATACAAATTAATAAACAACAGTTAAATAAAGGAGAACCGGAGGCTTCACTAAGTAATCGATGTGACAAACGATAAATTGAACGACTGCCGATAACGTTGCCTTTTGACCTTTCTCAGGCGAGGGCCGAAGGCACGCAGTGTGTTTGCGATCCTTCATGCCAGGGAAGATTCTGGCTGACGTCACGCTGACCCCTGACCTTTGCTACCAAGTGGGTCAGTTCCTGGGCAAGATGAGCGCAGCTCTGCAGTATGTTATCTTTATTTTCTGTCCTCCAAGCGTTACCTTGAAGACAAATCAGATTTGTGACGTAACGCTGGTGAGAGGGTGGGAAACAGTCCGCTCGGGTGGCGCTGACATGTCTGCTCCTTTCTTTTGCGGACTGGTTCGCTTTTCCTGTCTTCCTTCGAGAATGTCCTTCCTGCAAGTGTAAGACATTGGAAGCAAAACGCTTATGGTGTAATTTTTGTTGTATTAATCTGTTTGAGATTTAGTTAATGAGCTGAAGTTGTCTATGTCAGTGCTGGTAGAATTTCAACAAAGTAGTTGTCTAGGGTCATGGTTTGGCTCCTTCCTGCAGGATTTTGATCATCGTTTCTACGACATCTTTGACTGTCTGTGGAGCATGAACAACATCTCGAAGCTGGGTGAGTTCACCGCACGCTGTCGCGGACCCACAGGATCGACGCCTGGTGGAGGAGGTCATTGCAGAGTTCAGTCGATGTGTGCTGCCAAGCGAGGAGAAATAAGACAAGGTAACACCTGGCTGACAACTGAAGGAACCGACAGACGAGAATAAGGGTTGGGATTGGGGAGGAGAGAGTTCTGGGAAAAACGAGATTATACGATCAAAGCCATTTTCTCCATCAAAAAATGCTAATCAGTTACAACATCATCTGCTGATGATGTCAAGACTGAACAGCCACATAGTGCTCGTTCATTTATTTATTTATTTACAGGTTTCGTGCACGGGGATCCCAACGAACAGAACATCCTCGTCATCGTCAAAGATCGTGACTCCCAGCTTCCGCCGTCTGTCGATCACACAGAATACGTCATTTCCGGCATTTTAGACTATCAGGACGTAGCCCGCACCCACCCTCTGTACGACCTGGCCATGTGCATCGCTTATGTCATGCTCACGGCCACGACCTTCGACCCCTTGGAGGTCGGAGGTCACATACTAGCCGGGTACACGTCGCAGCTGGCGTTGCCGGCCCTGGAGAGGGCGCTGCTGAAGACGACGGTGGCCAGCAGGTTGGCGCAGTCGCTGGTGCTGGGCGCCTACACTCACAGCCTCGACCCACCAACCACTACGTCCTCACAACGGCGGCGCGCGGATGGCCCGTTCTGCGTTCGCTGTGGGCCGCGCCTACACCGGAAGCTAGACTCGAGATGGTCTACAATCGAAGCTTCGTATGACAGATGACTGCGACACAGTGACACAACTAAGCTGCAGGGTCTGTGGTTCGGGTTCTCGCCTTCACACGAATGCAACAGGTGCAGCTATTCTTAGTTCAGCCATTTTCCGCTTCATTACTAAGCAGATTGATTAATATTCTTTAAAAAAAAAATTACTTTCTGGTGGATAAAAACCTGAAACGTTTCCTCATACAAAATTATACAAGTGATACCTTTGAGGAAGCAGAATGTGGGTGCGATGCAGTATATGTACTTCGCTTGAAGCAAGAATCTGCTTCAATGATACCTGCAGCACCACTGGATACAAAAGTTCTATGTAATGGCAGTCATGAAGTTTTGGAAAAGATGACATTGGCATGACAGCAGACTAATGTTGCTCTTCACCGATGATTGTCATGGCATCTGCCACATTGGCATTTCATGTACCATTCGTAACTTCATTCCCTACCAAGTCCCTCTTCTCTACATTTTCAGTCCCGACACTGTACTCGGGTTCTTAGCCGTATAGAACGATTCCCAGATCCATTATGCCAGCTTTTCTATGACCAGAAAAGTATATCTTGACTAATTTTAGTCAAATGACCCGACTATGAACAAACATTTATCCATGGCGTTGCGAAAACCGGAGCTGAACACTGATTTCTCATCTACCTTCCTTTCATTTTCACACCACGACCTCATTTTATCCTCAAAAGTGTAAAACATCTCAATACACACGGTTCATTTGTTTGTTTTGTTAAAGAGTGCTATCACTGGTTTAAAGGACCACGATACATCCACCCACGTCAGCTCAAAAGGGAGCTCACTCCGATAATCCCACTCGAACTGTCATTAGACATTAGACGCCAAGCTGGCTGTCCAACGTTTAGCAGACAGCTCAACTGTTTCTATTCAGCCGACTGGTGTAAGCTAAGCCATCCAGCTAAGCACTTGCTGTAATAAAGCGAGTGTTGTGCTCCTGGCCCCAGGACGGCGCTGTCAGCATGACGTCACGGGGTTATTTATAGCTTAGAAGCGGTAGACAGTGTCAAGAAAAGTGAAGCTGACTTGGAAAACCTCCCGTCTCCCCTCACCCTACCTCCACCTCCTCCTCTCCTTGTTTTGTCTTTGTCTATCAAGCAGCTTAAAGATCTCTGCCCCTTTGCTAGCGTGCGCCAAACTCTGTGATATGGCGATAGTAAGCAAGCTTGCAAAATAAACCAAACAGAAAGGCAGGACTAATGCGTTGGACGGTTCAGTGCGCATGCGCGAATCTGAGTGAGAGTCTGAGGGCTTATGGGAACGTTCTCACACACACGCACACAGATGGGATTATCTGGACACAGCGAGATTAATAAGAATGTTGTTGTTGTTGTTGTTGTTGTTGTTTTGTGGGGGTGAGCGGGAGATAAGGGTAGATTAAAATATTTGCTTTGGAATGCAACGGAAGTTGGGCTCATAGTGAAAGATTTGGTCAATTACAAACATACACTGAACATATGCTCTGTGTGTGAGTCTGTGTGTCTGTGTGAGAGAGAATGTATATATGAGTGTGAAGGAAAGAGAGAGTTTTGTGTGTGTGTGTGCGCGTGGGCTTTTGTCGTGCGCTTTTAGATATACGCTTTACTCTTTACAAGCTAACCATCAGGAACTTTATATATATATCAGCATTATTTTAAGAAAGTATAAAATGTAACTTTGCTGTGTAACGGTCCCTTACAGCAAATCAGATCAAAAATTTTTGAATGACCAAAATAAATATACTATCAGCAATAGCCAGGAGGACCCAACATGGTTCATCAACGTATACTTAACTTGTGCTTACCACTCTTCTCGAGCTACTCCGGGGCCAACAAGCGAGCCTAACCACGCTAGTGTATTCCTGATTCCTACACAGTGTATTTCAAAGCTTCTGTACCGATGCTCCGGGGTTGACACTTTATTTTCTGTGTACTCCTCTTCCAAAGCTCAGGCCACGTTACATCAAAGTTCTTACTTCAAAGAATAGCTTAGTTTCTTTTGCTAGTTACTAGCTGGTGAAGAGTTTTCACTTCAGATGTTACATGCTTCTGGCTCTCTTTGTAGACGACGACATACGATGTTTTAACGAGGTCACTTGGTGGGGGATGATTATTATTTTTTTTTTTTGAAATGCTTCCACCTTCAGTGATTTCTTAATAGGAGAGGAGTAGAGGGGGCTAATCTCACGACCAGGCCTGCGAGCAGGTGTCACATTCAAAGAAGTACGTGCCTGTAATGAGATCTGAACCAGGGATGTACGACCTTTCCTGCCATGATGATCAGCCAGCACTTCACCACCACGCGAGGGCGGTCCCCTACAAAGGTCATTGGAGAGGTCGAGAGGTCGGGCCGGAGGCTCGTCCCGTAACAATCATTATTTTATTTCCTGTATTTTTTTTCCTTTATCTTAAATATGGAAGTACAGAAGGAAAAACATGGCGTCAGCATCCGGCACCGAAATTTGCCCAGCGTAATCGTAAGCATAGACTTTTCTGTGCGTCCATAGCTCATGGCAGCAAGGAAAGGGTAAGGGGCGATAAGGCACACGATTTAGGAGAGTTATCTCCCTTGTGCAGGCAAAAGGACACGTCGGTGCCAGGAGCTTGCCTGCGTGTGAACCGCACGCGTCAGCAATCTTGTCAGTCGAGTTTCGCCGATTTAATTGTTCCAGGTAGCCGGCGGGAAGAGCGCGCCATGATGCTCCCCACAATGGCGTCCAGAGCTCTTCCGGCTTGTAGACGCACCACCTCCTGCAGACGTTCAGTGTTTCTTGAGTGTATATTCTAGCAGACGCCGGGTCTTTCTCTCTCTCTTGCAAGCTGTTGTTTCATTTTGTTTTCAGACTGAATATCGGTGTCTGTGTGTGAGAGAGAGAGAGTTCTGATTTTTTGTGTTTGTGTGTATATGTGTGTAGGTTTATTGTGTACACGACATGCCTGTCCTCATGTAGTCTTGACTTTTTACACCTGTGTTGAACATTGATAATCAGGGAAAAAAAGGTGGAGAAGCAAACAAGATATATATATTGAAAACACTCCCCAAACTAAAAAAAAACAGAACAACAAAATCATCAATATTGTCTTGCAATGTATCTGTGAATTATGGAACAACTTTTATGACCGCTGAAAGACAGGTAGGTATATAATCAGTAAGAAAAATAAAGGACTGTGGTATAAAGGTCTTTGAAGCATCATGTGTCCGTCCACTTCCCTCCCTAGGGACCATGGTGTTGCTGATGTCTAACCTTGCTCCCAAGTCGAATGAACTTGTATAGCACAGCTAGCACACGTTAGAGATACCTGTCTGTCTCGTCTGTCTGTCCTCGAGTCTGTCTGCATCAGTCAGCCTGCTCCTCCCCTTCTCTCTCTCTCCTTCGTTCGCCAGTGGCTGTTGGCTCCTTTTCTGCATCCTCTCCCCCTGCAGGGCCCCGGCTGCTGAAGCAGGCGGCAGGCAGGCAGCGCCGCTCTCCATATTACACGGCGGGACGGTCGGGGAACGACAGCGGTTGAGAGTCGGTGGTGTGGTGTGGAACGGCGTGGGACACAGGGGAGGTTGTCGTCGACATCGTTGTCATCCGTGGGGAACAGCACGGACCGGACTCCCACCCAAAAAGGCGTGCCTTGCTTTTGCTGACCACGGCGGGAGGCAGACTTCGAACCAGTGGTCGTTTCGCTCTGCTTGTTCCAGCACTGGCTTGCAGGATCTGGCAGAACCTGGAAGATCCGCTTCCTACAACTCGACCCTCTATGTACACATCGACCAACGCACAGGCGAGCGCTCTTTGCTGAGAGAGCGACTCACAGGGGGAGTAACAGCATCAGCAGCCAAGAAGAAGGTAAGGGAGAGCAAAAAAAAAAAAAAAAGAAAGAAAAAAAAGAAAAAAATGTTGATAACACAATCAGCAGAACCACATGTTCTTGCGCGTGCAAGTACGAAGTTTGAGACGACGGTAGTGTGCTTGAGCGTGCAGATTTTGTAGCAGACTAATGACAATTTTGGGGAGCTGTCTGGTTGTGATTATACCTGATTGTTATTGATGTTGTTTACTTTCTGCAGTGACGCTTGAAGGAGAGATTATAGTGGATCTGATAAACTTTAGGAGCAGTTTATCCCTTGCATAGAAATGAAAACAGAACTCGATATATTCAGTTTGGTGTTTGAAGCCAGGCTTGACGCTTGAGTTAAAATTTAATCAGATATTTTCTTAATATGTCGTGAATATTAAGGACTAAGAGGTAGAAAAATCTATTGATGGACCTAAGGGATGCAAACGAGCCAGGGTAGGAGGGGTAGGATTGCTTCGTTGTTTATAACTGATCACTAATCACTGTGAAATTTTCCTGCAAGGGATCCCATCACTTGACACTGGGATGCTGAGGTCAGATTTCACTTTCGTGGTTCGCTTCCCTGTAGTCATTTATGTAGACAGAAAATTAAGATTTGAAGCAAAAATTCGACACTACATTCATATACAACAATATATGATGTAGACGTTGACATCGGGTTATAGAAACCACTTCTTGGTTTAATTAACCAAGAGATGCCTAATTCCTCTGTTAAACATTATAATAATAATACACATTAATGTTCTTGTAGCAGCACAGAAATTATGTTTTTAATCAGAAGGAGGCTGTCTGGAGGTGGCATTACACTGGTATTTAGGGCTGACTCTCAATCCTCTGATACTCAGCATCACATCTGTTTTTATTTAGGGTTAGATACTGTTCTCTCAGAGCAGTCTGCTTTATTTAATGGTAGACACCTGTACTTTCTTACAGCAGTATACATGTTTTTGTTTACTTCTAGCTTTCTTACAGCTAAACAGCATTTTTTCCTGTTAAGTGGCGGAAACAGTGCTGTCGTATCACAGTATACCATCTGAGTTTGTATCTAGTGGTAGAAACATCACCTTAGCAACATGAATATTGTGTACATCTTCGTGCTGCAGACGCGAGGACCTGCTGCAGCTGCACACCCATTCGTTTTTGTTTTGTTTTGTTTACTTCTTCAGACAACAGAAGCAAAGTGTTATTGCTTCCACAAACTCTTCTGCTTTTATTTCATTTTCTCGTCTTTTTTTTCTGTTCCTGCTTCTACAGACGCCTGATTCAAACATCTTGAGCAGCCTGTAGAGATTGTGATTCAAACTGCTCGACATTTTATTTCTTTTACTCGTACGCACGTGCCACTGCGGAGGGCTGCTATAAATAGGTCTTGCGAATAACAGACGGACTCCTCCCCGACCCATTAAGTTTACGATAACAGGCACCACCGCATGATTTTGAACACGATTCCTGGCAACAACAAAAATGTAAATATCCGGAGGCCCTTTCTGCGCAGATGCGAGATTTGACACAAAAGTAAAAAAAAAAAAACATAAAAAACAAAAAGCTAGCTCTAAATTAAGGCTCAAATCGGAGCCATTACTCAAAATTACTGAGTAATTTTTTTTGTTCCTAGACTACTGAGGTGAAGGATTACCATCCTTAATGTCTAACCCAGGGTTGTGTTAAAAAAATCCAAGTATTTTTTTCCCCTGGGGTACAATATTTCCACGGTTTGCATTGAAGGTTGGCAGCTCTAGAATCCGGTTTCTGTCGGTGGTCTCCGTGTTTCCCTCTTTTAGCTTTCTTTATTTCCGACTCCCTAACATTTTCAGCTTGTTCACCTCTAGTCTTTTTCTCTTTCGATTTCTCTTCCTTTGATACAGGACTCTCAGTCATTTAATACTGAGTTGCCGGCCTGAGAGCCACACACGTGCATGCAAAGTGACCCAGCCTGAGCTTACTTATTCGTTAGGGGGGAAAAAACAAGCCATGGTGAGCTGAGTTCACCCTCCTAGGTTTGCAGGATACTTGCCGCAGGGATCCAGTGTTCTAGATGTCCATGTCCGGTACCATGAGTGTTCCGGGTGTTGAATTTTGTTTTTCAGTCATAGTGAAAATGGCAACTTACTAATAACACTAAATATCTTGTAGTACAAACTGTCATTAAATACAAAGGTAAAGGTTTTCTAGACCTTTTCAGGTCGTTAGGGAATCTGGTGTTAGAGACCTAGCTTTTCTCAGGGCCAGCTTTTATGTGAGGGTGTTGCCCATCTCTTCTCCCTCGCTGCCTTACCCTCCTCAATCCTCTTTGGAGTCAGGTACCCGTACCGCCAGCTGGGTCGACAGGGAAAAGTGAGCCTCTCTACACGGGCATCGAACGGCACGCCTCTCAGTTCGGACTAACTAGGCTATCACGTCATTCAATGGGTAGTTTAACACCCTTGTTGCTGAGAACATTATAGTGTGGTGATTGCACCCAGGCCTGAGGGCCCGCGGCTGTAACTGGGTTCGGCCTCTGACTGTGCGATTTTTTGCCAAATTTATATTTTTGTTCTGCTTTTATTTAGGAATGTTTGAGAAAAACATGAAAGCACTACACTTGGCTATGTCGAGTATCATGACAGCAGAGTGTTTTTTCCCAGGCTCGGAGGAAAGGTTAAGAAATGAGTAAAATGTTCTCGTTTCGCTGGACACACTTGATGTAGGACTGTCGCAGGACACCGGTATCATTGCTGGCACACTTGACGGCCTGGTATCTTTGGCCTGCACACTAGAAGTGGAGTGAAGGAAAGACAGGGGAGGAAAATGTGGGACCGATGAATGGGTGAACGGCGCAGGGATGGTTCGCACCTAGCGCTACAGGGGAAGTGAATGGTAAAAAAAAGTTTTTTTCATTATAGACGATTCTTATATTGCTGAACAGTCGAGGCCTGGTCATGGTTGCAGTTTGGCACGTTTGTGTGTTGTGACCCGCCACCAAGAAATGAGTCCCAACTCACACACAGCAGTTTGTAGCAGAGGCCCGGACCGGTGATTAGGATCAAGTTTGAGTAGTCACTTTTTTTGTGAAAATGAATTCCTTAGTAATTAAACTAGCAAGGAAACACACTGCTTTGTTAAAACAGAAGTGAAAATGGTCTAGACATACATTTTAATCAGAGTAACCCATTGCAGTCAGTTCGATTTTCTCAGGAAAATTCAAACTGTTTTCGTACCGTATCCCTGTCAGAGCCCCAGCATATTATAACTTACCACAGAGCCCGGAGTCTGTATTTTCAGTGTCTGTAATTACTAATTTGACATTAATTAATCATAAAATCAGTCTGAAACGTGTCTGAAACGTTTATGAGTAATTTGGCTGTTGATCGCAACGTTATCCAATGGGATAATCACATGCTGACATCTCCATGGTAACGAGAAGAAAGGCGCCGAGCGATTGGCTGACGGGGAGGCAACTCATTGCTTCCGCGAGTCTTCACACTTTCAAAGTGCGGATTAAGGAGAGAATATTGAAAAATCATCTTACTAAAGAATAATTATTAGTGTTACTTAATTCCGATCAATCTTTGATTTTTTTAACATTCAGCACAATCAAAACTCTGAAAATAAATTACAAAATATTTCGAAGATTTTTTGTGAATTTGAAATGATGTAGCTTGATGTATTTTATAATTGTGCAAAATGTCGTACATTTTTAACTGATAGAAGTACGTTGCTAAGTAACAACCTTGTGGGATTGCCGCAAAACTTTGAACCTGCTTTTCTCAAAATGGCCGATGTCGCACGTGCATACTATAAATCTGTATAACTCACTATATTTTGGGACTAGAATGACAATATTACCACCAAAAGAAAGTCAGAACCTGTAGATTTTAATGATGTAATTTTTAAACATCTAATTTTTTTATTTAAGACTCATTTTGTGGTTATGGGTCACAATTGATTAAGAAGAATAATTAAGGATTTTAATGTATTAGCAACCGACTTGTTTCTTGAGTTATTATGGGTGGTTTTGGTAGATTTAAGTCTTAGTGTAATAATTCTAGTTTTTATCGGGTGACTAATACAATCAAAATGCACTTTATGCACTTAAAAAACTTACTTCATTTTTGGTATGTTATTTTTCTCCCTCCGCCATCCCCTCCACTCGTTTTGGCCGAGTGAAGAATATCTCTATATCGAGTGGTGTTGAGTCTATGCTGTCTTTTATTTATCCTCTTCTTCAGCTCATTTTTATATTGAATTATTAAATTTAGATAACGGTAATCAACTTGTGCGCATACAACTATTTGTCAAAAGCTTATTAGCGATCACAATTTAATGTAAGGTCGTCTAGCTCGTCTGCTCCGGTTTCTGTTTGGGCTTGTGTCCGCAGTTGTTTGATAGGAACTGCTTTGTAAAAAGTCTCTTTTAGTCTCCCCCTTTTCTTCGCACGAACAATTCTCATGTTTTGCGAAAAAAATCAAGGTGCCTACTGTCTGTGCATGGCTCGTCTTTTGGTCGTTGATATTACAGACCCTGCGCCGACTCCTGTCGATAGACAGAACAGGTCATCGACTATATAATACTATTGTCATATTACAATATTATTGTTCTGAAAGACCACAGAGCGATGATTCTAAAAGTGGAGAGGTGAAGCAGGACTTGATCAAAGGATGTGCAATGTAGTTTTAAGCGAATTGTGGACTGTAAATGTAGTTAGATGTGGTTCCTAAATGTTCGCACTTACACATAAGAAACACATCGGATTGATGGAGACTGGTGCTCGGATTGTTGCGCAATACAACACGCAAAAGGCAAAAAGACCTTGGAAAAACTGAGAGTTAGTTCGGTGCTTAGTGTGTCTGACTTCAAATCATGTTTCCGGCCAAGACTGTGACTGAAAAACATCTCCTGCCTGCCCTGTACATGGGTATGTGATTTAACACTGATGGTAGAAATCGTCGGAACAAGAGGTTGGGTTCTGACCTTGACCTAACTACACACATCTGCCAACTCATCCTTTATCTCTGAGCATGAAGATGGAGAGATAAAACCGTTTAAAGCCTACATGCAGGTGATGATCTAGTCCTTGAAGCATCTGTACCTCTGTCCACATGCAGCCTTCAGCAACCGTTCGCAGCCAACACAACGCAGGGCAAGGCGGCTGACGAGGCAGATAACTAGACGAGCGGGATGCAAGGAGATGCGATAACGCCATTATTATTGTTACATCGCTGCAGCCCGGCGCAGCTGCCACGAGGACGATGAAAGGGGCAGGGCGCCGCCCACGCACGCGCATCGGCACGCGCAATGCAGGAGCAGCGGATGTTGCGGATGTTGCGGCATTGCGATATAGGCATTACCTGTGGCGATATCCCCCGCTCTAAAAATATAGGAAGGTCACTGCGAACACGAGCAAGCAAGCAGACAAGCAATGTTTTTCCTGTTCGTCCTCTTCCTTTTCTTCTCTTCAGCGTCGTCGTCGTCATCATCGTCGTCGTCGTCCTCGTCATCCTTATCCTCATTCTCCTCCTCCTACGTTCTAGGAGAACTTATAGATTAGTGCAACGGCATCCGTATCCAGAGGTTCGATACCCGTGTAGCGCAGCATACAGCTGTGGAGAGGACACCTGTTTCCCTAGAGGTTTGGGTAAAGGTGAGGTGCTATGGAAAGGTCATGGGCCGCGCCTTCATAAATTCTGGGCGCAAGATGAGTGAGCATCTCATTTCCATACAACCAAAAGCTCAAGGGACTACCGTTACCTTGCCTTACCTTTAACTTTTTTCACCTATTTTTCCTCCCCTTTAAACCATTTGGACCATGCGACGCTTCAATCCTGATCAATTTTTAAAAAAATGTCATGGACTAGACCCCTCCTTTCCAGTTTCTTAATAAAATTTAATCTTGTTAAAACAATAAAAAAAAATAGAACGTCCATTACGTCCATGAAGAGTCAAAGAATAATTTACAAGTGATTTTCATCCAGAACTTTCGGAAATGGAAGCTGAAAAAATATATATATATTTCAAAGAAGGACCTTGAATATTATTATTATTACAAAAATAACAGAACAGCTGTGTGTGTGCGAACGTGTGTGTGTGAGAGAGGAATGGGAAGAATTTCAGCAGTAGAGGAATAACGATAATAATAATTTTTTAAAGTAGCTTAATGTGGATCATATCCTAGCCCTATAGGTAAGTGAGGTCAAGGAATTATCACAGGTGGGAGTAAAGAGACTTCGTATCAGCAGTCAGCTGATGTGTTCATGCTACTGCGAAATGAGAATGACCTCATGATAAGTGATTTCTTGTTGGCCTCCACATCACCTCCAGACACCATTGTGGAGGTAGCATTGCATGGCGGCGATGGAAAGCAAGATAACGGTGCCAGCAACATTGTGTCTGCTCGCAGTCTCCTCAGGACCACAGAAAGTACAGTGGATACCCGGGTACCGGGTGGTGTCGGCAAAAACTAATGTAACTAGGGTCCTCTTGGCAACAACCTTTCTCCCTCCTTTTATCTCCATTTTTAAAATTTTGTGATCCAAACTCGCATTGACTGTGTGTGTGCACGTATGTGTGGTTTAATTACTTATTCTATTAACCACCCAATGATAAGCATATCCATCCTCGCTATCCACTTCAACAGACAAGTGATGGTTGTGATTGTAACAGCCAAAATTTTTTTTAAAGGTGTCACTGTTGATGCTTTTGCATACAACTATTATTTTTATTTATTATTTTATTTTTATTAACATCATGGTTATGACCACAGAGTATGCACGGTTATTTGTGTAACTACAAACAAACAAGTGAAGAGAATTTTTTTTGTTCATTGGCGACAAATTCGTCATCTGCAGCAACAGCAGCAATAACAAAACTAAAGACAAGTATTACTATCAGCAGCAATAAGGATGCAGCACAACCAGCATCAGCAGCATCAGCAGAATACAACAGGGAGCAGCTCATGGGAGTGGTGCAAAGTGGTTGTTCTCAGAGTAACAAGGGCAGAATTTTAATCTGGGCTGTGTGCCTAAAATTACTTTTCCTTCTGAAACAATAAACCTTTTCTCTTTCTCTCTCTCCTACTACCCACCTCCACTTCTTACTGCTTCATCACAACATTTTTTGCCAGTGATAGTGCTTTCCCAAAGCAACACGACGAGAAACCTGTCTTTTGTCTGAAATCTTAAATTTCCTATTTATTTTGGCCTTTGTCTAACGCCATCTATTTCTTGTTTTTGTTCCATGCTTATAAGTTTGCATCCATGATAGGATCTTCATCCTTCTTCTTTCTTCTTGTTCTGTCTGTTTCTCCGTCGGGATCGGCCTTCTTGCTAATGTCTGTCTGATTCTCTCTCCTCTTTCGTCCCGAAATCCGTGTTGGCACTCGCCTGGCTGTGTACACCTTTCTGCGCTAACCTTATTTTTCAAACACCCCATTACATCATCCAGGTTCACAAATATACACACAGTTAAAGTTGTGACTCATCCTTTCTCTTCAATTGCCACCATCTGCATCGAAATTATCTCGCGCCTTTTTTAAAAAAAAAAGAAAGGTTGGGGAGACTGGAAAATTGCTTTTTGTGCGTCTAGCGGTTAAAATTACATACTATATATAGACATACATATATATGTGTGTAAAATTCGGAATAAATAGAAGATGTTTTGAATCCGATTTACTTAATTTTTGACCGACTTTCCTTCAAAGACGAATTGGAAATAGGTAGTGGTGTATGGTGTGGGTGGCGGGTGGATTTACTGAGACAAAAACTATTCAGATAAATATAGAAAACGAAATGAAAGTGGGTTGAGAGCGAAGGAAACTTAAACTTCCTATCAAATCGAGGCTGGAGAAGATGTAGAGGGCTAAAACTATCCGTTGGCTATATTCTCTCTGTAGCTTTTCGTCAGTTCTCGCTCTCTGGATGCTGGCGGGCCAAGTGTCTGGCCGACAACTTCAGTTCAACGACCCCTTGTGTGGCTAAATAAGCGTCTGCTTGTTTGTTGTTTCCCTGTTCTTGTGTACTGTATGTTGAGTGTTGCCATTTTTATCCCCGTGTCTTCTTCTTTAGCAGTAGTTGAATGTATTTACATTAGACTGTGTCATCGATGTACTAATCGTCTTTCAGAGAGAGGTGACCTCTGGGTCAAAGAACGTTGTCGTTATTAACGGGACAGATTGTCAAAGCGTCAGTCCCTCAAACTATTCCAAAGTTGTGTTTACTGGAATTTCTAGCTTGTGTGATGCAACAAGCTACCTTTCCTGACTATAAGCACTGGAAGACATCACTCATCCGCTACTTTCTGCCAAACTGACAAACTCGTGCAGTGAGCGAAATGTCATCTTAGTCCCGTCTGTTGACAGTTTAATTCTTTGCAATTGTCAAAAAGTCTTAGAACCTTGTGTGCCCTTCTCCACTTGTCCGAAAGTCTATAGACTGCGTGAAATTCCCTCTTCCCGCCTTCCATCTTTCATGCCCGTTCAAGTCCTTTACGGTGTTTTGTAATCGGCATCCCACCCAGGAATCCCACAGAGTGCTTATTGCACGCAATGTAAAGTTCCGCTGCCTATAAAATAGTCCAGTTTATTGCAGTTTGCATAAATGTTGCCCTGTGCCCTTTCACACGAAGTCCCCACGTTTGTCAGGCAGAGAAACGCTGCCCTGTGCCCTTCTGGATAAAGTTCCACGTGTTGCAGTCTGAGAAACATCCTCCACAACATGAAATGTCATGCCCTCCCGTTACAGTGTTGCAGTCTGGGAAAGCTCCGCTAGTTCTCTGCCATACTTGCATGCAGCGCCAGGTGAAGACAACAGTCACGTGACCTTGCTGCCTGGGTCTGTGGTCTTGGACTTGTCCCTGACACTCTTTCAAAACCATGAAACTTTTTCTCACACTTTTCGTATGATGTAGAATATCGGTATTGGAATAATCTGACATAGCATTTACACTCTACCTTTAAATATCCATTTATTACAATAATAATAATCATAATAATAATAATTTAATATAATAATAATAATACAGCAGTATTGGAAGAAAGTAATGATAGTGAGAGAATATGAGGGAACAAAGAAAAATTTAAGATGGAGGGGAAATCTAAAGAGACCCTTTTTCAGTCCACATGTACAAACTCACCAAACGCAAAATTACTCTTAATTTTAATTTTTTACAAACCACGTGAATAAGAGAATACTCCCGTTAATTACTTGAGCATATATTACAGAGATCATTGACCAGCCGGTTACCTCCAAAGTAGGTGTGGATGGAAAGTGAAGTCGCACAGCTCAGTCGACATCACAAAGGTTTCCTCTCTTGTGTCCGGTCCAACATTCAGGACCAAGACATCGCCCTGGTGCCGTTAAATAATATGTCAGATGAAACTAAGCTTCGTGGGACATAACTTCGGACTTCTAACCCTAACCAAGACTCTTGCGTGAAAGGTATTTTCGGGTGGATTCTCGACATGGGGTAGTTTCCAGACGACAAAACCGTTGTAGTTTCTGTGGGTTGTGCTTTATTGGCTTTATTGCAAAACACTGGAAATATTCCATATCGCATATCTTCGAGTAAGCCCGTTTTACATACCAGTAACATGTTCACATGCTGTGAAACTACGTTGTAAATGACAGACAATAACACGATAAAAAGGATCAATGTCACATCCTGACGAACGGGTTCGTGTAATTACAAGTTATTTTAATTTTAAATTTAGTAACTGTATTTCACATTGAATTTGTCGATGGTTTATATTAAAATAATAAATATTTCCACATGCAATTTGTGTGTGTGTGTGTGTGTGTGAGAGAGAGACAAATAAGACACACAGACATGAACGAATTTATGTTTGCTGTATTCAGTTTACCTAGCAGACGATCTCTCAAGATAATCTACCCTTTCAATACCCTTACCAGGGTACAACATACCTCATATTTTATTAAATACTTTGTGTGCTGTTCCAATTCACTGTGACTGGGATGCTATCACCGTTTTGAAAGTCTAAGCAAATAACAGCCTTCTTTTAGCAGATAATTAATCTGCACAGGAAAAAAAAACATTTACCTCGGGCTAAAAAATGGATTACTCAGTATGAGCATGTGATCTCAGTTCTGCTATTTACTGTTGTCATGGTGATGTAACATATCCATCCCAACCTGACGCTCTGAATGTGACCTCGGTGTACATTTTTACAAAGTCTCGTCCATCACGTGCACATGTTCCTTACTTTGTATGCTAGACAGTTTTATTTTGTTGTTATTATTGTTGTTGTTCAAATAGCTGAATAAAATAGAGAAATGCTTTTTATGTAATAAACAACTGGTTATTCAAAATACTCCACTATTTTGCTTTTCTCTTTTCATTGACCCAATCACATCAGCACAAAAATCTGTTTTCAAAACATCAATATTTCATCGTAAATATATAGATATACACAACAATATTTCGTCACAACATTACTATATATCTCTTTGAAAATACCACTATTTCGTCATAGTCTATTAAATATTCCTTACATTTCATGATTTTTTTTTTCATGTCCATCGCTCTTTCTTTTGTTCCAGACTTTTTTCCCGCAGACGAGCGTCAACATTTCTTCTCAAGAGCTTGGTTCTTAAAAGTAAAACTCAGTTGGCAAGGAAACCAGCCTGTCACCTCCCTGATTGTCCACAAAGAGTTCGGAACCTTATGGTTCAGGGCTGAGCGATCCCAGCAGACGACAGCTGTAGAGGACGAGGCATGGGTCAACGTCTGGCCAGACGAGAGCGCGAGAGAGGAGCGAGGCTGTACCACCAGCAGCGGGCGGAGGAGGCTGTGGAGAAGTGGAACCATTCCTTGACGAGGCTCCGCGACCCTCGCGACAAATTTACGGTAAGAAACCATACAGAAAACTCCCGAGTCTAAACTCATACATGTCTCAGTTCGCTGGCAAAGTTACCGGAGAAGTGGGATGCGAAATTTGTAATAATAAATAACGAGGATAGAGATGCTTAAGAGGCTTGTATCTTGCAAACATGAAGGATTCTGATTTTTTTAGAATTAGCATGTAATTATAATAATGAATCAAACCTATACAAATAATTTTTCACGCTACAAATCCATTAAATTAGAGATTTAAAATATAAAACAGCTTTATTTTAGCACTTTCCTAGAGTACAATAGTCATCTGTAACCTCCAAGTAAAAAAGTTTGATGATGATCTATGCTGTTATGTAAGGCAGTTTCAATATCAAACTATCGCTAACGGATCAATGATAGGACTTTTTCTAAGTGTATCCCTCGAAATTTCAGTTACATGTGAGGCGTTACAAAGCTACATAAATGTTTGATATTAATATAAAATTTGAGGTTTAATTTGAAGTATATAGATGAACCCCAGCACAATTATTATTTGGGGAGGAAGGGGGATTTATCTACAGTATGGGGTACCATCGTACGGATCCACTCAGTACAAGGCACAGGTGACACAAAATCCAATCAAATTACTGAAAAAAATAGAAAAGACAAAATATTACACAAAATCCCGAATATTACGGACAAAATTGCGGTTGTGTTTATTTATATACAAGCTGATGTTTACAAGTATATTCGCTGCATTATTTATTAATGTCCATTTTCATATAACAAATCACGTAGATGATTTTGACACTATATATATAAAAATAGCTCCGAGTGGGCAAAAATTGTGGTTAGACATGAGCTTCATTCTCGTCTTCAATTGGTTCCACAGACTACGCCCTATGGCTGTAACTTTGAGGGTATACCAAAAAAAAAAATTGTAATGTTTGGGGTATACAGGTAAACTTCCTTTTTCTGCAGGTAAATGGTGATCTTTGTCGAGCACTGTGTGAACTAGGCAAGTTTCGCGAAGCACTGGAGCACGCCGGCCAGCAGTGCGGACTGGCAGCCGACATCGAAGACCCGGCGATGACCGCCGAGGCCTACCTCAACATGGCGGTGTGCAACCTGCGGTCCTGCGAGTTCTCCAAGGCAGTGTCGTACTGCAGGTCTGCCATGCAGGCTCAGCCAGAAGGAAACCCACTTTTAGGGTCAGTGTTTGCACCCTGGATATGTCTCGAGATGTTGGTCCCTGACCCTACCCAATAATTTTTGGGCATTAAAGTGACAGACGATTTCATGCCTGACATATTGTGCAATGGCTGCAAGTTAACTCGTCCTATTCATCTTTCTGTCTCAGGTCCTTGCACCTGTGTCTTGGCGACGCTTTCTTGGGTCTCAGCGAGTTCCAGAAGGCGTGGAACAACTACTCGCGCGCGCAGGCCCTTGCGCAAAGCACGTCGGACCGGGTGCTAGCCATGCACGTCCAGGCCAGCATGTCGGCCGTGTACACCGCCCTCAACGACCACGACTCGGCCATCAGCTGCTGCACGACGGCCCAACAGCTCGCCGACGAGGTCAGCAGGGCGCGGCCATCACCGGAAGTCGCAGGGGCCGTGGCGCGCTTCCGCCGTCGCCTGGCAACGGTCATCGCGCATCCTTACCGCAAGATCGGCCGGTACAACGAGGCCATGGACTATTGCGAGGTGAGATGGAAAAATATTCTAAGCTGTATAACTGGTATGTGTATGTATGTGTGTATATATATATTTGAAAGTGTTTTCCTTTTCGACCCATTTATTTATTTCGAAAACACACACACGGGGCTAAAAGGAAAACAATTTGACTTTTTTTTTTCTTACCCAAGATTTACTCCTGCCGGTAGGAAGGCATTTGTTTAGACTCCATTACTTTTTTCTTTGGCATACCAGCTTCAGAAAACGGAAGAGCTGGTTTATAAAAATCAAGATTGCTGTGTGAGTAGTGGGCCTTTGCTTCTGTACTGTACGACCTGCCGACCGTTAACACCGTTGCGCACGTTTCTGGATGTTCTTGTGGTCAACGGCGTTGGTCGGGATTATCTGATAATCGACATAATTAATAATAAAATGTATTGATCTCAAATAATGATTGGTGCTGTTAAGAAATATATTTGATTTGAATCTTTTTTAATTAATTTTTAAATTTTCAAATGTATGAGAGATAAACTTATTGGGGCGTGAATTGTGGAGTGCACATCTCCGCTTTCACGGCCACTGACAGCAAAGGGGTTAAAAGCGCGATACTTTTGGCATGAGTCATTCCCGTCACCCTGCGCGATGACTTTCAGATGTCGGAATTTCGCCACGGTTATCCCTTCCTCCCTTCTTTCCATGCATATCTTGCAAAGTGAGGAACGCAGCACACTGAACGAGACTATTTAAGTCTTTGAGACTTATTACTTACAAGTTAATTTTCCTTTTGATAATTGCCCGAAGAGAAATATTTTCAAGAAATCGGTTAACTGAATGACCTATTTGATCTTCGCGCCCTTTGATCGCTGAATTATTGGCTAAGAGGGAAAAAGCCATTAAGAGACCGTGCTTAGAGGAAAGCACTTACTGGAACTCATAAAAAAACGACAGGCCACCCGAGGATCGTAAATCCTTTTGCTGATGCAAGCTGAGGTGTTGCTTGAAGACTGCGACCAACGGCCTCGTCGACTTCATTGCGCATGTCGCCATTGAAATTGCGGTGGCTTCCTTGGCAACATCTTTGCCGGAGGAAAGGGTCCAACTGGAACTGTTTTTCAATGGAAAACTATACATAAACTTCTATAAGTTACATTAGTCTGCAACAAACACTTGGGTCCAAACGACATAAAATTTTTGGTGAAACAATTCTTTGCGACAGTGATGTACAGGGGAAACCTTTCAACCGAAATAAAAAGAGGCTTTAGTTACAAAGTCTCCACCGACTATTCTACTCGGCTTTCTTGGAAGGTGTGAGACAGGCTTAAAGGCAAACAATCCTCATGAGATCGACACTATAGTTCTGTTTAAAGACAAACCAGACCTTTACCACCTGTTCTACTCGACTTTCTCGGACCGTGTGAGACGTGCTTAAAGACAGACGGCGTCCATGAACAGGACCCTGGAGATGCTAAGGTCAGCGATATGGAGAGAGATTTTCTGGAAACTACTGTCATCCACTCCAGACTTACAATTCTTTCAGAAGAGACAAACACTCCTATTCCCGTTAGGACATATTGTAGTCGTCCATTCTCTCCATCCTCTGTAACTACTGGCTGTTGCCAAGCCCAGTTAATCTGTAGCCAGCAACCTGCTGTAACACAATGCCTCTGCTCCACCCGTCTGGAATTCTGTCTAAACACATGCATGCAGTGTTTGCGGCTTTCTATTGCAAACCCCTTGCAGGGCGTGTATCCTGCTCAAACCTCTACCTCCACTATGTAGTATGTACATATACAGAATGTCTCATCTTTAGCGGGACTTTGCGTAGTTGTTATATGTAGGAATACATATGTGAGTCTTGTTCAAGTCTCCTACAGTCCTTTGTTGATCCCAATGTTCTTGCATTTCATCATTTACCCATTGTAATGTCCCATGTTTACTCCTTTCTGATTCAAGTCATGTTTTCAGTACATGTTTGACTATATGTTCCTCTTTTACTATTTTCCTATAACCCTTTCGTACCCATCCACACTATTTTCTGTATCCTTGTTTATCTGGATGCTAACCCTTTCATTTCTTTGTACTTAAAGTTTTAATCCTTTATATTTTATAGCCTTTCGTTATTTGTGCTTTTAAATATTCTTCATTCCCCCTTTCTTCATTGAATACATTTTCATTCTGTTTCCATTTTTACTGTGTCGGTATTTTCAGACATCCTCTCTCTCTGCATAAGATACATGTGCATATCCCTCGCTGCCTTCATTTTAACTCTCATCTTTTTATGTTCTACATGCTTTCTTTTCTGTTGATTTTTTTTTTTTTTTGCAAGTCCCTTGTTTCAAATGTCCATTTTTTTCACATGTATTTTTCGTCAAAACATTCTTATTTCTTCGTTTTTACATTCAGCTTTTGGCAGGTTTCTTTTTATTTCTTTAGATTATATTTTTCAGTTGCGGTTAATTGAGTTGTCCCTCAAATCCTTATCACACTCTACTTCTTCTTCTCATATTATAATTCATATTTCCCATTATATCTCTCCTCGCCTTCCTCTCCTCCCTTCAATTTCTGCGTGTGTGTGGTTTTTTTGGTTTTCACATTTTGTGCCACTTCATCATGTCTTTATTACCTGGATTTCTCTCTTCACCCAGTCTACCCAACCTTCGTTGTCGTAGTCAGAAATGTCATCGTCTCAACAACTGAAAAATGTTCTCGGATTGCTTCGGCGACTTGCGACAGTCTGCGTGTATGACTGGCTTATATAATTTAACTTTTTCATAAAAGAAATTTTAGTTTTCACAGAACCTTTATCTACTGAAAGCTTTAAATTGTCCTGTGTAAGTACTCCCTGACTTATGTCTCCATGGAAGGATTGACCTCCGATACGCGTGCATGCTCAAACCTACCACGCACGCACAAACATCTCTCTCTCTCTTTCTATTATATATATACACACATACACGTAAACACAATCTCTCTCTCACACACACACACTAACACACACATTTTCACGGGTGTAAAATCACACTTACATGACTACAATCACACCCAACACACACACACACATACACACGTAAAACACAATCACTCATGCACACACACACACATATTTATGCATACACAAGCGGGTGCACACATCCTCCCATCCCTACCCCGCCAGGCACGGCTCCGCCAGACCGTTTCCTCTCTGCACCCTCGAGCCTCGCATGACGTTGCTTCGTCGATCAAACGTATTGCACGTGCGTCGGGCGTGCTATTTATAGCGCACGGCAGCAGCACGCGCGTCCAGAGTGAGGCCCCCTTGTTGCAATTAAGCGCAAAGCCGGCGCACAGGTGGGGGACAAGACTCGCAGAGTAATTCTGGAACTGTACCAAACCTTCGCGGGCCCGGGACTCGAAGACAGAAAGCAGAAGATGTGTTGAACTTATTGCTTATTGCTTTCATCTTCCCCCAGCACGCGCTGTCGCTCCCAGTTTTAATCAGCGCGCGAGCTCGGTCCTAATGAACCGTGCAGATTTCTCTCCCTCCCCCCCTGTGCAAAAACTGGAGGCCTGTCCTTACCTGGATGATTATTCCACTCGCATGTGGTCGCACACATGATAGTTTGTCACACAGAGTTCTTATTTGGCCACACACGGTTGGTATGTGGTCACGTGACGCATGTCCCGTTAGGTCATAGGTAGGTCTCAAAAGGTCACTTGCAGTTTGGTGGTTGATGCAGAAATGCAGAATTCTATCTAGATGGCTTTTGTATAACTGTGTATGAGCTCTTGCACACTCACATGAACACACATACAAACACACACACGCACCCACATCAACATTCCACTTTGGTGGTTAGCCTTTCCGCTGAATACTCCAGCATTGCATGTTTCTTATTGTTCAACCTTCAGCACTGAGATCTGAGTTAGCCTATTTATCACACCCGTAAAGCAAAACAAAAACAAAAAAAAAAAACCAAAAAAACAAAAGGCCAGTAAGACCTACTTGACTGGGGCCCAACTGTTGTGATTGAACGACAGCCAAGATCCTTTCCTGCGCGAAACTACTACTTTGCTTTTGCCCATCTGCAATTCTTTTGAATCACTTCTGCCTTAGCGAAGACATTCTGATTGCTAAGAAAGCGAAAGAAACAAAGAAAGCACACAAATCATGCGCGGACTATATTTTACTGCGCTCTTCTGTGCGAAGGCGGCGTTGAGTTCTCGCGGAGGTTCCCACACCCGGAGTTGCGGAGCCGAATTTAGCAGCCATAACCTCCCCTTTTAGTTCACTCTTCTGTCTGCTGATTGTTTAGTATTGGAGGCGAAGGGGGGACGAAATGTTACTTCGCTGCAGCAAACCGCTTTTCAAATCGGAATTGCGCCCAGTAAGCATTTCTGGAAACTTCAGAAAGTTTCCTAACCTACAGTGACTACTTGACTATGTCGGGGCTGGCACCCGATGGACAGAAGAAGAAGATGTCGCATTCATTGAAATGAGGGATGGAAACTACTAAAGACAAGATGTTTGTCGCCCATATGGCTTCCAGGTCTGAATACAATGATGAATTAGGGTTTGGATGACATGAGAATCTTTCAAAAATAAGCAAGACTTTCATCTTTCATTTTTTGCCTACAATAAGCAAGACTGGAATCTGTCGTCTATAACCTAAAATAAGTGATGTTAGGCTCTTTCTCATATTGCCTAAAATAAGCAAGGCTGCAACTTTTTTTAATGTTCCTTAAAATAAACAAACGTGCGATCTCCAGAAATTGCCTAAAATAAGCACGATACGAATCGTTTTTATATTGCCAAAAACAAGCAAGATTAAAGTTTTTCGTTTATTGCCTTAAACATGTAAGATTGGAATCTTCGTATCGTTCCTAAAATACGCAAGCCTGCAATCTTTCTTCTATCGCCAAAGAAAGTACCCCTACACCCCCACCCGGAGATGAGACTGTTTCTTATATTGCCAAAAACAGAAGTAAGATTTGAAGCAATCACACGTTAGTTATCGCGAGTGAGCGAAAGAAAAAGTAAGAGAGGGTGTAATGGAAGGAGAGAAGGAGGGGTGAATAGAAGGAGGTCGGAGGATTTGGGTGGGCTAGGGTGGGAGGAGAGGGGTGTGGATCATGAGCCAGCAGGACAAGCTGCGTGGGAAATTTAATACGTTACGCGAGCAACACCGGTCTCTCATACCACGTGATGCTGCTATAAAGCGGGTAGACTAGCCTTACAGCTATAAGCGGGTAGATTAGCATTACAGCTATAAGCGGGTAGACTAACATTACACTATTTTCCCCATGAAATAGAAAGTATCAAATCGGTGTCTTTTAAGCGTATCACGTGATACAGTTCCCTGCTCGTAAAAGAAACGTTTGGCGATGACAAAAAACAATGGCGATGACAAAAAAGACGCAAAAGAAACAATAGGCCCTAAAATGACTTTTTGTTGATTGAGTGATTGAGTGATTGATTGATAACTCCGAAATGCTTATTTTTTTATCAATATAAGGTTCTTTTTTTAAAACAAAAGCCAATAGTAGTGCCATTCGACTAAAGATGATATTATTATTATTGGGAGGACGTTTGCGTCAGTACCCAGCTGAAAGTTGTACAGGTTGCTTCAATATTTATTTCATTGGAGAAGCAGAGCACTGCATAACAATGGTTGCTATAGCAAACTGTTAGAATGGACATGCAGAGATGTAATATTCCTTGTCCAGAGATGACACGTGGACATTTTCGTGAAGCGATATTTTGAGCTGAATCAAGCAAACCGAGATTCCGCATGTTGTACGGGTAGTCTGCTCAAAGCTTAGAGACGAGACGGGAAACATGCTCGAGTGCGTACGTGCGTGCGTGCGTGCGTGCGTGCGTGCGTGCGTGCGTGAGAAACAGAGAGAAAAAAGAAAGAGAAACTTGATATTTTCAAGTCTTCTTTGAAAAAAAAACTATAAAAAAATGCCAACTCAGGCAAACACATATTTACTTTCGTTTGGAGACAAAACTATGTACATCTTTCAAACCCTGCAACGAATGTGAACAAGTTTATAGGGTCCTTCCATCCCCATTTAAAAAATATTATTCAGCAAGAAAAGGGAGGTAAATCTCCATGTTTCCTTAGATGGATCTCCTCTCTGTAGGTTGCGCTTTGGTCCTTTAACTTCTCCCGCACAGGGATTTGAAATGACCTGACAGAGCCTGTATTTTTAATGCCGCAACCGCATTCTCGACATGCTTACGCAGCTAAAATTAGTCCATGCTTCATATGTGTATGGTAAACTTGTTATGCGCGCATGCATGCACGCTGGTGCTTGCACGTGAGAAATGTTCAAAGGAAGCTCGTGCAAGAAGTGAAGGTCACACTCTTTCCGGATCTCGACGTGTTGAGGCCGGGATTCCTACAGAGGCCTCCTCCTCCTCCTCCTCCTCCTCCTCTCACTTTTTCTCCTCCACCCTCCAGGGTTCGGGTAGGGGGAGAGGTAAAGAGGAGAGCATGCACAGTGTGGAGAATTTTAAAAGATCCCATTGCGTGATGGCTTTTCAAAAATGCGCATCACATAAGAATCACGGTAACGAACGCACGGTCTATTTTTGGCAAGACGTGGGAAAAGCGATTGTTGCCATTTTTATGGTTGTCTACTGCACGATCTTCTCTCTCTCTCTCTCCATCCTCCCCTTCCCCTCCTCCCACAACACACCCGTCCATCCCCGTCCCCACCCCTCCACCACCAATGCCTCTGTCTCGCGCACGAGGTCTAGGATGCACGTGTGCATGCAGTGCAGGCTGCTGGTGCTGCTGGTGTGTGGGTGTTCAGCAGGATTCACACCAACACACCGATTGCCTACCATGCATTCTGGACGTTTCCTCTTCCTGGTGACGCAACCCTTCCGCTGCACGTGTGAATGTCTCTCCGTGGGCGTGTGGGCCGCCGTGGCCTCCTTCGTCCTACTCTACCTTTTAATGCTGTTTAAAAATTAAAATGTAAATATCATTCCTGCAGAAATGATCATCGAGGATGCGATCTGTGAACTGGCTTCCGGCCTCTGTGCCATCTGGGGATTGGGTTTTATCTTTATCCAATATGCGGGGAATGAAAAGTCAGCCATTAACATTTCAACACCGAAAGGAATAGAGTTCAATTCCAGGGTCTTAGACTGACTTTTTCAAAAATTAATAAAGCAAGGCAGCATGCAAAGCTTTCTTTATAGAGATTTCTCTGTTGGTGAAGAAATGCTGATGGTAACAAGGATGAGGAGGAGAAGTAATTTAAACGTGGATGAATCGATGGCTGGATGCATGGACTTTGTTCTTGCAAATCTTCTAAGCAAGCAAAACAAAAAATTATTCGCTGGTCAATGGATGTATGTGTGGTGGACTGCACATTTATATACAGTCATGTAGTTATGGGAACCGAAGGAACTGGTGGAACTATGCAACGTATAAACAGTCCTAATAGTATGATAATAATGAAGCTCCAGAACCCTTTCAAACTAAGGTGGCATGAACTCAGTCGTATGTATTACAGGCTTGGTGCTGTAAGATTATAGAATGCTTCCTGAGTTACAGATTGAACAAACAGAATAAAACACGATTTTTTCAATATGGTTGGTGTAAAGCGATGGACAATTTCTCTTCATATCGAAGCTTCGTCCATCCACAGTATTAGAAAATAAAAGCGCAACATTACAATTGCTGTATATTACATTTGTATATATTTTATGCCTTCTTGCTGTTATTAGTTTTGCATGAGCTAACGAATAAATAAATAAATTCTGCGCTGGTGAGAATGATTATCAGGTGTGTTCAGAGTATATATATAGAATGCTGTCCCTGTTATCAAAAAAAGTAGTGTTCTCAGTTAAACACGTGAATGTCCTTAGGTATGCTCAGGACAAGAGAACACGTGCAGTGTTCTTCTCTGTGTTTGGAAAACATGTAAAGTGTTCTTTTAATCCAATCCTCGCTCTTTGATACAGGACGCCATGAAGGTGGCGCTGCTCCGGGGGGACCGCCCGGTACAAGCCGAGTGCCTTTTCATCTTCGCCGACATCCACAGAAAGCGATGTGATTTCGAGGTGAATCTCTCTCTCTCTCTCTTTCCTTTTCTCCAGTCGTCCAGGCGTGGAATGTTCGTGTTTTGAGAAGCCTGTGTTAAATCTCAGTATCTTATGAAAGCAAGCAGCGTCGAAACGTCTTCCCCTCCCCAAAATAAATAAATTAATCCTCCTTTTGTTGAGGGTCTACATCACTGCCAAATATAAAGGAAGAAATAATTATGGACCATAGTGTGAGGCTTTCTTTGAGGGTTGGAGAGATAGAAGCGACTTATAAAATGTGTCCTTTGTTTGTAAATACATTGCATATGTAGAAATGAATAAATAGATATTAAAATGGGATGTTGGTATGTGTGATTTTTGTGTTCGCAGCGCGCGAGGCCTCGCTATGAATCTGCACACAGCATCATGACGGAAACGGGTGAGAGGCTTGGACAAGCACGTGTACTAGGAGGTCTCGCCAAAGTTGCCTCGTCACTTGGTCAACCAGACAAGGTAGGTAACTCTCACACAGCTCAAAGGTGTACTAGGGTGCTCGTTCCTTGTCACGTGACTGGGCTGAGCTAATAGAATCCTCCTCCTCATCATCATCCTCCTCATCCTCATCATCATCTGAGCGAACAACAAAGTGTAAGAAATAGCCCACAGATAAACCAGCGAAGACAATGGAGGTGAGAATCTCAGCTTCAAGGCAACAGCCAATGAGGAAGCTGTTTACATGTCCCGTGAACATCACTGATGTCATGGTCTTTAACTTCTGTTCACGGGGATGTTTGCAGGCTGGTGTCGCAGCCTCATCACCTGTAGTTGGGGTAAGGTGGAGAGGGAAGTCGGGTGAAGTATTGCATTTTAGTAGATCTCAACGTTTTCACAGCCTTCAAAATCCGTGAACAATATTAGCCAATCAGAAGACAGTTTCTGTAGTTGGGAGTGAGGGAAAGGAGCTACAATGCAAGAAGAAACTCAGATGCTCTGTATTTCAGCATTTTTAATAATAACAAGCTCCTCCATGCAGACAATCAGCTATTTACAGCATTCTTCCACCACCACCCCTGCTGTTGTCGCTGTCCTTGTTGTTGAAATCTTCTACTCAGCAGGTTTATTATAAAATAAAAGTACATTTTTAAAAGAAAACAGTCATCAATAAATGACTAGTAAATAAACTGTGAAAGTTTTGTTTTAGAAGGGTTTTAATTTTTTTTTTATTTTGCACAGCCAGTGCATTTTTACAATGACGCATGTGAAATAATATCACCTCTGCTCCTCACATTCTTCTTTTTTTTTCTTTTCCTTTTCATCTTGTGCGCATGAGTTGAAGGGGTCCTGTTAGCAAGGGTTTAAAGTTCTTCAAAGATTTTCTTCTTCCTTGATTATCCCAGCGATTATCACTCATACCGCCATTTCTTCGTCCCCTTTTCCTACTTCTGCTTAGCCTCTTCGTCTTCTCTTCCGGCCACATTTTCGGTCACGTGACTTGGAGGAGAAAGTTTACCGTAGCCTTATAGTCTTTCATGCTTTCCCCCTCTGTTCTTTTGTGTTGTGTTCTTCTTATTATTATTCATTTTTTTTCGTTCTTATCTCTTTCCTGCACACGAGACGTGAACAATTATATCAAACGAGGTTTCTAGCTGTTCTTCACAAACCTTTCCTTTTACATGAAGGCTTTAATTATGTTTAATCAGCGAACAGAGCTTTTTTTTCCTTTCTTCCATTTTCCGTTTTGTCCGATCACTTCATGCTGTCCCAACTGTTTATCTTGCAAAAGCAAATGGTGAACGTGAGACGAGGGTAGCGACATAAATGGAGTATATGATCTATAATTAGGAAAGGTAGCTTTAGAGTTAGGAGGAAAAAAATGGTGAGATAACGAGTTGAGAATGTACGAGTTGAGAATGTACTCAAAACATACTGACCCTTCTGGACCCTCGAGCGACCGTCACATGCAAGAAACATACAATACACATACTATACAACGCCAGAAGAAAATAGGTATTGCTTGTATTCATCTGGGTGGGTGAGTGTGGGGTGTGAGAATGGTATTGGTGTTCTACGCCCAACCAGTAAATCAAAGCAACCAGCTCTGTGTGTGTGTGTGGGCATGTAGATATATTATAGCTTTATATCTATATATATATAATTTGTGCGTATATGTGTGTACGTTTACGCACGGGTGTCTACGTATTCACATCCATGTGCGTGTGTGTGTGTCCATGCCCAAAGAAGCCATGTGCTTCGTACATCTGAAGTACCTGCTCCCGGGTAGCCTCGGCGTTGAGCGCGGGGCGAGCCGGCTAAGAAGCCTTTGTGTTGAAGAGGTTAGGTTGGAGAGATGAGAAAAGCGGCCAGGTAGGAGGGCAGATAATCAAAAGAATGTGGAAAAGGTTCACCTCTGCAGAGCCTCTGCGAGTGCCGTGTAAGAGGAACCCGTGGGAAAGCGATGGGAAACGCGCCAGACACGCGCGCTATTCCGCGTGCAGGCGCGTGCATTCTATTTATAGACGACCTTTCCTGCATTTATGCCTCCGCTTGTTCGTCGTCAGTCCTTGCAGGCAAAACGAGGATAACACTGATGACTAGAGGGCGCTGCAGTGGGAGGTCGGCGTGCAGAGAAGGGAGGGGAGGGGATTGGGAATGGGGTGGGTCGAGTTGGGCGGTAGGGGTCAAAGGTTGGGGACACTTATCTTACATGACTACCATTATGTATAACCCGTTTATTTGCTGTGGTGTGTAAAGTAAAATCTGATTTTAGAACATAAACTCTGTGTCAAAACTTGTCATGGGATGATATCAGCAGCTAAATGCAGACATAAAGGTACAGACCTTGTAGGAGGGAGTGAACATTTCACACGAAGACTTTTTTCCTGCGACAAACGCTTTAGTACAGAAAGGTTTATAAACAGCACTCAATCACTTGTAATAACAATGTAATTTGCTTCGAGATGTGTCAAAAAATAAAAAAAGTATATGTTGCTATTTGTAGTCGACCACGTAAGATTTTTGTTTTGTTTTTTGTTTGTTTTGTTTTGATTTGTTTGTTTGTTTGGGGGTTTTTTTTCTCTTTTTTTTTTTTTTTTTTGGTGCAGTTAGTTTTTTGCATCGAATCTAGTGAGCTTCTTTCCTTTTATATATACTGCAAAGTTCGTTTGTCATATCCTTGCTTGTTAGAAGCGATGTATGTTCAGAATGTAACCTCTCTCTGTGTATGTTGTTTATAGGCGTGTCACGAAAATCAAAGAGGGTTAGTCATCCAGATTTGTGGAAATAGTAGCTCGTACTGAGGTATCCTTAGAAAAAAATATCCCCCAGCTAGATATTTCAAGGTTCAAATCGTGTCTGTTTCCCTCAATAGCTGTTCGATCTTTAAACTTGAAAGGATATCAAGAACCAAATTTTGATACAGTCCGACACTTTCTAATTGTACTTTTTTTCAGGCAATCGAGCTCAACGAAAAGGCCCTGGCGATAGCACAGAAGATAGGAAACAAGGTATGGAGAACAGATAACTTCGGGAAATTATCAATTAAAAATAATTTTTAAACTGCATGAAGTGAACTTTGACCCTATCCACGTCTATGCTCTACATCCTGCGTGCGCGAGAGCGTGCATGCATATTGTATAGATTCACCACTTTTTAGTGAAATAAAATAAAAATATCTTGAGTCTTCAACAAATAAACAAACTGTTGCACCTGTTGTAGCTCGAAATGTTGCGCTGCCACGCGCGGCTACAAGTGTTGTATGACGTCACTGGCGACGCGTCGCTGTCCCACCGTCACGGCAGCGTGGTGCGGCAGCTGTGCGACGAGATGGACCTGTTCTGCGGGGTCTGCGACGACATTCTGGGCACCACGCCGGAGAACGTGGAGCCGCTCACGTGCGGACATTTCATCCATGCAAGGTACTCGAACATGACGATGACAACGATGACAGGATCCTTCTATGATACATGTTTGTCTGAAATATTTCATTTCGAGATACGACAAAAGTTGAAATAAATGAGATGTACAATTATACTATAGATAATAATTATAATAAATAATTCAATTTGACTCTCTGCAGGTGTGTCATGCACCTGGCGCGCTCCACTCTGGGGCGATCCGGCCGGCCCAGGCCCTGCCCTGCATGTCGTCGACGCGCCTCGGCCAATCCGCTGCTTCCCTCTGACGTCATGGCGCTGACGTAGCAGCGCGCCCTTGGCACGCCACCCAGCGGCGACGTCCAACAACCTGTGTAGTGTCCCCGACCGACCGCTGATTTTTCGACACGACCCGCATCTCCCTGTAAATGTTGATCATCCTTAACTTTCGCAGTGTGAATAAACGACTCATCGTCATAGCTTATCACACGCTCATCGTAGGAAGCATCACGTCTGGCCTCATCGACTCCTTTGTACTTCTAACCTTTCTTGACTCACCCCGTCTCATTCTCCTACCCAGCACCCGTCCCCGAGAGCTTGAGAGGTTTTTTTTTTTGTTTTTTGTTTTTTTTTTTTTTTTTTGTTTTTTGTTTGTTTTTGTTTGTTTGTTTGTTTGTTTTTGTTTTTTGTTTTTTTGTTTTTTTGTTTTTTTGTTTTTTGTTTTTTTGTTTGTTTTTTTTTTTTTTTTTTGTTTTTTTTTTTTTTTTTTTTTTTTTTTTTTTTGGCAGAGGGTAAGGATCAGAATAAGTTTCATCAGAAGTTGAAGTTGGTAGTGTAGGAGAATGTACTGTCATCGACTTCTAATGCTGTTGCTCTTCGAAGAAATCCTTGACTACCCCAATGTGACCTCGCCACCCTTTTTCCCTACCCGTTATTTCACGGCCTTCCTTACTTTCCTTAAACACGTTTAGTGGTAAACGACAATAAACTTAACTTGGTCGAAGCCTACTCTGACAGTACAGATATTTACAGTCTTAGTTTGTCTTCCAGCTACTTCTGATTAATGAAATAGTTTCTAAAAATTAACCAGAAAACACACACACACACACAACACACACATATATATATGCCTACACACACGTACAAAAAAGTTATGGGGATGGTATACATGTTCATGTTCACGCATCGTTCATTTTATAATAACTGCTTTTTTCAGTACCTGCCAAAAGTTAGGGAAGCCCAGTTTTTGTTCCCCAAGACGCGGTATGTTTTTTCGCTGGAACGAAATGTGTACTGCACTGAATGGATTTATACTTTGTGTCACATATTTATTCATATATATCTTTGTTGTGTCGGTCCACGTAGCTTTTGTTAAACGCAAAGGAACAGAAGGTATGGAAATGTTCAGGTCTTTGAAAATATCCGGAGAATTGCTAGCAAATAATGAGAAAGGCAAAGGAAGATAAAAGTCATCGGCTAGGAGACATCTGAGACAGATCATCTAGAGAACTATTATCGTTATTGACATTCTTTTTCTTCCGGTGCCGCTTGTCGGTGTCTTCTGAAGATGTCTGACAGGAAAAGCAAAATGAAGAAGAAATCAGTTTTTTTTTTCCATCTTGTGATAATGTTCCAAGCGAATTTTCCCTGTGCACACGACACTTAACTGTTACGACAGCTTGACCCGGAGGTCACTGGAAGGTATGGGAGGTTTTTGCCATGAGGATGATTCTTCGCCTGCAACGTGGACGAAGAAAGGAAACAACACTTTTTCTGTTGACAGTTACTGATGTAGTCAATAGAAACATTTTGAAAGACGGATTATCTATCTTTAAACAGAGTAAATCAACAATCTATTCTCTATCTATTTTTTTTCCAACTCTCAGAATAATACCTAGCCAGCAGAAACTTTTCTATTCTCTGATTAGCATGACACTCGCCATGTTAGCACAGGACACAGCTTCAGACTGGGCGTGTGCAACAGGACAGAAAATAAACGACTACAGAAGAAGACAGGAGGTCAGTGCTTATGCAAAACCCAAAGGTCAAGCCCCAGCGTGAGGCGTGACGGCCTCGCAAACGTTTCACCAGACGCGACTCACTTTGTGCATCCAGATCATCTTTTCCACTCAACTCGCCGAGCATGTGTTATTCGTTACCAACTTAGACGCGATTCCACTTTTCGATGACAGACCCGGACGCTCAAAGACTTTCAAGCGGAGGGCGAGAAGGGCAGGCGAGTCTCCCCCATGCCACCTCCTTGTCCTCGCGCCATCTCTGTTGAAAGGTCTTTAGCGGCTCCTGGGCCACCACTTCGCCACTACTTGTGATACTTTCTTTCCAGGGAGATGAAAGTTTTGTTCAAAACTGGGCCACGGTTTAAATCTCATGTTACGAGATCCACCACCGACTCCTCCAGAAGCATCAAGAAAAACCAAGAAGAGCAAAGTCTCTATCTACTCAGCACAATGCAACAAGAACAAACAAAGACAAGAAGTCCCTTTCCGCTGGTCAAGAGGATGCGCCCTAGACCCTCTTGACCACGTGAGCAACATATCACTGACGTTCCAACGTGACGTCACGATGGTGTCATTTTACCGTTATGGACTGCAACGAAGTTTCGATCGAAATCCAGAAGGGAAGTCCTTCTGTTATTTTCTTAATTTTTCTCCCTTTCCCGAAACCAAGCCCCCCAATTATTGTTAAAATTTTTTTTTTTGTCTTTTTCCTTTGGAGATTCCTTCGACTGAAAAAATGGCATGTGTGGTGTCCTCTTTTTAAGATGTGTATTGGAACCACAATTTTTCTATTCTCTTATTCTCTTCATTCACAGCATTGTTCCTTCTTTGCAGCCTCTTCCTTTCTTTACTTCTTTTTTGTTATTTTCAATGATTATATTGTTACAATTATTATTACTGTTATCTACCTTTCTGTTCTCTAGCAATGAAGGCTATCCTTCAAAAGCTCTAGAAATTTGCAATAATTTTGAACAATCAACAGAGAATGTTTTTTAAGGGATGCAATATTAGATAAAAATTCTGATCTGTGATGATCGCCATGAATGTTTGCAGTTTGCGAAAATGAAATGTGTGTGAATGCAAGTGAATGATGAAATTGCTTTTGTGATAATTTTACTAGAGGGTGGAAAAACAGATTTGGATTGTGTGAATGTACTTTATTTTCTGATATTGCGTTTGTGCGTGCGGGTGTGTGTGTGTGAGTGAGAGAGTGCGAGAGGGAGAGAGAGAAGACCGAGTGCTTGCCTTGCGTTTGTGGAAGATAGTTATTGGGGAAAGCAAGAGAATATGAAACATGTAACAAATGTTTGATACGCATTATCTTGTTTATTTTTAGCCATGTCCGCCTGAATGTGAATATGATGCAGATGTTGAACACTATTGTTTATTTGTGCTCTCTGTCTCTGTCTCTTAACTCCCCCCTCTCTCTCTCTCCACCTCCTCCCTCTCTCAACGTGCAATACTTACTTCAAGTAAGCCTTCATTAAACATTTCTAAAGCTTTTCGAGCTATTTACAGCAAAAAGCATACGAAATTATATTACTACTTTATTTTAATTAGCTCATGGAAATAATTGTGCCTTGCACAGTTTCATTAAGTGTTGACCACTTAATATATTAAGTTCACTTCCTAAAAGATCTTCAGATCTCGTCAGAATGTCTCGAAAAAATCCACGATGTATTTTTTAGTGGTTTAGAAACCTCTTTTTTTGAAAATTGATCAGTTCCGTTTGGTGAGCGCTGGTTCGCCATAACAAGTCATTAAAAGCAATGCAATTTTTGTAAGCAGTGTTCTCCTGTGTTGCTCTCTGTTCTCTGACATTTTAATTTCTCTTTGGTGAAACTTTTTTAATGGATGGGTCTGTTGAGTTGGATGTCTGAGTAATATTTGTCATATTTCTAACGATTGTTGAGTCTGGAGACAAAGATCCGTCTGCCCACCATCACGTGATTTATCGCGGAGGTGAGAGCTGCGATCCGTCTTCGCGATTCCTTGTCTTGGCACGGTGAACCACACCCCTGTGGTTCTTGGCTAAACAACCTTTATTTATCATAGTTGACATGAGCGTTGTTCGCGAAACATTCAAAACATGTCAAGCGACACAGACTTGTGCGACTCTTCCCTTCTCACGGACTAGCACACACACGTACACACAAACACAATGAATAATGTCGGACACACAACATACACTCGTAAAATCCCATAATCCCTTTCATTTACACCTGTATGTGCAGAACACAAAACACAGTGACACACACGTTCACAGCCATCATCAAAGATTGTGGGAAATGTTCCAATGGTGTTGGAGTGGAGTCTACAGTAAACAGCCTGTGAAATGGTTTTATTTGTTATCTCAATATTAAAGATTTAGTATCTCCATGTTGTTCTCCACGCAATCGAAAAGCATCCTAAGACAACAACCCCTTCCGTTGACTTTATTTGCTTATTATTTACTATTTATTTACAGACGACATTTCTCTCGGCATGTGGCGTGACCAGCTTGCAGTAATATAAACTCAGCTCCTGGCTCGACATTAAACAGCCACCAACCATTATTTAGTTATTTCGTTTCAACAATATTTTTCTATTTTGTTAGAGGGAAGTGAAAGAAAGATTTCGTCCGTAACTTGATTACTTTTACCTGATTTAACATGAACGGTTTTCATGGTGGCTCGGCATACAAATGTGCTGATATTCAGAGACTGCTCCCTTTTATCGTGTCGCAAACAACAATTTTTTTAGTGGTAGGAGAGCGAGAATTATTGGCCTTCAAATCACTTACGCGCTGTTTACTTTGCATAGAATCGGGCTGAGACCTTCGTGTGAGTTAAAGGTCTAGTAGTGTACAATTTTGTTTTCCTAAAGACTGGATAAAGCTCAAAATTTGTTTCCCAAAAATTTGGATCCTCGAGGTACTCCCCTACAAACATCACTATGCACAGACAGAAGGCAAACTGCTGACGTCACGTTTGTACATGCGTACCTCGAGAACGGAAAGGGAGCATTCATCCAGCTGAGGGGAGATACTATCTAACACTGAGCTTTACCCAGTCATAAGAAAACAAATGTGGCTTCACTGGACCTTTAAGACATCAGGTAAAGCTGCATGTGTATGCCATGCTTCCGCCGTTACAACAAGCAAAGCTAGGAGCTGTAACTAACGTAAGAAGCACGAACTTGTATTACTGGACTGCTGGCAGACGATTTTTTTCCAGTTAACTGCTAAAACGAGGCATGAGACTACAAAGCTTCCGGTTTATTCACATTCTTTGTTTAGACTCGCCGAGACTAACAGCGGATCACTTCGCTAGAGGCTAATCGTTGGTCTCGGCAGACAGACAGCAGTCCACCTATACACGTCCATGGAAAGAAAGGGGTGGAGAAGGTATTACACCAGTTAGTTGTCTCCAGTCCGCCCATGAACCTGTAAGTTAGGCTCATGACCCTTTGTGCGTTGCGGCACTTTTATTCCTGGGAGGTTATAAACCAACAATCAGGCATTTCTCGTTCAACGACCTGTCCGACCACACCAAGCCTCTCTCCCACTCTCAAAACCAAAGTTGTACACCGAGCAGAAGACAACTTTCTCTGACTGTTAACCTATCCGCCAAAATCTGAGTTGTGCTCTAATTTCGCCAAGAAATGTGAGAGGTAGAGTTGCTCGCGGTCCTTACTACCTCGGAGGTAGCGTTATTTGCGGTCGGTAGCTACGGCCTGTAGAGAGGAGACAGGGTGATAAGCAAGGGTCGGGGTGTTGGGTGAGCACAGCACGGGTGCCAGGAGTTCACGGCGGTCGTGGCTGGTTGTTGGACACAAACGCAAGTCGCACGGAAAGCGAGAGGGAGACCTGAGTTGGAGGTAAGTAGCAACATCACAGCTTCTTGAAGGCGTGTATGTTTGTGTATGTACCTATGCATGTGACTGCACTCATCATAAGATTGAAGATGAAGTACATGTGTCTCCCTGTGTGAAGGAGAAAGAGAGAAAGAGAGAGAGAGCTTGATGTAATTTCTCTTTCATAGCACGAATCACTTCTTTTTTCCCTACTCTCAACAATTTTATTTAAATCAGTCATAAACATATTAAATGGTAAGAGGCAAAGGAAGAATAACACACTAGTTGTCACCTCGGCACTTTATCTCACAATTTTGAAACAGCCGTTGCCTTTACCTTTCTTACTGCCTTTCAGTTTGAACTCTTTTCTTTCCCTCATTCGCTTTCCTGGTCTTTTTTTAAAACTCTTATCTAGAGTTACGGGCACTGGTATGATATGTAAGGACCCTAAGTACCCATTATGCCACGAGTAAGAATTAATGGCCTGTTAGTGGAGGCTAGCTCCGTTGGCTACGTCGACACGTCCACACTCGGTCCTTCACCGTTGCCACTCAAGAGCACTTCAAGAGTGCACGACGCATGCGCGTGGCTAGAAAAGTGTTTCACTGCGTTTTAACCCCACAGCAGACCAAGGCCACGAGAAATGTGAAAGCCAAAACTATCATAATTATAGAAAGAATCAGAGAGAGAGATATGAAAAAAAAAATGAGTATTGAGGACAATAGACAAGAACAGCAACGAAGGAGACGAGGGACTGTCGACACATTTTAGAAGAGACTTGCGCCCTCTCTGTTTAGTCCCGGAGAAGATAAGCAGGAGAAAGAAGATGCTTTCCATGTTGAGATGCTTCTCTTATTTGATGAGTTCTGCTGTTTCTTGTCCGACAATAACAGAATTTTTTTTTAAATGATATAACCAGAAACCTTGTGAGCTTTCCGCAGATAACTCCTCGTTCCAGATATTATCTCTAACGACTCATTTCATTTTCGAAAAAAAAAACCGAGCGCTTGATGGCTAAAAGCAGCTGCACTCAGTAAAAGATATTGTTGGTGTGACGGATTCTTGATTTGTCGCGTTGTGTGCCGAAACCTTAATGTTGAAGGACAAGATGCCGTTTAGAAAAAAAAAAAAACAAAAAAAAACAAGCTTTTGATGTGTTTCTTTGGTGCCAATAAAGCCAAAGCGGCGCTGGCCTCATTGAAAACAGCACTCATCAAATTAAAATCAACGCAGTGTTTAACATTCTTATGTAAAAATTTATCTTCGTTAATATCACCTGAACAATTTGTGTGGAGAGAGATGAACAATCATGCCCTGACGCCTACTCTTAAAAAAAGTCGTTGGAGGCATATTTCACTCAAGTCTAGACAAAAAAAAAATTCACTCTGCTCCTGACTCTTAGTCACTCTCTTATTCATGTCACATTTTCTGTCCGCTGATTTACCCTCAGTCAAAACCGCCAAGCAAGACCTGGTGCCAGTTCCTTGGCATTCTTTTGATGACAATGTTTATGTTAGTGTATCTAACGAAAAGAAATTTATTGAGAACAATTAAAGTTAAAAGAAATTTTTACGACAACTAGAACTTAATCCTTGATGGGCAGATGAACAAATGCAAGAATGATGAACTTCTCTCATGTCAGCGCTGCGACTTTATGACCTGAGAAGTCCAATAGTTCTGAATACCCTTTCATCATCTCTGCACCCTCCCACATCCGATTACAAGTGGTGGGACATCTTCCTGGCTAATAAACCAGCTGGTCAGTCAATAAATAATGAGTCCTGTCCTAAACCCTTCAAAAAGTAATGAGCACTGTTCTCAAACCCTCAATACCAGTTCGTGAACTTCATAACAAAACGTTTCCTCTATGACCTCTGGCCTCTGTTAGTCAAAGTATTCACAGAGTATGTTCGCGAAAACCATCTCTTAAACATTTGTACATGGGTTTCCAAGCTTCGCGAATCGGATTATATTATTTTAAGGCTCTTTTTAACCGGACGAAAAATGTTTTTGAGGACCTGGCTTTAAATTGAATAGGTGGACTGGAATACCTGTGTGAGAATAGTAACCGTTCCTCAAATCCACCATTGCAATCTTGATGAATGCTTTTTCTGGACACAGAGGTCTTCGGTCACGTGATAACTGAAATTGGAGTTAAGAGTTCAGTTATTAATTTTAACGGGCAAACACATCATGAGCTTCTTGGCACCGTTGTAGTTCTGGCTGCTGATTGGCATATCAAGGTGTCGTTGGTATAAATGTGCTTTGAACATTTTAGGAAAGTGTGGGACACTGTTATCAGCAAGATTGGCATAACAAATGATGTAGCACTGAAGTACCTACACGCTGCAGATATGAAGTTTTGTGTACATTTATTTTAATCACTATAGGACGATAGATATGTGTGTCTATATTAGTCAAGAGGTGCGGAAGCAGATAAAATTATCTTATGTCACGTTCATGATTCGAAAATTTTTCAGCGACATTCACAACTCGAGGAAATATTCTTTAAGCATCGTTAACAACAGCCCAGTCATCGTCCTCAAAATGAAAGAAACGAGGGAAAACGAGTATGTGAATATGATTGTTGACACACAGAAGATTTGTAAATACACATTACTTTATACAGTTAGAGGCTACAGAAGCGAATAAGGATTTATACAAAATTAGAGAAGTATGCCATGTGAAAAAAAAAAACTTCGAGCCCACCTTTGATTATTTGGTAAGGCTCTGTATAATATTAAATAAATATTATCATAGTATTCTTGAAAAAATAACCATTTTCAATATCTGATGACAAATACCTGTTCCCGCTGTTATTTACGTTTTAATTTCTCCTAAGATTAGATTATGTTCACAAACTGTATTTTAATGTCCAGTTTTGTTGCTTATACTCATTCTCGTCTAATGTCTACTCCTTCGGTTGACAGCATGTGATCGCTGGGATGTAAGAAAATTCCTTTCAGCCCCAATATGACATTCTACCCTTCTGCAGGTGTATTTGGACCTCATTGTATCAGTCGAATCTAGGGGTATACATCGAGTACTGAACGGTAAATAAACTCAGGATAATCCCCACTGCCCTTTATATAATCCATTGATTAAGTCTGGCGTTTACAAAGGAGTACTTCTCAAGCCATCACACGGCCTCAGTCCTGCTCCCAACTCGCGTGACAGCAAGATGTAGCGTGAGTGAAGTCGATTAAACTTGCCTTGGCACCAGCCCCTACTCGATGAACCACTCCTTCTGCCCTTTGACGCCTCGTTTCAAGACCAACAAAGGGTGGTGCGTGTGTCGGATGAGATCGTGTGAACGTCAACGACTCGACGCAAACCTAAAAAACGACAAAACCGTCAGTTTATTTTGCACGTGTGGTCGCTGACATTAAGTCCATGAGCTGTTATTTGTGGACTATTCTCTTGCGTTTTCTTGGGTCAGCGAACGCCGCTCTAAGGTCAGTTATTTCGCCTGAGCTGCTCTTGATTTCATAACGTGGAGTCCGACTACAGAAAGACTGTAGTGCTTGCAACACAGCAGATTATATGGAACAAGAAGCATATGTCATCTGGTAAAGTTCGTGGGGAATAAGTTTTTTTTTTTCACAACAAGCCAGCAACTACATGACGGCAAAGCAGCCAGCTCTTATAAACAGATCCCACATGCAGAAAAAAAAACCAGCTTGCCCGAGACGAGGTTTGAACCCAGGACAGTCAAACCTTGCTGTATTGGTGACAGGTGCTAACCGTTGCGCCAGTGGACCACCCGGGGAAAGAAGGAGAGGGGCTGCCTTCCATCTCCATCAACGAGTATGAGCAGTATTCAGCACACCTACACGTCAGTTAAACGACACAGTGTGCACTCAGGTGCTTCTAAAACTGTTCCTACACGTCTTCAGTCCTTTGTGGCCGAGCCTTCACCATGCAGACGCTCATTATTCTGCAGTTCCTCGACGTACGTCGATATTTATTTATTTTTCTATACATAAATAGCCTTGTATGATCGGAAAATTCTGAGCATTGTTTAATCGAACTTCTTTTCTTTTCTTTGGTTATATTTCCCCTTTCATTTTTTTTTTTGAAGTGGGAGACGGGAGTTGTTTACGTAACCACCCTGGCGGGTCGCCACTTTCTGGCTGCGAGGCACAGACAGCGAAAAGGACAACAGCTGCGTCACTTCCAGCCTCAGCTTATCAGGCGTTTGAGCGCTGGCTGCGTGATCAAAGGGAGTCAGGTGAATGTTTTAATCACACGTGTGGCCATCTCGCCATCAGGGGGCACGTGCTGACAGGAAGATGATCCGATAGGAGGATCTGCCAGCAGGTGAGAGAGAAGGTGAGTTACCTAAGTGCTCCCTTGGTTTGTTTTTTTTTTTTCGTTTTGTGTTTTTTGTTTTCTTTTGTTTTGTTTTTCGTTCTTTCCTTTCTTGTTTTTTTTTTTTTTTATTTTTTGCAACCCAAAGATGTGTGCTGCTATCCAATATTCAGCTCGACGAAGGTCAGGTTGTGCTGGAGCGACATTTTTCTCGCCATCAAAACACCCTGGACCTGGCGCTGACGCACTTGAGTCGCATATAGCCGTGTAGAATGACATCTTTTACCTAATACTTTTTCATGATTTTCAAACTGGGTGCAAACCGATCACAAATATTGGGTTAATCAGCAAGTCGACCCCGAGCCTTCCATTTTCTAGTCTCGGCTACACTCGACCGAATCGACCCGTGGGTCACACACCTTGTAGCACTTTTCAAGCACTCGTGCGCATGTCTTAGTGAAATCCACACTTGATCTCGATAACAAAAAGTCAATTCTCGTTGATCGAGATCGATCGGAATAACGGGAATAGGCGCGCGCTTGCATGGACCTCGTTCAGACGTGTATCTGTGACGTCACTAGAGCGCAGCCAAACCAAACTGACATTCTGTGACCAAACTATGGTTTTTTGACACTGAACCAGATCTCTGTTTCAAACTGCCATTCTATTATTCATTTCTGTTCCAATTAAACATTTCTGTGACAAAAACATTAGCTCAGGAAGGGCAGGGTTAATAACGGGAAAAGCACAGACAGCATTCTTCAGGGGAAAATTATACGAAACTGCTTTCATAAATGATATTAGTAACTTCTCTATGTTTATGGTGGCAGACGAATGAGTTAAAGGAAAGGAAGATATTCTGAAGAATAATGAAAAAGATAGCGAAGACTATGAATAAAATAGATAGGATGAAAGAGAGAGGAAAATCAAAAGGAACTTCATAAGGTGTCTAGGCTTTCAGCCCTGTGGTCGGTCTCTTACCTGGTTGCTAATTTTAATGTTTTTTTTTAATTAAAACCAGTTGCCACGCTACAAAACATAGAAGTGAGGATATAATACATCAGGTTTCACAATGTGTCCTCCTTAGAAAAATAACATTTTACTAACTTCAGAACGGAATATAACCACTAGAGACTGTCCTTATTGCTTGAACACAGAAGTAAAGCGAAATCCAAGTTCTGTAAGTCTGTTCTGTATACAAAGTAAGCCAATTTCTTTAAAATATACATCTCAATCATCTTTACTTCAGATCATTTTTCTCCTGTCAAAGCCTAACGGTACCTTAATCAGAAAATGTGTCAACTTTCACATACTTTACAGTGATACCAGATGCTAGTCTGTAGAAACCTCAGCCTGTCAGTCTTTCCTTTGTTGCTCTGCTGTGTACTTGAAGATTATTCGACTTTCTAAATTCTGATTGAGACTGTCAGCCTGATGATTACATATTCCGTCTTATTCCCTCAACCACCCCTCCTTTTTTTTTTAATGCAGTCTATCATATTTTTGTTGTTGTTGCTTGTTGTTGCTGCTGCGTTATATAATCATTTGTTGTCGATTAGTCTTGCACTTGTTCCCTTGCTTATGTTGTCTAGCATACAAAACATTCTGGGTTTTGTTTGTTTGTTTGTTTGTTTTTTTGTTTGTTTGTTTGTTTGTTTTTGTTATATAATAATTTGCTGTGATTAGTTTTTCACTTTTCAAGTCTCTGTGTATTGACTCCCGTTTCAGACCCTCTAGTAACGGGCCTAAGTCTTAATGAATAAAGCTCAGTCCAGCACTCCTTCTCTCCCCCTCCTTCGCTCTTCCAGCCCTTTCTCCCCCTCCCGCCTCCCTTTAACTCCTCGTGCGATTATATGAGAAGATAAATCACACTACCCGTCTCGTCAGCACCCGGTTATTGAGACCCTTCCTTTGTGCGGTATGAGACATTTAAGATGTGCCATACGTTCCCTGATATACGATCGCATACAAGAGTTAGTGACAGCCGAGAATCTTTCATAGACTGCAGCGATAAAATGCGAGATGGCCCTTATATTCACCCTGAGTATTTGTTGTCTGTCAAGTGCAAGGAATATACCCGGCGGAGCAATATTCACCAACGGATTCGATTTCAGAGCCAAGGCCCAGCACTGCGCTCTGCTCGGCGCCGACGTGTTTGGTTACCTCCCCTTATTTTCAATTGGTGCTGCACTTGAGTCATTCTTTCGCTCTATTCGCAGCCGAGTGCCGTCTCTGCGAGAGGTAGGAATCCCTGGAGGGTAGACACCCCACGGACTCACTTCATCGAGACTGTGTTACCCAGTGCTCAACCACAGGGTGTCGTGGTGTCACCTGCTGTGCGAGTGCATGCCTTCCACTTCCTGAAGACAGATGGTAGGAATCTTAGTCTTTAGCTCTGTGTTTGTGAGTGTGTGTGTTTGTGTTTGTGTGTTTATTTGTACGTGCTTGTGTGTGTGTGTGTGTGTGTGTTGCTGAAATCTGACACTGACATGTATTTACATTTTACATCTCAACTTCATCTTCGACGCCTTTCCATTTACACCTGAACTGTAACACAAATATTGTCTAACACTTCACTTTACAGACAAAAGGAGTCACTTAATCCATTTACACTTTACCTCTGAACTGTAAGATGTCCATATACAGCAGTCTATAAAAAATGTTGGCCTGTGCATGTCTGTTTGTACACGACCAGGTTATCGCTCAAAACGTCACGCCTTGTCGTCTCATGACGTAAGAAACCTGATCCCCTCGGTGAACGATCTCCCTTCGATCCTGTCCTCAACTCGCCAGGCTAACCTTTCCAAGGCCTTGAACTTTCAACCTGTTGTTCGTGCGCAGCGTGCATGACGTTCTGCAGGACAGCTGACGCTGCTCGGTCCTCGATCCGGTCCGGTGACCGCTCGTCATGCCCTCGCGCGGAGACACCCAGCTACAGCTCCTCCCGCGTGCAGCGGGCCTCTCGCCTCAACTCTATTGAGCAGGCGCGCCTGCAGCACCAGCTGCACCTGCTGGAGAAGGCCTACGTGCACCAGGCTCGGCTCACCAATCAAGACATCCGCCTCACCTCCCTGGCTCTCGAGTACATTCAGGTGAGCAGTCCTCCTACGCGCGTGTATCTGTATTATGTGTGCGCGCGTGTGTGTGAATGAGTAATGAAGTCAATTAAATACAAAAATATGACAATGTTCGTCACCTTCTTCAGCTGTTAGCCACTGTCTCTTGCTCCTGACGATGATGAAAACTTGACCAGTTCTCTTGCACAGGCGTGCAGTGGACACAGTCCGGAAGGTCGGGGACCTGTAAGTCCGCAAGGAGGTGAAGACACGACCCAGCAGGAAGACCCTTGCTTCTTGTACGGAGAGCGAGTAATGAGTCGCAAGGTGCGCCGCATGGCTCGTCCCCAGTCCGCCGTCGACAGGCCCATTGACCGCCGCAACCAGTCATCTGACATCTCCTCCAGCGCCTCGGTCGACGACAGTGCCGGCGTGCGAGTCAGTCTTCCTCCGCGTCCGCAAAGTAGCCCCGCCAAGGGGCGTGCGTGGGCCTGGTCGAGCGGCGAGGAGACTACGGACGGCAGCATCGGGTCAGAGGTCGACCTCGATCGGCCTCAGAGTCGCGCCTCTACGTCAGGTGCCAGCAGGCCCCCAACGCCGGGTAGAGGACGGCACTATTTTCACTGACTCCCACCCCTGGGAGAGTCACTCCGCACCAAGCTTGGGAGGACGACACAGACGATGTGACCCGCAAACTGCTGAAGGCCCAGAAACAACAACAGCAACAAGAAGCTCAGGGACAGTTTCTACACTCGAGAGACTCTCGACGTATGCGGTTTCAGACATTTGGGAATATTTCCCGTAATCGGCTCTCGCACTTGCCATCGTCTTTGACATCTCCAGTCTCGTCTGGCCGACAAGGAAGCATCACACTGCCACCCGACACGCCCTCGGGACCTACGATGGAAGATCGGAAACCAGTCTCTCCAAAAGAGAGGCGTGCCCGGTCCGGAAGCGCAGTTCTGGGAAGAAAAGCTGGTGTGGCGGACATCATGAACCAGCCACGGGGGACCTTGTCTGCAGCGGCCTGGCGACGGCATCTCGCCAATACCCAAACTGCCTCGAGGTCTTCCGAATCCCAGAACCAGATCCTCATGGAGGCACGCAAAGGGAGGGAGAAGGAAAAGCAAGACCTCATGCAGCAGAAAGTGGAATCTTTCATTGGCCAAATTAACTTATGGTGACCGGCCGATGCTGCTTTTGTTGGCCTGTTGGACAGTTGACCTCGAGATTGGCCAAAATCCTGTTCATATTGCTGACAGCCCAAGATATCGTTGATACGCCAGTTTAACACTTGTGACTTGCTCAGACCACATTCATCAACGAGGTTAACTCTTGAACTAACAGAATAACTTAACTCTTTGTGACTGCTCACATCTTTCACTCATTTTAACACTTAGTGACTTGCTGAGGCCTCATTCACTGGCAAATTGATTGACTGAGAATGCGATTATTGGCCACTTTCAACCATAACCGGCTTCACTCACTTCAATGATAAACTAATCCAAAGCCGCTATTTACTTCATTTACTTACCGTTCGTGTCCATTGTTGATGACTTGTACCTTACAGACTTTGTTAACTACAAAGTTTAACTTGCTAATTTAACTAAACTTGGCAAAGAATCACTGCTTATTTTAAGGCTTACTGTATTGCAGAATTGCATAAATTAAGCAACTTAATGCCATCATCTCAAAGCGAAAATGTTGATGCTTGAAAATGTTTCCGCCAACGAAGGGGTTATTTCCTCTGATCTTGAGAATTAGAATCCTAAAATAATCTTGACCCACACATTAAAAAAAAACAATAAAACAATTGACTGTTAATGAATCGCTTAACAGTTTACAGACTGAGTGTTAGTACTAGCTTTAATTTACAGTGCTTTCAATTATCAGGCTAGCGTGAAGAAAGATTTGACACGAGCATGTTGAGAGAATCCACTCTTCCCTCACACACCCAGAGTGTGAAAACGGACACAGCCTGATGAATTTTATCATGGGGTCAATGCTTTTGATGGTCCACAGAGAGTTCTGCGTCATACCTGGTTATAGAAACAATGGACGAAAATTCAGACACGTGATTTATTCCTCATTCTAACACTGCAGCTCCTTGTACTCAGGATAAACAAAAGCAGAATAAATTTTATTGTTGATGTTTATTTGAAAATGTGATGAACAAGTACAATGGTATTGGCACATCAACACCACATGCTTATAAACCAAGCAAACAATGTGCTGACTGAAAAATTTACATAAAAACTGCAGGCTTTTACCTTGCATTTGAAGGAACCAAAGAAAACAAATCAACTGAAGAGGTTTGCAATATTGCACAGGTTAAAATGCACAGAATAATTGATTGAGATTATAACAGAATTCTTCGCCCGTTTGTTACTAGTGCACTTCAACAAAACAACTTTATACACCTGGAAACGAATAGTTACAAAGAATATTGTTTGCCTTTCTCATAAAATGGATGCATCTGTGTTCAGTGTTCACAAGAATGCACTGAGTATTTGGCTGTATGGTTTGCTGAGCAGGAGGCAGGAAAGGCAAAACCTACCAAAGGTCTTGACAGAAATGCAGATTCTTTTTGAGAAAGTCAATAAGGAAAGATGATCCTCCTAACAACCCTAAAACATGGGAACATCTGTGTTAGAATGTACCATGATTCATTGTATTTAATATTTCGCACCCTTGCACTATGCTTCATTAGTGAAATGCTAATGGCAATTCAGCATGTACCACTTTTAAACTCAAGAAAATGAGCTTGTGGCAGATCACCCTGATGAGAAAGAAAATCCAGAGTTCCTAGGTTATTGTCTTTTATCATCTCATCTTATGTGACTGAAAGGATTGCTGCTAACATATGCCATATTTCTCAGTTCTCTACCCTTGGACCCACTTCTGCCTGCCTCTTCTTCCCTCCCTCATGAGCTAAAAATACAGCCATAGAGTATTGTGCTTGTATGAACACATCATAACACATTTTTGGAGGAATCTGGGAAAGAAGTTATTAAAAAATATACAGTGGTAAGTCAGAAACAAATAACCAAGATTTACAGTCAATACAAAACCTGCCCAGTCAAAGGTAAGTGAGGAAATCATTGAACAATTAAGGAACAGAGGTAATAGGTATGAGAAGTTACTATACATTTGACCAACAGGTAAAATAGGAAATAAAAGCAATAAAAAGAACTTGCTACAAAAAAAAGACTTAATTCAAAACAAAATACAAATGTGAAAGGAAGCAATCGAGATGATCAAATTGCAAAACTCAAGAGCAACAATGAAAATTTAACTGCCATTTTGTGAACAGCTTGCAAGGACACATCACGTTGAAAGCAAGCCTTAAAAAAAAATGTGACAGAATAACCCAAAGAAATCTTTTCTGTATTTCATGTTGTAGGTTTAACCATGCTTTTCAATGTGCTGTTCTCATCCTCAGGCATTTAAAGCCTAAAATGCTCCTAACTATTTATCTGCATGCAAAAACAAAATATCCAACTGCGAGTGGGAAACAGTGTGAATATGTATTAATACATCACATATTAAAAAGTATCAGACAGAATGAGGTGCAGATATGATAACTGTAACACGTTCAGTGGTTCTGATTTATGTGCATGCATGTCATAACTCTAAATTCATCATGCTTAAGTCAACTTAAAGGACAAATTAGAAACTTAAAACCCAACTTCTAGTATACCAAATATACAATATACCAAAAATTAAAAAGAAATATTTTTTTTTAACCACCTTTAGTTTTCAACATTATTAAACAATAATATCATACAAAATGTGCCATATGACATGCTGATGCGGAGAACATTAGGAGCACATACAGTTCCAACATTCATATGGTTTGCAATACAAATCTAATGGTCCCTTGGTGCAGTTTTTGAAAACACTGACATTGCATTTCACTCTGGTACAACTTCCATTCCATATACACCGTAAGCTACCAATCCATGTAATATATTATGTGGACATTCAGTTCAATAAAAATTAATAACAGAGGGGTTTTTTTCTTAAACATTTATGACAAAAAATGACTAGACAGATTTTGAGGAATTTGTTTACAAGACGAAGCAACTTGTGTCTGCTACACTATCACTTCTGCACAGCAGCATATTCTAAACGTTATTAATTTGCCTTAGTCTATTTCTGGATACCAAAACTAAATATGCATAAATACTAAAATATGGCAAAACATCCATGAAAGGACACATTCACTTTTCAATGTGTGCACACACACACACAAATACCAACACACACTTGATCTCACAAACTAGTAACAGGAAAACAGCACAAAATAATCAAAATACTGTTCCTGTACAACAGCAAATGAGTAAGATCTTCTTAAGTCTTCAGCAAAAAGTGAAGACTTTTTATTATATTAAAGCTCCGTCTATCGAAACAATCTGTGTGTATGTGCATGCAAGATCTGGTCACGTAAACTGTAACAAAATTTGCAGATTTTTACTGCCCTCACAGAACAAAATCATCTTCAAATACCCTACAAAAGGTCGCCAGAAAACAACAGTGCAAAGCTCCTGTAGCAAAATCTTACATCAGACTAACGAAGCATATTTTGTTACAAACTCTAAAACTCTAAAGTACAGATTCAGCCACCTCAACCTTGAGCTAGCCTCATTAACTGTTCAAGTATTTATGAAAATATTATGGAAACCACCTGAGCAAAAGTAAAATATCTTGATTTCACATCTACCTTGACACAAGTGATCCACACAAACTTTTTACATAAACGGTGATTTTTATAAATTCACACACAGTTTCACACATTTTAAAAGGTGAATGTTGAACAAATTCATTGTTTGTGACTATGACTGTAATTTCACAAGTGAATGCAGTTTCTCTTGGCACCATATTCCAAACTAACTTGAGAAATGATTTCATGCCTGTATTCTCTGAGTTCAATTCTCTAACTTGGTGAACTTTATCAAATCTACTAACTTGATAACAATCTCATGCCTCGCAAGAAATCTCTCAACTACAAATGACATTTTTTTAATGCAAGTACACAGCCATCAAACAGAACACACTGAAATCCAAGTTATCATATCCAACCAGTAAATCTTGGGAAAAAAGGACATTTAAAGAGATTCTTCAATTTATTAGCACTGTCCACATCTGGTTTAATAAATCTATGAAGTACAGTACTTGTGGTATTGAGTGAATAATTTGGAATGAAGGAAAAGGCAAAATGTTTTAAGTTTGCAGGATCTAAAAGTTTTCCTTTCTACCGCAGACACCAGTTACATTAAAAGCAAACAGAAATGTGGCCATGTAGTTACTTTGACATCCATTTATCAAGCTCTTTTAAAAGTATCTGAAAGAGCTGTGTAATTCACTCTTATTAACTCAGAATCACAGATTCCTAGAACTGGAACACAATTCACACTTGATCATATAGCAAACAACACATTAAATTTTCCAAAACTGAAATAATAATTATGCCAACATGGATTTCCAATTTTAACATGAAATAAACTTTGTTTTTCAGGAAGTTGTGCATATGAAATGTTGACCTTAAAAATAAGGTTTTTAAAATTTATGTCAAGGAATAAATTGATGAGGAATCATTTCTAACATCCCTCATCCCTTTTTGCATGCATGCACACGTACACACCTACAAAAGAACATGATTCATGGAAGATATCCCCCCAAAATGAGTAACAATGTGTGAAATCGTAATGAGTTTTTATTCTGATGAAACTAAGACTTAATACCTGTTCAGAATGCAATCATCTCACTCATAGGACACCAGGAGCCTCTTCTGGATTACATCAAAGCAAAGAAGCTGACCATTAGTGGATAAGGACTGTACTTCAGATGAGATCTGAACCCAGAACACCAAACAGTCATCTCACTGGTGAGAAGCACTACCACCAGACCACCATCAGAACTCATGTAATTTGTATGACACATAAACATTGTGACAAAGTCTGCTAATATATGCACACATACATGTAGCATCTGTTACCTAGGTCTTATTCATTATGCTACATTTGTGTTTCCCTGAAAAAGAGAGCTAAAATGTTCTCTTTCCTCTCTCCATTCCAAATAAATGTGTGGTATGAGTGGGTGAGTTGAGGTCGGGGATGTTATCACATGCAAACTTATGGGCATATACCGTTTAAGGTGTAATGTCAGTAATTATGCTGAATTTGGTGCAACAGAATAAGCAGCTTACAAAAAAAGTCAAATCAGTGTCGTGCTATTTTAAGAAAACATCAAACTGCTATACACTAGAAAAATCCAGATACAATACTGTCCAAAATTCAGTTGGGTAGAGGATGAAAAGAACATCAACTAAACACACTAAGATGGCAGATTATAATAGGTTTTCATGCAAATGTTTCAAACACCTCATCTACACAGATTTTACTCTCCACACTTGACGTGCCATGTATAGTATTACTCAGTCCATACAGTCCTCTGAGATAAAAGATTGAATGTTGTGGAGCAGGAGGTAGATGAAGCAAGATGAATGTGACATACCAGGATAGAATGGAATGTAAAATGTGGTATGCAAGTGTTCAAAACGAAATACAATGAGCTTTGAAAATCCTTCAGGGCACTGTTGGGGCTTAGCACTCAAAGACGGACTAAGACAACCACTAAGACAGAAGCTGATATTGGCAAGTCTTTCTTTGAAAGCGTTGATGATGTTTAACAAAATGCAGATAATTGAAACGATGTAGAAAGACTGTGGTTTAAGCTTTCACAAGCACAAATATGACAGATTTACTTCATAAAAGTACTGTGTTGGACTGATCTTCTTTAATATCATTTAGCACAGATGCATTGTAAACTGCAATGATTTGCCAAATATGATGACAATGAAACCATTTCTTACCATCAGATGATAATTCACAAGCCTTCTAAACAAGAAGCAGCATGAATCCCCTCACCCCCAAAACCTAGACCAAACTCTTAAGATGGCAGACATCAGATGCCAACAAACAGGAAGCAGAAGATATTTGATTAATGCAAAACGCTATTGTTTCTTCCTATGTCTGATTGATAAAATCACAGCAGGCATGATTACTTGTTTATTAAACAGGTGGCCAGCCACCCCAAGGAAAATATAACTTCTCCAACTGCTTTGGATCCTTCATATAAGCATTCCTCCAAATATGCTATAAGCCACCGGCTGTACAAATTAATTCACATCTGTTAACAAAAATTGCCCTAAGCCTACCATGTGGCTTGTATCAGGCCAGAAGTTCCTGATTAGAAGTTCTTATTTTATTTTACTAAACTTCCACACCAATACCAGAGTTCCCTCATCCCAAATATCTTTCTGTTCATTCAAATAGGTGGCTTAGTTAAAAGGTTTTAAAAAACCAAAATAACCTGTCCAAGTAAAAGTATTTGCTCTAAATAGCAGTCCATGGAGACTTGAATAATATCAAAACATCCATCATCAAGACTCAGACCTCCCACATGCAAATCTGATTGTCCCCGAGATGATGCATTCCGACAATGTAACACCCAACAAAACGTTTGCCCTCTGTCAAAGACCAGCATGTTTTGATCAGCAGTTCACAAATTCTGGAAGTTTTTCTTGTCAGTTAATCTGGTAATTGCTAACAAATTTGTAAACACACTTCCTTAAGCCATGCAAGGAACTTATATCAAACAAGCAGCATAACAGTGCACTTTTCCATGAAGTCCTCATAAAGGTACTTTTGCCCCTGCTGTGAAAAGTTCCATACAATTTTTGTCAAGCAGTACAATTTTCTACAAAATGTACTCACAAAAAATAAAAAAAAAACCTTTCTGTCACTACAGATGTATCAACAACAAAATTTCTTAAACATCCTCAACACATTATTTTTTTTAAAATATGGTTTAATAGCCACATAAAAAGTTAACAAAGAAAATAATACATTCCAGCTCCATCTCTAATGACTCAATCATAATGACTAGGAGTTCCTTTTGAAACTTGGTTAGATTGCTCTCAGTTTGATTTGACTAGGGTGCACAAGTACATGTAAACCACTCTTGTCACAGCCCAGATTCCTGAATCAGCTCTTAATTCCTTAAAATGGGCTTGCTCCGTGTCAGCAAGAACTGTTTTCTTCTTTCACACTTTGTCTTTCACTGTTGCACTGCTCTGTTTGGCTGGAGTGCCTGAAGAAACAACAGCAGCACTGCTAGCACTTGTTGTGCTTGAAGGGGCTGTGACACTTCGTGTTGGGGAGCTCAGCTTGATCCTCACCCACTGGATGGCATGACTGATGCGTTTCACATGGTAGGAATCTGCACCAGTCAGCCGAGGAATGTCTGCTTCCGATGTTGTTAGCAACAGCTGTATAGTGCTGATTCCTCCAGCCAGAACTCGGGGGATGTACATTGGCAGGCCAATGGAAATAAAAAACTCTGCCAAAGAGGAGATCTGAAGGTTGCAAGCTTGACTGCAAGACTCTGCTAGTCGCTCATTAGGAATCTGAAGAGATATGTGACCACATAAAATTCAGCGAAAAAATTCATTAACTTCATAAACAAAAGGCTGTCATAGAGTACAAACTGTTGGTTGTAAGATGAATTGGGGAAGTAGTAATGATGTTTGTATAGTAAATATGTAAAGCACCTTGAGTCTGGCTGATGCTGGAAAATGGCACTATACAAATGTGCTATTTATTATTATTATTAAATATATAGCAATACAGAAGGTCTTAATGAGGTTTAGCTGTATTTGACTTAAAAAGAAAACAAATTACATATAAATGCAATTATTAATCTTACATTCTTTGAAAATATGTTTCCCAAATATTATTATGAAATTAGCCTATTCTCTTGATGCTGAAAACAAAATGGCAAAATAGTTTTTTTCAATAACATTCTACTCATGAAAAGAAGAAAAAATGGCTGGCACTCACAGATGGTCGCTGAAGGGCATGAAGCTGCAAAGTGCGGACTTGCTCCAAGACAAGAGCCACACTCAGGACATCTAACCGTAGCTCTTCTGCATAACGCTGCACCAGCAGCGGAGGGATCCCACACTCTCCACTCTGAACAAATGTTAACATCAATCCATCAACAATAAGGCATAATGCAACTGAAATTTATCAAAGCCTGCCAAGTCAAATCATATTTATACCTCCTGTGGCTGTCATTGCTAAGGGGAAGCAATTTGATCTCTTTATAACTTACTTCCCTTGGACCAGCCTTCATTAGTTCAATCACGATCTTGTATTACTGGTCTGCTGGCAGACGATTTTTTCCCAGTTCATTACTAAAACGAGGCAGGTGTGTACAAAGCTTCCAGTTTAGTCACATTTCAGATTAACTATTAAAATGAGGCAGGTGTATACCAAGTTTCTGGTTTAGTCACATTCATTGTTTAGGCTTGCTGAGACTAACAGCAGAGAACTTCACAAGAGACTGATGTTGATCTCGGCAGACAACAATCCACCTATACACGTCTGTAGTTCGATATACATGTATTTTATTCTGTATTTTAGCAGTAAAGTTGAGATATACTCAAAAAAATTGCTCTAATTTATTTAATGTCAATCACTTAGGATGTTTATATTTTTATCTATTTTTTTTTTAATATCCTTGTTCAGATACTGTGACTTGCACTTGACTTAAGCACAGACCACATATACTCCAATATATACATGATTCTTTATTATTCTTATTATTCCTCCCCCGTGGAACATAGGGACGCAACTACACCATGCCATCGGATGTGGTTCTGGGTTTCCCAGTTGGGTCCATGTGCAAAAGAATAGCTATGACAAGTGCCAATGACTTCATAAATTTTATATCATTAGGAGACCTCTTCTGCGACTGTGCTATGAGTGATTGGCCATAAAACAGGTCTGACAAAAAAAAAATCAATCGATCAAAATAATTTGTAACTGTGTTACACTTAAAGTGGGGTGTGAAGTTGGAGATGGTACTGTCTTAAATATTTTTCACTCATTACATATCTTTCTCTAAAGCCAGCAGTCATCAGGTTTTAAAACAATATTGAGGGAAAAGAACAATGCAAAACGAAAACAAAATCCTCAGTGATAACAGAAACTAAAAAACTTCAGTGAATTCTGTTAAAATTTATGTTTTAACTAAAATTATCTTCAAAATTCCTTTGCTATTTTGTTTCTATTCTTTACTTTATTCTTTACAAAAAACAAAAGATTACAGTAAAACAATCATAAAGATTAACTGGAATAATCAACTCAAAAAATGAATTTTTTTCTTAAATAGGAGGAAAAAATAATCCACACTAAAGTTTACATGAAGAGAAATAATAAACGTAAATAATTACTCACAGGTGTGGAGTAAGGTTCATCAGTAAGAATAATGCCTTCTGCCCCAAGCTTGGTTGTGACAAGAGGAATAAGGGAGCGAGTCGGACTGCGAGAAGGTGGCTTTTGTGAGCTTCCTGCAGCATAATCCGGGCCTCTGGGGTTGGCACATGCTGGGTAAGAGCTGGTTCCTTCATGTGACACAGATCGGTTCAGCTTCAGCCCAACTGAAGACTGGCAGAGGAGGCTGACAAGGAAAGAGTGAGTGGAGAATGGTGCCTTTGGGCTCCCGGGTGGCTCACTGATGAACCATATAGCAAAGCCTGGGAAGGGGAATACTGTCCCTGTGAACCATACGCTGCAGAATGCGAACCATAGTATTGTGAAGGGTGGAACTGTGTGCCCTGCGAGCTGTAGGGAGATCCATGTGGGTGCACGCCATAGTGGTGACTGTGAGAGGGATAAGGAGGTCTCTGACCTCCATAGTGGGCGGCTGAAGCACCGTAATCTGAGGCCGATGAACCGTAGTGTGAGGCGGAGCTATAAGGCATGGTGGAGGTGTTGTAATGTGTAACAGGGGTGGTGTAGTGCATTGAGCTGGGTGTCCTCTGTCCACTACGAGCTCCCACTCCTGTCACCCCACCTGAGCCAAGATAAGCCACCTGCCCTTCAGGGTACAAGTGTTGATGAGTGTAGCTGTCATAGGCACCGTAGTGTAAATGTGAGCGGTAACCTTGTCCATAAAGCCCTCGTTGCTGAGAAATTCTGCCTGATGACTCCATACCTGCCATCTGCGATGTCAGAAGGGCTGCTTCCTGGACACATTGAACACAGCCAGAACTCCAGTGGCCACCTTCACCAACCAGAGAGTGATCATGCCGGCTGTCATAAAGCCCTACTTCCTCCTCGGGACTCAAAGATGTCAGCTGGGTGCATGCTGAGCTCAGGGACTGCTTGGACGACTTGCTCTCGCACCGTGAGTGAGAATGCAGCTGTGACTGGGTGCATACATTGCAGCCACTCCCAACACCACTCTGGGCCATGGACAAAGTCACGGGAACTGCAGTGCCTGTGGCTGTGACCCAGCCGTGATTGAAAACACCTCCTGGTCTTCTGCGCTCAGTTCCCTGTCACTCTTCTCTCCATCCCCACCTGAAACAACCCCCCTTCCAGTAGCACTGACCTGACCTTGCAGCTTGGGCTTTCCACAATGTACACACAAACACTTTGTTTCTCCATTAGCACCCCTGGAGTTTAATCTGGTAGGTCCCACTACTGCTGAGGTGCCAGGAGACACTCCCCCATGATGGCCCGCAGGCATTTTTTTGAGCTGCTCACTGCTAGCATAGCAACCTGAATCCCGACTTGCACTGACTGTCTTTGCAGAAGGGCTCTCTCCAGGGGGACCAGCAGTTGGAGAAAGACTTGAAGGTGAGTCCGAGTTAGCATTCCTTGAGCCAGATCGCTCACCACTCTGTCCTTGACCATCAGATGTGTCTGCAGCTGCACATAAGGTTGTTTGCACCATTACTTCCTAAACATTGTTTAGATCACAAGTTAAAAAGTGAAAAAAAGCTATTACCTCCAAAGTTATTTACTTTATTTCAGAGTACCAGCATAAAAACATGTGTGGCTCTTTGATTCTGCATTTCTCCACTAATACTAATATCTTCTACCAACAATAAAACTCAACAAAACTATCAATGGTGTTTGTATATTTGATGAGACATTTTTTGACCACATATTTAGATATACATTCAAATCTCCCCTTTATGGCAGAAGAACATAACAACTAACAATGAAAATGAACACAAGGATGACACAAGAAAAGAAAACCAGAAAAACGGATGTAAGTAAAAAAAGAGTAAAAAATAGCAAAGGCTCATTGAAGAGGTTAGTCTAGTGGAAAGCACTCACAATCAGAGTCCAGCAAAAGTTCTGCAGCTGTCAGAAGCTTGGCTCGTTGTTCTGGCTGTGTAACACCTAAGGTCGTTAAATCTCCTTCGTCTATTTCTGAGAAGATCTCAAGAGTGTCAAACCCATTGTCAATGAACACCTTGGCCAGGTGCTGTGGTGAAAAAAATTGTTTAAATCAAATTAACTTGGAAAACTTCATTATCAAATCAAAAAACATGACCTATCAAAGTTCCGATGTGTCTGAAAGTTAAAAAATAAATTCAATGCAAGGGCACAAGGTCATAAAAATCAATGCTCACATGCTAACAGGTATAATGCAATGCTGACTTGCATAAATTGTTGATTTGAGAAATAATTAGACATGATCAGTGAGCAATACATTTACCTGAAAAGCCTAAATCTGTAACTGATCATATTATAATAATAATAATGGTTTGCTTATAGCGCACCTTATCCCACCCACAAAAGGAGACTCAAAGCACTTACATATAATTTATAAAGTTGAACAGCACTCACTTATTAGTAGACATCGAATGCATCTTACAAAGTCATCTATTATCATAAATACTCAGTCTCTCTCACACATATACACACACAGGGTGAACGGAACCAGAGTACTTGGAGAAAACCACCAACAGTCAGCCCTGTAAGCAGGTGTCATATTTAGAGAGGTATGTCGGAGCCACTTAATTCTTTCAATGTGAAACTTGAGCCATTGTGCAACCAACCAATGAAGTTAAATGTAACCTACATATCAAAACAGGCTATCTTTGTAAACAGAAAAAAAAGAGTTCAAGGCATACAATGACTGCTACATAAAACAAGAAAATTAGAACAGCAGCCAGTTACCTCTAGTCCAATGCGCGTCATTAATTCTTCCACTGAGCGAGGTTTTGGTTTACAGGTATTTTTTCTGCGTCCCAGGTGAGGCTTATACTGCGGCATGCCCAGCAGTTCTACATTGGTCAGCAGAAATCCTCCAACATTGCCTCGCATTGCTCCTCGGCCATGACCTCCTGGTGTCGTTGCCATTATGTGGATTATGTCCCCTTTCTATGATCAACGTATAAAAACATGACAAGACTGTTAATGCTACAGCAACTTCAAATACACTATTCTCACAATCACATTAAAAACTGCAAGACTGGTGTATCTTGTAACAGTCAATACAATCTTTGAAAATCCATATCTTTCAAATGAGTTACAGTGCTAAACACAAAAAATCCAGTCCACGGTCATTTTTTTTTATATGGTAACGAGATACTCAAATGAATATGAGTAGCAATTCAGATAATATACATTATAGTTCACTAGTTTAGAATATATGCCAGACCAGCAGTTCAACAGATGAACAGCACTTCATCTTGATCTGAAATGGTTAGAAATATTTTTGTGTAAAATATTTGCTTCCAAACTTTCTCTCAAATGGCATGAAAAAAAATCAGAATTTCAAGTTCTTGCCTTGTATACTAGAGAGTCTGTGTCGCCCTCTGGTGGTGTGAAATCTATTTTAGCACGAGCAAGCCCAATGAAGGCTCCAGCATGTGCTGCTGAGTTATACAAAGCTAGGGAAAATAAATTCACACAATGTAAGTGTTAACATCTCAAACGAATAATGCGAATTACTCAACTACACACCCCACCCACTAAATCGCAAAGTTTATGAATGCTGGTGCTGTAGAAAGGTGCTTTATTATTATTATTAACGGGATAAAATTGTTCTTCTAGATAAAGTGGATAACCTATGTTTTGGCTAACAGTAAGTTGACTGGTGCCAATCTCTAAACTGTTTCATTGTCATGACCTAAAATTACTGTAGATCTGCATTCTTGCTATCAAAGGTTTACAAAATGATATTTTGCTGCACCATCTGGAGATAATGTCATCATAAACCCATCACTTATCATGGACAATAAGTACCTGAAGTAACAGCACTAGCAGATGTTTGGCGCAGCAGTGGAGGTCTTGGTGCTCCCGTTCGGAACTCAGACTAAATACAAAGCCAGAATAAAATCTATTTAGTGCTTTAATATACAATAGTATATGTAATATGATGTGATGCAGTCTTTGTGGATAACATGACATGATAATCATAATCTGTATCCATGCCTTATTCTTACTTGGCCATGGAGGTCCCCTGACAATCAAATCACCAACTACAATTTTTGATCTATCATGTATAATAATACAATAAGATATGTTTTGAAAACAGATACTTTTCTTATTCTAAGATGGATAACTTTGATCTGGATGAATATCATGACTTTTTTGATTCATAAAGACTTTTATTCACAGCTGCTAACAACATTACCACTATTGTAAGCAATGTTAATATTTGATAAACATCTGACAAATGCAGCACTACAAAAAGTGCAGATATTTTCCTGAAATTTTCATTGTATCATAAAAGTTTTATCAATGAGTCTGTATTGAGATCAAGACTAAATGTGTATCGCCATGTTCTCATGCACATCTCCATAGGTCATGGTGCATAAAATCTACTGACATTTCTTGGCAACTAGTGAAATTAGTATTGTAACTATAGTGACTATAGGCGACAGGAATCATGACAAAAATATTGCTGAACATGAAAGTGAAATGACTTAATTTCTGCTAAGGGTCTTGACTTATGTTTACCTTGCCTGTCTTCCCAGGTTTTTCTTCAGTCTTGGAACCTGGTGTCGCTGAATAATCTGAGCCAAGAGACATATTGGAACTGCTTCCAGCTCCATCACCACTGCCATCTTGATTTATAGTTGTCAAGACATCAGACTTTATGGGCAGGAGCTGCAGATTGCAGTCCATTGACTGCTCAGAACTGGAGGACAGCAGCGATGTCTGTGATGATGTCTTGGGTTGGTGTGAGGAGGAAGACTTCCCAGTCAGTCTCTCCTTAAGAGTTTCCACGTGTCCAAAGGTGGTCATCTTATGGGGTTGGTCCCGAGATGGTGCTGAGGGTGGAATCTGAAATTGATAGTTGGCTGCTGCAAATGGTGAGGCCTGCAGTGGGATGTGCAAGTAGGTGAACAGGACAGAGCCCTCGAAAAATGTGGAGAGCTGGTGTTTTGGGTGCATTCTATCTGGCTGACACTGTGGACCCGGCGCTGACGATAGCATCCTGATGCCATCTGGTGGTCACATGGAACCTGATTTAAAGGCTGTTCATAATCAGTAGTGGACATCACTGTGTGGCAGATGTTACATCGAGGTACCTCCGAACCTGCTACAAATTAAAAAATATACACATATATTGGAGAGGATGAGTTCACAACAAATTCTTTACAAACGTATGTTCCAAAAAAACAGACTGCTAATATATATCAGTGAAAAACAAAAGTATCTTTTCCGTTTGTTTAACAGTCTTGCTGTTGCTCTAGCACCTACCAGTCCCACAGAAACTGTAACAATTTCACTCATAAAGTCCAACAACTTGTTTCACTTCTATACACCTTTTTTAAAACCAGCTGTGAATAGCCATAACAAAGTTTTCCTGCACAATGGAAGCCTATTGCTTAAAAGACCTGCTACTCGTAACATTTATGACCAGCAGTCAATGCTGTGAGACAATGGATTGCTCTGCAGCACTGATAATAGCAACAAAAATTTCAATAAAAGCAGCATTTCTGAGACACCTAGTCAAATAAGGAACAATTAATCAACTGACAAGAGTTAATGAAAATGATCAAAAAAGAAGTACATCTTGAGTGATAATTAAGCTGAAAGTAGAGATAAATAATGTCTGTTAAAAAGAAAGAGAATTTCAAAACAGGGTCTGTAAACACTAAAAGCATGATAATTATTTGTGATGAAGACAAAGTGAGACACTTCAAAAATTTTATTGACTTAAAAAGAAAAAGAAAATTTAAGTTACTGAAATTTTTATGTAAAATAGAACGAAATGAAAACTGTTGTTAACAAATCTTCATGAACTTTTTTTGCCAGTGAAAGCATAAGCATTGTGATAGACTTTTAAAAATACAGCTTACCTGTGTGCACATTTGTCTGAGACTTGCTTGTCTTTGATGAGCCTTTCTTCTTTTGCCAAGTGATCCCTTTTTGGAACCAGCAGCACCTGCAGCACCCTGCAAGTATGTCTTTCTCTCAGATTTTTCTTTCATTTCCAACACTTTTTTGGGGGGTCAGCTTTCAGCTGAGGACAACGCATTAAGTTCTGAACCACATCTGTTAAAACATCCCTCTGATTAGCTTATTTTTAATATATTGGCGAATGCCTCACAACAGTCAATGAATGCCTCCACTCTACCAACTAACTGAATTTGCTGAAACCTCCTACATTGTGATCCAAGACCCACAGAGTGTTTCAAATGAGTTTACCAAAGAGCCCCTGGCTACTTCAGGTAGGAATTAGGTAGAATACAACATGGGAAAATCTAGTTAGAAAAAAATCATGCCTGAAACTAGGAAGAAAATGAGCCATCATCAAAAAAAAAAAAAAAAAAGAATGGGAAGTAATAAAAACTAGATTGAATGGCAGGATTTTTCTGGTAATTGCAGTGATTTGCAAGAATGCAAAAGAAATTATTAGATTTCTCACTAAGAGCCCATGGATGCTGAAAGACACATGCAAAAGTTGATCATCCACAGAGATTTATAGTGCGAGATAAGTTTCACACGTATGAAACAATAACAGAAAAAGATCAACTATTAAATATAAGTGCTTAAAGCTGAGTAATACATGAATAGCATCTATGGGTCAGAATTAATAACTTGAGCATTTCAGAGTCAGAAGGCAAATTTCTCCTAGTTTGTCCATTCTGAACTCACAGTACCTTCAGTCTTGATGCTTTGGTGTATGTATGGATATATTTTCACTATCTCAATATCTCTCAATGGAGAGATCTGTACATAACGATCTCTGAACAAAGTTAATCCACTGATATTTCTTGCCATTGTCTTGATTTCCAGAATATACTTTTGTGATACATTATGCTCTATTTCCAGCAATTTTGGCCCTTGTGTTGTCCTTTAAAGACTGTATATCAATAAAGCATTCTGACTGTTTACAAAAATAGCCCCCTAAAAAACACAAGATGGAATAAAGATTCAAAAGAAAAAGATGCAATCTAAACATTTTTTCAATTCTTTCTTTCTCAATGATTATAACAAGCTTCCTGCTGTGAAGTGGATAGAACTTTTCAAAATAATGTTTGTCTGGAAGTTAAAACATTCTCCATTTCAGATTGTCATAGTAAGAGGAAAAGATTTTAATTAGGGGATAAGGATAAAAAGCTTACTGCATTATTTTCTTTTCCTTCATCATCATGTCCGGCATTTCGTCTTCGCTGCTCTTCCTCAAACTGCTTTACCTGTCACAGAAAAATAAAATCTCCTATAAGAAACAATTTTATGTACATTAATACGAATATCATCAGCCTTCTGCCTTCCTTGAAGAGCAGAAGGATTTGCTGATTTTGCATTTCTAATTCTTTGGCACCCTGCATGCCATCTACCCAAACAGAATGCAAACATACTTTTTGAATTATGATTGCTGAAATCATTTATCAGTATTATCATCACAAATTTCACCAGTGTATATACATATATAATGTCAAACAGTCATAGTTCATAAAGTTTTTTGTCTTAAACAAACCAGAAGCTCTCTACAATATAAAAATGATATAAGCATCACATATGAATCCCTTTGTACGAATGAGGTGAGAAGGATAGGACAAATTACAATTGAAACAGTATGAAAGCAATGGGAAGATTAAAAATAACAACTGTCTATGAATGTGTATGTACATAAAATTTTGATATAGATGAATGGTAACAAAATCTGAACACTATAGAAAAAAACTGAGCAATGCTATTTAATGAATATAAACATCGAATGCTTAGTGAGCCTTACAGTTTTATGAACATACTTTTCTTTCCTCTATCAAGGCTATGCGTAGACTTGAAAGAATGAGCTCAAAATGCAAAAAAAAAGCAAAAAACCATGAAAGCTAAACAGATTGGGAAGTAATCTATTACTAATTACTCTAAAAGAATGCCCATACTTTTTAAAACATCTGTGGCTAAATGCAAGGCTGCACACCTTCATTTTAACAGGCAAAAAACAGTTGATGGAAATGCTAATGTTAAAACACACTGGGATGGCTGGATATTCATCTCAGTGAATAAACTTTTATTCTAAAAGTGCATTTAGGCACACATTTAATGTTATCCATCTCAAAAAGCACTCTTTCTGAAAATGAGGCTTTAACCATACTTTTGTTATTGATTACATTCTTTCTCTCCCACTCTGTCTTTAGTATACCTGTTTGACATAAAGCAAGAATTTTAAAAAATTAGTATGCAATATTTCACTACCACAATTAGTTCTGACAGAAAAAAGAAACTTATTGCATATGCCTGGTCAATGTGATTAGCTGTTTCCAATTCTATCTGCAATAGACTTTAATTCTTTCTCACTGTAATCGGTTCCCAAATGCAAAAGCATCACTGGAGGGACTATTCACCCATGCAGCTCACCCCTATCCTACAGACTGGCCTGCAGTCCATGGTAGATGGGTGAACTGCGGGAGGGTGAAGACTTGTTTTCAAAAAGCACAAGAACGGATGTCAGCACCAGCAAGAGGGACGGGATGGGTGGGGGTTGGTAACAGAGGAACAAGGGAAAGATGGGGAAAATCAATAAAGGAGGGAGGGGAGCTGGCATGGGCACCATGTGCATGCAAGTGAAACTCTTAGACATGGCTGTTGCATGGTGCCAGTTCTAGAAGGCGAGTGCTGCAGGGTATGGCTGTCAGCCACCACGGATAGTCTCTGCAGACGTGCATTAGGGTCAGTACAACATTGCTAAGCTAGCCTGTTTCTCTCCCATGGTCACTTCATCCCCCTTTCTTAAAAAATGTACTTTTGAGAAAGCATTTTTGTTACTTTTGTGCTTATTTTGCCTTTGCTGGAAAATACCAGAATGTAAAGAAATGCAGGAAAATCAACCACTTGCTCCAAAACTTTTTTCACATTCAGTGCATCCCACCCACTGTTGACAGTGGTAACCTCTAATATTTTTTTTTCTTCCATTTCTTCTGCCTCCTGCTCGTTCCCCTTTTCCTCTTATACAGTCACTCAGCAATTCCCATCAGCACTGCCAGGCAATCATTTCATGCTTTATTAACCAACCCTAACTTAGCCAAAGTTGTTTGTTTTGCTTGCCAAGTTTTGGTTGTGCTAGGTGAAGTTCCCCCTGTGCTTTTACCAAATTTTGGCTACGCTTCACCTAGTTCAGTCTATGGCCAAATTGTGTCTACATTTGCTACAATGATCAAAGAAAGAATTGGCAAAAGTGGTGATGAAGATGTCAAGACCCCCCTCGTCAAAGCTACAGTTCCAGAATAGCTGCCTCATACTGAAATCCAGCTTGCCCAACATTATGGCATTCACTGATATTTAGTAACAGTCTGATAAGGAGGGAGAGGGTAGTGGGTATGGAGGAAGAAAGGATAGAATATGTTTCTGGCTGCTGCAGATGGATTTTGCTAGTTCACTACTCCGTAGATCAACAAAACAATTCAACCAACACATCCATGAACACCTACCTACCCACTGTCTATGACTAGCCGAAGCAGATTTTCATCAAACGAGTAACTAATGTCGCAGGGCAACTGGTCCAAGTTGTAATGTTTGGTGGCCTGCTAATTAAGGTCCCTTTTGGGGCTGACAACTACGACAGCGCTCATGGTTGGCATCCATTTCGAGCTTGTAGCCTCACTCACAGACCAGTGAAGCTGATAAGGTCCTTTATGGGTTACTCGTGTCGACACTTCAGGCCCACTGACTGATCGATTGCATTTTAGTCTTTCGCTCTCTAAGGTAGGGAGGAGGAATCGACGGAATATACAAGAAAAGAAGACTGCGAGAGCCTGTCGTGCAGGCTTTTTTTTCTTTCTTTTTTAACAGGGCTGATAAATGCGGACATGGAGGCCCAACACCAGGCCTGGACTAGTGTTGCCCTCTCACGCATAATTAACTCCGGCTTTTGTGCTGCCAGCCATGCTGCCCCCACTTCGTTACTGCACGCGCCCAACATGCATGTGCAGGCTGCGGCAGAAAATACCGACACCCGCTTTCAACAACGAAATTAGCTGACAACAGAAAAAAATCCCAGCCAGTAATGAAATTCTACTTTACACACACACTCGTCCAGACAACCACAATGCAATGGATTCTTTTAATTAATAAAAGTGTGCTTATGGAACGCATTTTTCCTTTCTATGCATCTCATTGCATTAAACCAAAGGCCAAAATAAAAGCAGTGTGTGCTTACTGACCGCATGTTTTCTTTTAGAAGAAACAATGGCTTGCAAGCAAACTGAGAAGGTACAGGGTTGGGCTGGGGTTTGACGCCGTGTCAGCAGCAGCGGCGGCGACTAGCAGACAGGTACCGACATACACGGATGTACAGAAAGATAAAAAACAAAGTAGGATGCCTTGATGATGTACTGCACAGCACGGTGCAACACCAATGCATTAAGTGCAAGAAAGCAGGCAGCCCAACAGCCTGACAATCGACACCTGGGCCTGCTTGCATGTGAGGCTTTAATTCAGACTTTACATTAATGGGGTATTTTTGGCTTAACTCCCATTTGTCACCGTTGAATGGTGTGTGGTCTTGAAAAGGGAGTCCTACGTCGTCGGTCTTAAAGATGACTGTTCCGACAAAAACTTTGCGAAGTTGACCTGTACTTAAGACTGGCGGTTTAAGTCTGATTTTAAAGACGTCCCATGCAACCCCCAGAGAAGCTGTCAACAGTGTTCTGGGGACGTGCCACGGTTCGCACACGACCCTCAAGCTGTTATCCTTCTTTGTCAAACACAGAAAGAAAGTTCCTCCGTCAAACAAACGCTCGGTTCAGAAGGCGTATGTTCTATGGCAATAATACCTGTTGATAACAACAGACCATGCTCACAACATGGAGCTAGAATTAGGTCTACTTTGGTAGGTCACCCACTGGGCATGCGCAAATGAAAACGGACGTTCTTGCTACCTTGTGGAGGGACATGCTTGTTTACCCACTCTTAATCAGCAGTGCAGTAAAAATGCACATTTAATTCATGCTCGACGCAGTGCGCGCGCAAACACACACATATACTCTCTCTTCACTCACACACTTGCCCGAAACCGATCAACGACTGATCATTTTCTTAGACTAGAGTGTTTTCACTCCATCCCTGGAATATTATGCTATTATCAGATTAACGATCTTGTCACTTCCGGTAGGTTTTTCGAAATAGTTTTCCTCTAAAACCGTAGCAAGTGCCTATAGTTTAGTTATCATTTTCTCTTTCGTCTTTTTCTGTTTCCTCCCCTTATTACTCGTTCGCCACGTGCCAACAGACTCTACAACACTTGCATTATTCTAAAAACAGTCACGGTATGGAAGTATTTTCACGCAATTAACCCTTTCGTATCCTCCCAATGTTTAAAAACTTTATACATTGCCCTCAGATGAAGTCTGATAAAAATAAAAAAGTATTGAAAAAAGAAACACAAGATGCCATAAAGCTAGAGTTTTTGTGTATCCGTCAACACGAGAGTTTGCATCATCCGCTCGGCTTCTTGGTGTGGATAGTTAAACCGGAAGCGAATTTCTGCCTTGGCCTCGTTCTAGAAGTGAACGCGGAAAATGAGTCTACAAGCAGTTTAGAGATATGCCTCCGTGTCAGACTTCGCGAGAGGCTAGGAGCTGGTCTCGGTAGACAGATCCGTCAGAGCTTTCTTTGGCTTTGGAAGCTCATTCCTGTGAGTGGAGAAGCCAGCATATGAAGCAGACAAAAATTCTTCCTCCATCTACCCAATACATAGAAAGTGTGTTCAGTTCCTTATTGTACACGTGTAAATGAACATCTCTTTAATATCAAAGTTTCTTTATAAAATGCAAGTTCATTTCAGGACCTGATAAAGTGAACAGCATTTCAGTTGTTTTGTTTTTTTTTTAAATTGGATCTCAAATTCCATGTACTAAATTACTGAAACAAATCTTCTGGTGGTAAAGTTCCCAATTAAGGAGACGAAAACAACAACTGAGGTCGTGTAAGGTCTTCATTAGAAACAGCACAGACGCTCTATAGCAGGTTAAAGGTCAGAGTTCAGCAGCGGTCAGACGCTGTCTGCTCGATCAGTCAAATGCACTCAAGACCAATGCACGACCTTTACGCAGGCAACACAGACGAGCTGGAACCTTTCAAAAATTCATAATTTCAACCGGCATCTGAAGAAGGGCTCTTTGATATATCTATAATGTCACTCTCTTCGAGACAGGTCCGACAGATAACTGGATGGAAAGTGGTGAGAGGAGGGGGAGGCAGAGATAAGGCGGTAAAGAATGGAAGGGTGTCTTGTGGGTGGTCTGCCTTATTGACTCAAGAATAAGTACTCTGGGAGTTAGCACGCATATATATTTTACACACAAACACACACAGTCTTCTTATTAAGCTCCAAGATAACTTCTGCACTGGCCAGTAGGTGATTCCTAAATAATGTGTACATGCGAGATTCAAACGCGGTATTTTAAAGGACTAGTGGCCGTGCAAATATTTTTAATGATTGGGTGAAACTCAATGCAAAATACTCCCGAAAAATACTTCCCCTCCCGAATATGTTCCTCCCCGATTATGTGTGATTATACACTTTTCAAACGCCTAAAAACACTACTATGCTAGAAAGAGGTCGACAACACAGACGTCAGGAGTGTACATGGAAGTGAGTGTAAGCGGTGAAGACTTCAGCCAATGGGAGAGCTAGCTCATTAGGCGTATGTCTTCAAACGTGACGTCACGATTCTGACTTATTTCTGTGCATGGGGATGTTTGTAGGCGGGTACCTCGAAAGCGGGTTCATAGTGGAAATGGGGAAATAGTATCTTGCACCAAGATTTACCCAATCAATAGAAAAATACTTGCACCCGAACCCCACTAATCCTTTAAGATCCACAGCTGGCTCCAGAAGGGATCAGTATCATTCTGCCTGGGCGGTCTCTCTCTCCATGTGCGGCTGAAAATTGCCATCCCAACCCAACCAACCCCTTTACCCCGCCCCGTGATTGACGGACTTCTGCCACGTGATCCAAGCGATTTAAGAGATTTGTTCTCTCCTTCCTTCTCCACTCTCATTGACTAACCTCTCCGTTTTAAGAACGCCGGCAACGGTAACTTCCCGAAGCCAGCACATTTGTCTGTCGGAAAATACACAGAAGGCACTTGCCTGGTAATGCCTCCCACTGGAATTTCAGGCTACCGGTCCTTCCATGCTGCCCTCCCTCAACGCACTTTTTCCTTCATGTCCTCCGTTATTGATCACCTCACCAATTTGGATCGCAGAACGAGCTTCCGCCAGGAAAATGGTTGTCTTGCGTTCCCTCCGACCCCATCAAAATACCTCACCTTCCGCTGGACTTCTGAATCAGCCAGCCAATCAATTTGTACTTAGTTAAAAGCGTTGTGCCGTTGCATCTAGACTCATACACCTGACATTTTTTTAATAATGCAGCACACGAAAGCTCCGCAGCATAAAATGTGACAATCACCTGAGAGCTTGCTGGCATACATTCATGACCTGTGTACTAAAAGCTTTCGTTGGTTCTGACCGGTGTATTGCAACTCGGCCATTCATTACAGACCGAGTGATCGATCCTGTCAAATAATATCGAACAGTACAGTATAAGAAACTGCTTTATACAACACTGATCAGCATACAATCAGCTTCTCAACAAAAATCTTACCATTAACTCGTACACTCTTTACTTTATCTTTAATTTTTCTTTTTTAAAAACCCAGTAATGTTTTAGAACTGACTACAAAGCATTTACAATATTTACAATACGTATTTCAAACGCAATATTCTTTGCGTGTAAGAAAATAATTTTATACGACTTTCTGACCGGCGTTTTAAATTTTGAAATGAAACCACCAATTCCTATTAGGATGGCGAAAAACTGGCCTGAGCCTGTAATACACTACCTTTGAAAAGATAGTATTCCAGAGAGTCTGACAACCCAACTGGTGATATCAGATTTACTTTGACATTTTCTTTGACAAACTTCTGCATCGATTTTACAGTAAAACTAAAGCGACAAACATTTTACGAAACACGTATGGTGAAATATATCTCTGTCTTAAAGTAATCCAATAACTTAATTATGTTTTTTTGCCCAAACAAGCCCAAAAGTCTCATATTCCAGTTACCGATAAGTTTACACTTTTGACATTTAGCTTTTCTTTCGATCACATATACCCTCATAAGCCGCAGCTTTGATGTGCTGTAGTATATATACGTGTATAACAAAGGGAGCAGGTGTGAAGATGAGGAAACTTTCTGAATGTTAGACCTGGTGGGGGGAGTAGTTATGAAGCGAGAATAAGTGGTTTCCCTCTTAAGTCTTCACTTCAAGCACTTCATTAGTGACAAGAGTCGTATTTCCAACTCTAATCCTGTGAGACAACCTTGAGACACAGAGCTGCAAGTGTCAAACTGTAATCAGTTTTCCAGCGGTGAAAAGGACAAATAATCATTTGTACTTCTGTGTCTAACACTGATGAGAAAGTCAGTGGCACATGTGCTTATCCAGTGGTGTGGATATCAAATAATTACTTCATGTCCAGCGTGGTGTGTCAAACGACTACCTGCACTCAGGTTTAAAGTTTCAAGTAGTGTCAGGTTTCCATCGCTACAGGTGTCCAGTGATACCTGCACTTCTGGCTCTAACGAACAGTAAGATGGGTTTCTGTATTTTCAGTAAAACACTGATTCAAGGGAAAGAACCCAGGACTCGGTTCTGGGCAATCCTGTGCTGCAATGTCAGCACCCAGCTCTCTAGACATTTCCCTTTTATTTTATCCCTTCTTCCTCCTCCCTAAATAAATCCAATCTTCGTCACCACTACTGTAAAAAGACAAACAGAAAAACGATGCATCTAACTCCATCAAGTCATCTGGCAGAGGCAGTGAAAGCTTCTAATTTAACTGAATTTTTTTTTTTTCATCCTGAACGATGGAAATGGAAATGGGTCTTCTTACTTTCTTCTTTCCTTCTTAAAAAAGATGACTTGATTAACAAACTGACACGACTGGGGTTTTTTTTTTTTTTTTTTTCAAGTTTCTCGGAATGTGAGATGCGTTTGAAAAACACACATCTCTCACTTTTTTCATCCAAGCATACAACATCAAGGATGGTAAAGAGAATTTTGGAAAGGAGACTTTTTCGGTTACAGGCTTAGCGAGAACACAGTGAGCGCGTATTTGTGGTCATAATTCTACAATGAAACTTGTTCAGGAGGATGCTATTCCCCTCTTCTCTCTCTCACACACGAGTCAGAGTTCTTTCCGCCGTCAGGGTACCCCCATGTCACTTGTTAATCGGCTTTTTCTCGAATTGGAATATGGCATCGCCGTTCCACGGTGCACGGGTGTTCAGCGACAATACCACTTGCCCTGCTCCCCATTGAACTGCTGTCTACCTACTATCGACCGACCCCAGCCCACAAATCCTCCTCCTCTCCCCGAGAGTCTAAAGTCAGCGGCGCAGATTGCTCCCAGACAGTAGCCGGGGGTCAGGCGAGGGGTGGGTTGGTGGGGAAGGCAAGAAAGGGCAGTCGATTTTCCTCCGCCAGAATCGAAAAATTAGAAGACTCCGTGGCCTTTTCGCTACCAGACGCTGTTCGTCTGAACTAATACAGCCTGTTGGAATTTCAATTCTCCTGGGCCCGTTTCACAGCATCTTCCGCCATTCTCCCTCAGCTCCTGTCGCTCCTCGGGTTGGGAACTAAAGCAACACCACCCCTCCAACCCCACCACCGCCTGTCAATCGCTGCAAGTAATGGCGCTCGAGACCAGTCAACGGGAATATTGGGAGAGGGCTGCGGGGGATGAGGAGGGAAGGGAAGAAAACAAGGGTAACAGGCTCAATGAACAGCCTGACGAGCACTGTTCGCCGACTTCCTGACTCTCGGTGCACGAGAAAAAAAAGTTGAAGTGGCTGTCGTGAGGAGAACGAACCCTGTCGCTGTCCATCTTGTCTGCAAAAACCTGCTCACCAGTGAAAAAATGCTGACGTAGGCATGATTTATGTTGGTTGCAATTTTGAGGTATTGGTAGCGAAAAGTACAATCCAGATGAAACTTCGACCTTATCTCCTCTCTTCCGGCCCAACATCACTCCAATCTTTGCCCTTTATAAGAATGGGGGGAGGTTGCTCCATTGGGAGATTCGGCGACCACTGGCAATCCCCCGGGTCATGCTCAGCAAAGAACTGACTCCTACCACCAGGATGCTTTGGTTTACGCTTAATCAAACGCGCGCATCCGACAGTTTGTCCCCCTCTGCCAGGAAGCTTTAGCTACATTCAAATTATTGAGACTGTAATGCAATGCGATGCCGATGCTGAGTGAAACCACTGGGGCACCACCTGATGACTCACCGCCATTGCATTGCGACGACAAATATTAGGCTGGTGTGAGGTCCGCACTCTAAGGAGAATTTGTTTTTGTTTAGACTGAATCACACCCCATGACTTGATGGCCACAGGTCTGTTCAGCACGAAAGCTATCACACGGAAAATACATCTCTGCGGACTCTTCCCTCACCCCCTCCAACACCAGGTCCCACCACCAACAACAACCACCACCACCACGCTGCGTGCCTGTATAAACTGATTAGCGACCTTATATTGAGGAAAAGAGTAGAGAAGGGTCAAAAATATTATTATCGGATAAATCATTCTTTAGTGTTGACAAATCAGCTGTCAGCAATGGATTCACTGACATTTCTTTTCTGCTGAAAGAAAGAATTGCGAACTCTGTATTTCTTCTTTTTTTTTTTTCTTTCCTTTTCAACGCGAGGAAAAAAGTCGAGCACTGAACTCCGTGATCCCTAACAGACATCTCCTCGAATTTATTTCTTGTCATTCAATTTTCCGAGGCTTTTTCTCAAAATGATGTTTCATATGGCACATTATTAGATGCACTTTTGTTGATGGGTAAAGTTTCAAGCCAACCCCCATCATATCTCAAGCCGTCCCCCTTGCCCGAAAAATCTCTTTTATTTTACTTTCTCAAAACATAATAAGGCAGAAACTTCGAGGCCAGCCTGTTTGCAGCTGTTTTCAACCCTCGTTTCAATACACGAAAGTCTAGGTACAGACGCCAGCAATGTGGGGTAGGGCTTGACAAATGTTGCAACAGAAAGGGAAACAATTGCTTACAAACTGGAATGAGGTTTGTCGCGCTTGCTACCAGCCTCTGTCAGCAGAATCCTCGTTAAACCAACAGAGAAAACATCTTAGGGGGGAACCACTCTCGATGACAGCACAAGATAAGCAACTGTAACGAGGTTCACCAGCAGACAAAACGAACTCGCTTGCCTTCTACACAGACCTAACGGCCCACTACGAGCTGCGATGCTCCCCACCCCGTTACAAGCACCCCGGTGATGCTGGCAAAGCTAAATCATTTCTTTTCTACCTGAAGCTGGGAAACTACCCCTCCTTCCCCGATTCCCCTCAATTCACCGAGCACGTGCATGTCCCCGACTCTTGAAAACAAATAGACAAGTTGGAGAAGTGACAAGTACTTAGTTCTATCTTCCGACACCTTTCGCCTTCCAGCTTCCATTTCTCCGATCTTTTTCGCCAACCGTCACATCAAAACAAATAAACTAGCCAGATGTGAAACTAGAAAATAATTAAGTTGGAAATTTAAAAAATGGTTTTGCTGATTCTGACAAAAATTATTGGATAAACATTTTCACAGCATACACATTTCAACTGATTTTTTTAAATTATCCATTTCCAAATTTCTGAATATCTTACATTACATCTGGAAAACCACTTTTTTCGTTATCAAAATATTGGGGAAAGTGGTCTCAAAAAAACAATTACTCATCGTCATGCAATATCTGCAGGTCGTGTCGGTGGTCTATCGCAATCCACCATTGCTTTGTAGCACATGGGCAGCTGGGTGTGAAAGCAACAAACACGCGCATAGTTGGAAGACAATTTGCATATCTCCTCATCTCTAACTGCCCGCGATGACGAGTCCAAGCCGATGTGACATCTCCCCATGAAGCTCAGCACTGAACGAACAGGTCGTGTACGGCCAGCCTCCCCTGAAGCAAACCTCTTTGGTCTCCTCGCAAAAGCCGGCGGTCGATCCCGGAGATAATGGCGGTAATTGTCCCGAAGGGAGCGGCAGCCTTGAAACCCTTATCATCCTGTGTTAGAGGCGGGGGACGGCTGTACTAGCAGTTACCTCCCAGTGGGAGCGAATAGGGGGAGAGTGTAGATTAATTAGGTGACAAGAAACACAGGAGAACATAAGAACTTTTGAAAATAATGGCACAATGCTGGCAGCATGCAAATAACAAGCATGCATCCGTCTCCACGGTTTGAAGACCACTTTCCGCGCTTCGGTGCCCCAGACCCTGCCTCTCTGATTGCATCAGATTGTCCTAGGTTCTGATTGTGAATACGAGGTCTCTTCGGGATTATAAAACATATTGCAGCCTATGCCATGAGGCTTGAAGGGTCTACTCTTTGAAATAAAAATTAAAATATGGAATGCATTACACACGAGTGCTGTATCACAATACTTAAAGGTCGTATACGAAATACGAAAATAAAAATATAAAACCTTCAATTTGCTGGCCCCAAAAATGTAAGCTAGCAAACACAACACCCGAATACTTACCACCGACACAGCCGTCTCCGTTGATATCTTTCCCTCCTTCACCATCTGCATCAGCGCCATGCGGTCCTCATCGCTCATGGTAATTTCATAGGCCATAAGGTCACCTGTCAAAATATACCGAAGGATACCCTCATCGTACCCTGAAAAATGCAAGAACTGTTCATTTGATGTTTACTCGCAATCCTGTGACAAATGTTGTACTAGTATCATTCTCACAGATGTGATGTTGTGTACGTGGGGCTAGTCCCCCCTCCCTTCTCTCTTTTTTTCCATCTTTATTCATGTTTTTTCTTCTCTACCTACAGATGTCATCGTTGGTTTTTTTTTTGTTCCAACTGCCTGCTGGTTTCACTATTTCTTCTCTTCTGTATTTAGCTGTTACTAACTCTAATATTAAGTACTTTCTTTGCGACATCTTGTCTATTTCCCTCAATCGTTGGTTTCTACTGGTCCTTAGATTATTTGGAAATATTTCAATACTATTGTTCTTGTCTACATTTTGACTGGCTCGTCCTGTTAATTTACAGATTTCATTTACTTCGTCCCTTACTGCACCGACTGACCCTTTCTCTAAATCCGGGGCTTTTATTGGTTTTTCTTCGTATTCCCGGCAGTTGCACTGGTTTTTTAAGTCTGTATTCCGATTGGAAATTTTTATCTGGGCCTTTCATTGGCTCACTTGCTGACAGTCTGCATTTTGATTGGCTTTTCCACTTAAGCTGCGATATTCATTGGCTTGTTTCTTCTTTTACTTGTTTTGTTTTCTTCATTTTATTTTTCTCGTGCCCTCATATCTGCGGTTTTTTCATGGGCGTTTTGCATCTTTCTGCAGTTTTCAACTATTTTTGATTGATACCTACTCTATTATCATTTCATTGGTTATTCCCCTGTGTGGTTTTTTTATTTATTTTTTTTTTTTTTTGTTCTCCCTCTCTTATCCCCCAACTCTTTCTAACAGAGGTGGGGGGGGGATTTGGTGTTTTACGCCGTGCCAGCAAACTGAGGCTATATTACGGCAAGCAGCCAGCCCTGTAAACAAATGCCACGTGCAGAGAAAGAACAGCGTGCCCGAGACGAGAAATGAACTCTGGGCAGCCAACCTTCACTGTATTGGTGACAGGCGCTAACCGTTGCGCCACCGGACCGCTCTTTCTAACAGAGGACATCGCCATCTACAGAACCTGTTTCGAGACCAACTGTTCATGCCATTAATATAAGCTTTATAAGAAAGTAAATTTTCTTTTTATTTCTCTCTCATTGTTGGGGGGTGGGATGTCTGGCAGCAACAAACACTTGAACACTCACCTTGTTGTTGTTTGTAACTGTTTTTTCTTCCTGATCTCCTTATTCCTAGATTGCGCAGAAACCGCCCCCATGTAGAACCCTTCTTTTTTCCCTCTTCTCCAGCACAGCTGGGATCTGCATGTAGTTTTTAAAAGGTTCGGACTAAATTATTATCAATGTACAGCATTCAAAAGCAAATATTACGATTATTTAAGAACAACATCCACTTAAACAATGACATGTTGGTAAGCGATGTCTCACACCCTTTAATTTCTGTTACTTGTAAAATCATCCTAGTTTTTCAACTTTCCATGGTATCTTTGTACAAGAAACGAAAGAAAGTTAGGGAATTTTAGACATATTTTCCACGAGAGAATTAAGAAATGTGTGGATATTAAAATAAAACAAGGTAAACATCCTCTCATGAATTGTTAAATAGAACTGGTGTACGTGTGTGGCATGCACGTGCATGTATGCATGTCTGGTGTCTTTGCTTATGTTTGCATGCATACAAGCCTCCCAGCAACATGTTTACTTGGCCCACAAAGTCACCTAAGTCATTCTTTCCCAGCAGTAACAACACTAAAAATCAATCATTCAAAAATGCATGAAACCAATAGTGTCTGTCTATATCTTCCTTTCTCTTCTGCCCTCTCCGTGACAGAATGTAAACTAAACATTCAACAAAAAAAAAAAAAAAAGCCAGGCACGTGCGAACTTGCCAAAACAGCACTAAGATGCAAAGAATACAGGTTCAAGTTCAGGTTCACAAATAACAAACGGTTTTGTTGCTGGGGTAATGGTAGAAAAGGGAGGGGGTGGCGAATTCAGATGACCAATGCATCACAGTAGATGAAACAATTACTGGGTTTTTCCTCCTAAACCCACTGCTTTAACAAAAACAAAAACAAAAACAAAAAAAAGAGGTAGGAGGCTACAGCAAAAACGCTCATGCAAGTGGAGTCAAGCATGGAACTTTAACCAGAATTTCAGCAGTTCAAGCAGCCGCCTCTTTCTTCCCGGTATACATTCAGACACAAGTCGTGGGATCGAGCAATTTTTTTTTAAAGTAGGCTTTCGAAACTTTTAAGACTTATTTAATCTGACTGACTCTTTCTTCTAAGATTATTGCTATAGTTGGTTTCGTTGAAAATGTTTAAATTACAATTTCCGCACATCTGTGCTGTAAAAGAAAATTGATTTTCTAACAAGTTATCTTGACGCAAGTTTAAAAACAATAAGTTCATCGTTAGATACACTATATGTAAGAAATATTCAACAGAAACACCGTACATTATTTTCTTAAGACCATCTGGTGCCAGGACACCTCACCGCTAAAGCAATTAACTAATGGCAAGTCTGTCGCATCTCAAGCTCATTCAAGGTCCCTGATACCCTCACGACTTTTTTTATGGTAAATACTTAAATATTTTACATGTTAAACATAAACTTTGATTGTACTCTGTTCATTCCAATGGCGACCAGATTATCTTCTGTAAGCAGCAAATCACTTTTTCAGTGTCTATGGGAAGCAAACTTTTGCTTCAGTTCATAACCGTAACATGAGTATATACATATATACAGCAACAATTTTCTTTCAACTGTAGTCCTTTTAGGAATCATGCATTAAAGAGAAGGATAGAATTTGCTATCTGTTACATTTTCAATGTATCTCGTTTAGTCAAGGGTCTGATATGAATATTAGTGAAATTAGTCCATGCGACTGAATTCGAATGTTCTAAATTGAACGTGTATGGAAACATAGCCCACATGCATATAATCATGTTAATTTAGTAAGCAAAAAATGAGTGAAGCAGGTAAACAAATGTGAGGAACGGGTAGTCAAGCATTTTAACAACACGCAGAAAGTAAGTCAACCAAAACTGCAATATGTGTACCTGGAATAATTTTTCGAGGAAAAATACAACAAACACCTGTTGGAACAAAACAGACTTCATTTACTATACAGAAAATAAAGGAAATGAAAAACACAGAAATGACAGGCAAACGAAATGTTAGATGCAAGCTTCAAGTTAAAACATTCTGAGTGTAAAAATGCTGGAGAGATTTACTGTTTTCAGTTTATTAAAGTTACCACAACTAAATACAATAATATTTAAATACAACATTCAGTGAACACCATGAAACTGCACACGTGCACTCAAACCATTTCTTCTCGACTACCACATTCCAGACGAGGTTTACAAACAATTATTATTTAGTTATTTACAAAGAATATGTTGGTTAGCTTTTTTTAAAGTCCGCCTTTGACACCTGTCTGCCTACACATCTACCAGCCAACCCACGTCCCTCTCCATCTCCTCAATCGATTTCTGCTTGGAACTATTTACTATATATTTTTTTTTTTTATTTCCTCCAGGTAAGAGAGTCGAGATCTGAACGGCGGGCGACTACACGAGTCCAGGTGGCGCGGCGGCCATCTTTCAAAGCTTTCATTGAGAAAATTCTCAAACTGTGACATTTGCCGACACTAATAATAACAGAAACAACAACTTAGTACTCGCTGTCGGTGATTTATCCTGCGAAGGAATCTGTGAAGGCAATGATCTACATTGTACAAAAATAAAACTGTTTTCATCAACATGTTACACCCCTACAACCTTTCCTTTCCCCTCGTTTTGGTTACTGACCCGATCTTACACACCATGAGCTTTTTCATGATGGAAGCCTGCACTTTACAAGATGTATCTGCACCAGCAGCAGGTACAGGCAAGGGTTGCACCCAGTGGCGCAGGATAAAACACAGGCCGCCATTAAGGGACCAGCAAGAGAAGGGAGGGGCTGCAGTGACGTGTACTCAGACAACCTTTACCCTCAACACATACACAAACTCTTGCAGAGAGATGTTGGGAAGCAGGATGGTGATGGAGTTCGTGGCACTGCGATTCTGTGCTCATTCCACTTTCTGATTCTACAGCATCTGAACTTATGTAACGGGTGGGATGGGGCTGGGGATGGGAGTTTTGTCAGTCTTACGAACTTCATTGTGATACAAAAAGTGTCTACTTGTGTCATTTCCTCGACGATCCGTGTCATGATGTAATTATTCTGACATGGCCTTGTACACAAGGAAGACTGTCGATGGCAGGTTGTGCGTGAGCCTAGTCGCCTATTTAAAATGTTAAAGGTTCTCAGAAGTTGTGTTTTTTTTTAAAGGAGCAATAACAAACGTTTCAACAAAAGAGCACAAATAATCAAACGGAAAGTGTCTACTTGTAGTTGTCAAGTTGTCTTTTGTATCCCCATAGGCGAGCCATCAGCCATTACTGCGATTGCAAAACCCTTTCTAGTCATCTATAGAGGGAGGAAAAAAGATCCGACAGAGTACGCTCCCTTCCTCAGCCTCGTCATATCCGACTTTGATCGTCTACAAACTGCCATGACACTTCTACACAAAAGCTGTGGCACTACACTACCCTGCCAGACGGAAAGGCGGCAAGGGCAGCAACCATTTCCATCGCCACAATCGCTTTTTACTTCCCCTAGAAAAACGCTGCTCTTGGAGCAAGATTGTGTTGGCGAAGACTTCATGTTCATTTTTGGTCTGGAATGCATGTGAGGTCCTAAATCGCCAGTCTCAAGATTCCTTTCCAAGGCCTTACATGTACACCAACCAACAGCTAATTTTAGAAGCTAAGCCGAAAAACGAGGATTTAAGATGTCCGACTTAAGATTTCACATGCAACCCAGCCCAGGAAAATGTCTCTCACCTAAGAGGAAAATGGAGAAAGCGGGGAGATCATTAAAATTATACCACTTTCAAGGACTGCTGGTCCATCGTTGACAGTTTATGTTCATGAATCATTTTAAATCACCTTTCCGATGTGTAGAATCATCATCCTCTTTTTCATCATCATAATTACAACCATCAAAATCAACATCATTATTGCAGATGTTTACGAACGTGCTATAAAATATATGGCTGATTAACGATGTCTGGTTTAAAGGACTCATCAAAGGTTTTTAGTTAATAGCCGTCTCCAATAAGGACGCGTGAAATTTGTTAAGCCACCCGCGGACAAATCCATCAAAAAAGAAATATGCGATTAAAAAAACAAAAACTTAGCGAACAATCAGCAACAAAAACAGGATTTTTAAGTTTTTAAACTACGGTTTTAGTGAGGGAACGTGACAGTTAAAACGATGAAATCTTTATTGCATGACTGTCTGGCTGCCATAACTTTTAGGCCTCGCGGTAAAATGATGCTCAAACCCCCTCTATGGTCAGATCTTCCTCTTCCACTTCGCGAAAGAAAGAAATTTTATCGGTTCAGATTTGAACAATGACTATTCTTTTGAAAAAAAAAATTGCACTCGAGGTTTGCCTTTAATGTGCACTAAATCATAGTTTTAGTCGAGAACTGTGATATCACAAACCCAAGCTCCCAAGACTAAGAATAATGTTTTTCGGTGTAAGGTAGGCCATCCAGTGTAGTTTCTAACCTTCAGTGTGGCGTGTGATCATTTTCATCATGAAAAATTTTTCAATTATTTTCCCTTTTTAATGGACAAAAAAATGAAGTTCACGTAGGGACAAACATCTCAGCGGTTCGCCGACATTTAGCTTGAAAGTTTGAATGTCGTAAACTTTTAATTAAAAAAGCTTCCATGCTCCAACTCTCCAACTCCCAGATAACGATGTAACTCCTAACAAACTGCAGCACTGCGAGGAGAATAAATGTTTACGACACTCTACTGCGCTTTACATTGAAACCGCTTCCCCTCTCAAAACAACCCAAAAAAGTTCAACTTCCGGTGGAAGGTTCGCGAGAGAACACGGTAAGACGTTGTCCTCCGTGACACGTTTCAGCCACGCAAGTAAGAGATGCAAGCGGAGGAGCTCTTCTCGCAGGAATGTCTTTTTTTTCAAGTTACTGCACTGAGTAACACAAAACTGAAGCAGCATGGAATAGGCAATACAGGCCACAAGTGTCAAGTTGGCGCCTCCCTGTAGCAGATCCGAAACAGAAACAAGCAGAAGAACCAGAAAAAGACTAGAAAAAGTGTGAACACTAGAATGTTGAACGCTCATCGTGGAAAAAATGGCAATTTCAAAATCCGGGAAAGAGTTCTTTTACAAATATGTCCCAAATATCATTAACAAATATCGAAGGAAATGTAGGATGTCTCTTATCAAGAGCGAAGCAAATACCAGTTCCTAGAGTATAAAGCACCATGGCAACGTGTCGTTTAACCTTTGTAAAAGCCAGTTCCCCTTCTCACATGCCAGCCACCTTCCACAGCTTCTCTCGCATCACAATGTTATCTTGCCGTACAGCAGTCGCATGACACTGATAAGCTGCCGTACAGCATTCAGTCAGATTGATATTTTACTTTACAAAACTGGCATCTGGGTTTGTGGTCACGACCTTTTTTTTTTAATGCGATCAGCGGAGGATACTTACGGTCTGCAGACCTGAAATCGTGTGTCGAATTCTCGCTTGGGCGATAAGTAGTCGCATTTTATTTTATATCTGTTTGCTGTAAAGCATCATAACAATCTACAGCCGCAGTAGCGGGCTCAGTCGGGCATGATGACCGCCTCAGATGAACTGTGATAAGGAAACACGGTGTATGGCTATGTCCACGTAACCACTGATAGTGCCTGAGGACAACGATCGACAGAATCCGCCGGTCCACCCGATGAATAACACGAACTGAGAGCAACAACAACCGCGTCAAACGGGCAGACAACTCTCGGCTTCCTGCGATATGGTTGCGTTGATTTTTCTTAATTTTTATTTCAGATATGTGCGCGTGTGAGCGACAGACAAAATAAATAGATACACAGGCTAAAAGACAAAGAAAGAAAGAGCGGGTACCCCTTCAGATGAGGATCAAAGGCGAGCAGAGAAAATACAGTGAAACTGGCCACCGGTAACCAGGCTTCTCTTGTTTTAAAAGCAGCGAAATATTTTACCATTCGATGCAATCCACAATCGACAGTTTAACAATTGAGAATTCGATCGTCGGTGTTCAACGCGGTGAGGGTACAAGTGTGAGGAGGAGGCAAAACACAAAAAATGAAATTACAGTGTCCAGCGATGCGTACAACACATTTCTTCAGTCTTATTATTGATGCCCTCGCCGTTCAGGTTTCGCTCGGGTTGCGCTGGAGGCTTTTGATCATGAGGGACTATGAAATAAAGGCCGCATAGGCTTGCCTATAGGACTTACCGTTGGGTAACCAGCTTCCCGGCATCATGGGCATCACACTTCCCCGCTACCCTCACTAGTGTAACAATACTTCGTGCTTTTAGGTTCAGCAAACACCAACTGCTCTATTCCCCAATCTCTCTGTCTCATACACACAAACAAGTGCGAGGAACTGTTATATAGTAAAATGCAATAAAAAGAAGAGAAATAATGGTTACCTCCGTCTATGGCGACATAGTTCTGGTGAGCATGTATATCGTGTCTGAAAGAAAGACAACAAATTATGAATTTAGCATGAGCTGGTCAAAGGCACGTAGAAGCAGCAACAAAAGAAGACAGAATTAAAGAAAAAAAAATGAAACAAACAAAAAGAAGAGAAGGAGTCGGGGAAAGAAGTAAACAATCGCACAACAAACAGAGAAAGACGAAAAAGAAAAATAAACTTCGAACTACATGTAAAGAATGCATGCCATAATGAGATGCTAGCGAGTCAAAGCAAGCTTGTATGCAGCTGGAACCGCCATGTAGCAGATCCGAAACAGAAAGAAATAGAAGAACCAAAGAACAAAAAAGAAGAAAAACATATTTTACAGTAAGTTAATGAACACCGTTAGACCAACGATGCAAAGATAACTCTGTGTACTGTTCCTGGTAAACATACATCCTAACATTTTTAAAGTCTCATAAATCGCACAGTTACATTAACAGATGAATGGCTGATTCTCCAGCCTCCCTTTATGAGTTCTTGTTAAGCCATGTCTCAAGCTGGTCACGTGAAGTTAAAAGAGTTTGTCCGTTGCGGTCCACGCATGCGCAGTGGCGAATTTGCCCAAACGCGATGAAGCTTGAATGGTAAGGACACGTTTATTCGGTTCTGACATTTTATAGAAAATAAAACTGCAGTGAAATAATTTATGTACATTTAGAATGCATTTCTAGTTGGGCAAACCTGCCATCGCTCGTGCACAAAGCACAAACGGACCTGCCTAGAGCTCTCCACAACTGTGGGATGTGTTGGATAGTCATCTACCCAGTGTCAATGCGTGAATAACAGGTTTTAAAATAAAACGATGTGAGTGGCGATGCACAGTGTAACAGAGATTAACAACATTGCGATTCTTTGTGTCCGAATCATCAAAGACTCAGAGATGACACGACTTGTGTCAGGTGAGCTCCCCTACCTGTGTCCAGTCTCCAGGTGATGCTGCAGGTCTGAACACCGCTCAATATGGCTCGTGGTAGGCTGCACATCAGAAGTAAACAGTAAACACCCCCAGCTCGGGAAAGTTTTATATAAGCTAAACTGTGTTCGTTGCATAAAGCTCAAAGCAAAAAGACAGGCCTTGTTCTCTCTCTTCTTCACCTTTTTCCAATCCCATCACTATATATATATAACACATTCATATATGTCTGTCCACGTACATTTTAACTAGGTGGTGAACTAGACTTTTATTACAGTGGTGAATAAACATAGTAAAGAGAAGCAAGCAAGTAGACATTTTACTGAAATACCGATCGAAGTACATGCTTTGAGGTTCGTAAACCTCTTCTCCTAAAATATTTTTCCGTGTCTACATTATCCTTGCTTAGCAATAGCAATAACAAAATTAAGCTATACAACCCCCAAATAAAAAATTTAAAATCAATTTGCTTAGAAATAACTAGAAACAGAGACATAAGAGCCTGTTATAATGAAAAACACAAGAGCTACAAGAGGTTACAATAATGCAACAACTCTTCGCCGTTTAGGTTCAACTGAACTGAAAAAAACCTAAAACGTTTCACAAATCAAAATTGTACAAATACACCAGGAGATGGGAGGCATTCATAAAATGGAGGAAAGCACGGGCTGGTTATCTCCACAGAGACCAAAGCAATCAAAAAACAAAACCAAGCAATTAAAAAGGCCAACAACGAATTCCTTCAGGCATTGAGGTGAGGTCTACTCTAGAATGTGACTGTGACAGGGTGGACAACGGCTCTAGGAGAGAAATAGCATGCATCCAAAAATGGTACCAACAAAGCAACAACAGGACGAGTTTCCTATTTCATGCCATCGAATTATTTTCCCCTCAATAATACACTGAGACATACCTTCTCATTATGTCTTAAGATGGTAACAAAATTATTCAAGGAATGAAATAGGAAGACTACATTAAAGGATAGTCAGCTACACTGCAGGTGATTTCAACAAGTAAAGACAACTCTAAACAACATACAACTGGTACATCTATTGTAAAAAAAAAAAGTTGTTTAATGGTTGGCCACTAAGTTGGCAATAAATTGTACTAATCTATTTATATGCGTTATTGACATTTGTTTTACAGGATCCCCTGAGTTAAATGACAATAACATCACACTAGCTCTTCTCATCTCCATCCCTAAAAAATAAAAAAACCGACAGTAGGGTGGTCGTTCTCAATTGGTTTTCTCATGCTTTTCAATAAGGACAGCGCAAATGCCGAAATTACCCTCGCACAGATCTTTTAGTGAGAACCGTTCGCTTGTCTAAGAAGAAAAGTTAATTAGTCCTTTGTTGTAATAAAAGAACAAAGTTGGAGGCCAAATAAGAGATGCCTGAACGGTCTTTTTAAACGGCCAGACGCAAAGACCCTGCAGGACAACAACAACAACAAAAAAATGAAGAAGTAACGGAATAACAGTGAATATCGGCAAGTGGGGAGGGTTGTGACGTCACGGCTCGTAGATAATGATGTCACGATCTTAACGAGCGATCCTCCTGTCTGTAACGCTAACTCTCCTTGTTTCCTGCACTAAGTCAAAAAAAAAAAAATAGTTGCTTGTTGTGACCCCGAAAAATCCTATTTTTACCAGAATGTCATGACGGTAGCAAATACGAGTGGCACCCTGGAAAAACCACAGGAGGGATTGCCCGGCTATGCAGCCATCTTTCGTGTGCGTGCGAGGGAGCAAGGGAGGTAAGCCCCAAGTCGCCTGGTCCTGGCCGTCAAAACTAATTCCAAGGTTGTTGTTGTTTTGTTTTTCTTCGGTTTTTTTTTTTTTGCTCACTGCGAGGATTCTCTTTGACTTAAGACTGTTGAATCCAAGTTCTTTCTAGTTCTTCATACATAGCATTCTTATTCCACCACGCCAAACACTTACTTCCAGTACTTCATTCCCAGTACTCTTATTCCATTATTCCATACACAGCACTCTTATTCTTTCTCCGCTTTATATCTATCAGCTTTATTTTTTTCCCATAAATCTCTCGCGTGACGTAGCACCGTCATCAGTTTGGGCAACACTCCAAACAGCGCAATCAACACCCAAGACGAATACGCATCCTTTCACTTCACTTCTGCTCTCTGCATCGCATGATCTCTTCCTTTTTTTTAAAAAAAATGTAAGCTGTACTTTGCTCGTCCTCTCCTGTCTTCTCCTCATATCTGTTTTTATTCGTATCCGCTGTTTTGCTCCAACGCCCTCCATCCCCCGCCCAACCGATCCCCTCCACTCCATTCAACTTGTCTCTCACTCACAACGTTTCTTCTTTTCATCATACCACTAATCTCATTTCTCTTTTCTCAAATTACCTTCTGCGCGGGCATCTCTCCCATCATTTTCCCCCAAATTACAAGTCTTTCCCGTCCATCTCCTTACCTCACCGTCCATTTCTATATTTTTTTTCTCTTTCCATAATTCGTTTTTACCTCATCTCTTCCGTCATTGAGAAAGTTGTTTGTTGTTTTTTTTTTTTAATCGTTTTCTCCATTACAACCAAGCTCAGTGTTTAGGGCTATTTTGATCAACAAACTTTTATTAAATATGGCTGAGGCTTAAGTGTATTATCTGCCTCCGGGGTCCGTAGCTATAACAGTGAGGCTAACTCGTTGCCCTGGTACAGAGTGGTAACACCAAGGGCTGGTCTTCCAAAATGCAGACTGCATAAACACTGCATTATGTTACTGGACCATAAAGCCTCTCTCCCCCTCCTTTATAACCTGAGCCCCAGGGGTTAAGTTACACCTGCGGTGTCTGGACACCACCTTATAATTATGAAACAAAATTGTTGTCCATACGCTCTCCATGTTACCCAACAACCTCTAAGCTTTCTGTTTCTAAGTCAAGATATTCTAGAAAAGAAACCATTACTTAGGATGAAAAATAACAAAATCCACCTGTTCACCCCAATACAAGCCTTTTTCCACACGTTTTATCTCCCCTGGCCGTCTATCTACTGTTTGGCATAGTGACAGCAAGGCAAAGAGAGAGCAACTCACCAACATCACTGCGTATGGGTAATAACCCCAACAAGCCTAAACCAAGAAAAAGAAAACAACAAAAAGACCCATTACGTCACGCTGACATCTCAAATCACGAAGAAGTAACGCGTGTTCTCACGATAATTGGCATTATTATTACAAGCAAGCAATGAATACCACAATGTTGCATTTTGCTCACACAAAGCGGTCTACAGACTGACACTTTTTTTAAACTTTTTCTACTCGAAAAAAAATCTTTTTTTTTGTGACTAGTATTAGTTCCAAGCCGTTCAGTTAGTTTATATAAAGAACAGCTGAAATTAGTTTCCACTCAGCAAGGCACGACTGAAAGAACTCCAAGCGACAAACATGTTAACAGCGCAAGGGAAAAATTAATTACACAGTCTGCATGTCAGTTTGTACAAACTCAAGTTATACACAAGCTCTAACTTGGACAGCTTCCGGAAGCAGAACTAAGCGAAGGATGCGTTAGCAGTACTAAGTGTCCAACGGGAGAAAGAAAAGGAAACACGCAGACTTTCGCTTGCAGCGTGGGGAGAGAAAGAAAGAAAGAGCGTGCTTACGGGTGGGCAGGTAGGCAAAGGTGGTGGCAGACCCCGCTGGCCTAAGCCGTACCCGAAATGTGGAGTCGGGTGCCCGTACACCTGGTGAAGAGGAATGCTTCCGTGGATTGGCTGGTGACAATAAGAGGACAGAAAAATGGAAATTTTATTTATAGAAATAATCCATATTTATAGAATATAAATCCTAGTAATTTACATACATATAAATATATCCTCATTTTAAAAATTCATACTTTTTTTTTTAAATTTGATTTTTTACACAACACACATAACAGTAATTGTCATACAACTAATGACTAACAGCATGACTAATGACAAGGCTGACGACTAGCAAAAGTTATATTGCACATTTTTTTTTAAATGAGACTGCAATTGCCCACAACTCAAGCTCTCATATTTTTCCATGTAACAGTGATGAGAGAGGAGACGATGACGGCGCTAGAGCACGGCAACCTATATCACGTGACAAGCTCAGTCACATGATCAAACATGGCGTTGTTTTTCTGGTGGCTAACACAGCTTCCGGTCGGCTCCCTAATTCTCGCACCACTTGTTTACCGAAACTAGCGTCTTGATGTTATTTCTTTACCTGCGTTCAGAAAATATGATAAACTCAGAAAGGTAAACATCCTACTGCAGTTCATTTAAGTGCACTGGCAGTCGAGAAAACACACTGTTTAACATGGACAACACAGCACAGTGAGGGCTAGTTAATGACAGCCACGTATCTGTTTTCTTTCCTCCGCTCTGCGTCCAATCCATACTTTTTAATTACCACCACCCATCCAGCCTCGATGACCGTTTAAATTGTCTCCCTCACTGAGACAAAGCTGATGTTTGCTCTCCAGTCTAATGTGCTGCTGAGACACGTTTATATAAATGTCTGACGAGCTGCTCACATGTTTACATCAATGTCTCATGTACTGCTGACACATGTTTACACAAATGTCCGACATTCTGCTCACACAAGTTTACATCAATGTCTGACATGATGCTCACACATCTTCATCAGCTCCAGTCCACTTTTACCAGGGGCCTGCCCCATCAAACAACTTATCCCGCGCCTTACAAATTCTGGTACATGCACTGGACAAGTATTTTTAAAGACCGAGTTGTTGAACTTCCGAAACACTATCGTCTCTCCCACCCATTCATTAACTCGTGAAACACACTCATTGCCTTCTGTAACTAGATTCTTTTTCACTTTTAGTTGCCACAGCAACAAATCTTCGATCACGAAAAGCCGATAATACTTTTTGCTACCTTTTTTTTCTTTTTATAATTTTTTTTTTTTTTTTGTATTTAGTAGTGGAATTTAGTAGTGGAATTTTTGGAAGCTACTGCTTCCTCATCCGAATCGGTTCTGTGTTTGAGGTCAAGAAACTCACTCAAGCACAATGTCTTTTTCTTAGGTTGGTGAGGCATAGTTCGTTACTATAAAGATGGTCGTGTGGATTGGGACTTTGTGTTCAGCAATGCTGAGAAACAAATTACAGCAAGAAGAATATAGTTGAGCAAAATTCTATCAACTCTTAATTGTGAATGTCGGGAAAAGTGCGCAGACAGCGAAACATTTTCTTCTTTTTTTTTTCTTTTTTTTTTTTTCGTTAGTGGAAAATAGCTAGCCATTAAACGGAAGCTGGAAGGCTGTGGTTTAATTATCTGCTCCACGTCAGCCATTCTGCTTAAAGAGTAACTATGCTTATGTTATCTGCTCTAACCATCCACCTGTCTCCCTACAGCGACTATCTGGCCACCCGGGAACACAACCACAAGCCACGGGTGGTCAACAATCGATCTCGTCAGCCGATCTGACGACGACGAGGAAACTCTAGACTCCAATGTTATTCGAAAGTTCTTGTACTCAATGCGTTCGGCCACATTAGGCAAATCATTGCACGTGTGTTTTCGGAAAAGGAAACAAACTAAAACACCAAACAGCGCTGGTGTCCGGTGTCAAAATACTAAAGCCTATTCAAGGTAGATCCTGGGTGCCTCTATTCTCTAAAGATCAACATAAACAGGTGAGATCGACCGATAAGTGGTTAGGGGAAGGATTGTAAGCCCACAAGGTTTAGAAACAGCGCCACCTGCAGAAAAGGCACCGAGACGAGGGCCGGTAACCCCAGCATGCGTGACCGCTGACACGATAGATAAAGACAACTGCTCATTAGACCGATCAAGCGTGGCGTCTGGTCTACTGTTAAATCCGTTACAGACAGGAGCAGACAGTCGATAAGTAGGGTTCTTCTCCTTTGTTTTGAAAGCAGTTCCCACAAAGGAAACATGACTTGGTAGGCGTCCTGTTATCTATTATTTGAGACAAACTTGAGAAAAACAGTTACGGTATTGAGGAAAACATCCATATCGCGCAAAAAAAAAAAAAAAAAAAAAAAAAAAAAAATACGACGGTGGTTGTTGTTTTACGCCGTTAGCAGCTGAGGTGGGTTAGTCCAGAGGGACTATCCCAGTAAAAAGGTAGGTTGGCGGAGTTCTATTGTAAGTGAAGGGCACTGAGCAAAGGGGGAGCGATAGACCTCCTGGGTCCCCCTGCGTCATTTCTCGTCATGTGCCTGTCACGTGAGGCGCTGGCGTTTAAAGTTCGTGAGGTCAGCATCACCATTCTTCTTCCTTTCTGGCTCACATTCAAGTTCTCTTACTCTAAGCAACCTGCCCCACGAGCTCATGATGTCATCGCTGTAATCAAGGAGGAAGAAACAACACTCCCCAAATGTACCACCATCACTTTTCTCATGTCATTGTATTTGTGTGTTAGTGTCAAAAAGTCAAAGAGCGTTTTTCGTTTTCATGTGAAATGCCTATTGTTTACAAATAAATAAAGTGGCCGATGACATGTGTATGTCGTCTCATACGAATGGCATCACTGGCTGTAGACATATGGAAATTATCAAGCGATTACAATTCCAAACTTGGCTTTTAAATATTTTACTTTATTGAAAACAATTATCACGTGATCACATTGATAACAACTGCTGTTCAAAATGTCTCGAGGTCACATGATTTGTCGTCCTCTGTAATTAACTGCAGACCCCATGACACAACTAGATGTTTATACACCGATACTATTCTAGCTTGTTTTGTTCGACAACTAATATATCTCTTCGCTGTCTCTTATTCCTCTCCGGCCGTATCAATAGAAATGCATCCACAGGTCACCAGCTGTATGTGTGGGGTACGATTGGTTAGGGAGAAGATGTGAACGATAAGACAAGAAGGAATGGGTTTTTTGGGTTTTTTTTTTTTGCTGTCCAATTGAGACTCTTCTCTGAACTATGAACAGTTAAGCCCAACTTTTAAAAGTCTGCGGGTGGGCCTAAAACTCATAGCAAAATGTAACTTAACCCCCACAACTGGTTCGATCCTGTTAGGTCGCATGAGATGTCCCTCGTCCAAAAATCTATGAGCATGAAATCAGTACACCACTCATTCTCGTTCTTTCTCTCTCTCTCTCTCACATACCCATGCAACAGGTGTACGCAGCTGGTAGGAATGAACTGAATGGAAAAAATGAGCAAATTTTATTTATTCGTTTCCATCCATTATCTGATTCTTCATTTAAACTTTGACACCCATCTCTCTTGCTCTTGATCCCCGTATCCGCCACTCCGAAGAACACGAGTTTGTTCTGCACTATTTATAACAGAAATAAACAGTATAGCAGATGCTTGAGCAAGGCTTCAGACTGCAGACAACCAACGTAGAAAACCAGGCACTGAGCAGATTCTTGAGTAACAGTAGCAGTTTATCTTGTGAACCGACGGGATAGCTTAACCTTTAGTAGTATTACTGAAAATGTCCTGGCACAATTCCCTGGGGGAAAAAAAACCACTCAAAGACCGCTCCCATGCTTTTCACACCTTTTTTCTAGAAATGAAATTCATCTCCTTTGTTTCCAACAAGTGATATGGCACACACTTCTGTTTGCCGAGGGTTGATAACCTTAGTGACACACCCTCGACAAGGTTGGGCCACTTTCATAAAGTACGAACGGTAACTTCTCCTGAAGGCTTTCGCTTATCTTTTGCTTAAGGCACCGTGTCATCTGTAATGTGAAACATCCGGTGCTGCTGACAGCTACGCCGAAAATTAATGTGAGAGAACCCCAATGTTCCACTGACTTCCCTTTTGCTTACGAATACTTCTTACAGAGTTGGAGTGTGTGTGCGCGCGCGCGAGTGAGTGTTGTATTATTTATTTATATATATTTTTTTTGTTGATATTTGTCACTTGGAAATCATCTCTAACCTTACATTTCCACTGCCGGCATTCTTACCACTGTTCATTGTTCCTTGCTGGCGATTTAAACCTCATTACCGTGCCTCATGCCTGCTAACAAGCCACAAAGCCGCCGTGCGAACAAGATCCTCCGATAGCCAGATCCGTTGCTCTTCGAGGATTACAGGTCAGTCAGCCGTGACGAACGATTAACCGTCATTTTCCTGCTACCACGCTGACATGACACCGGCTGGTTCTGGAATTTTCTGTCGTTGCTCTATTTAGCTTCCGCATATTTGTCCCCATCGTATCTCTCGTGTCAAACCTACCTACGTACCTACCTACCGCTTCATGTCCAAGATTCTACTCTCTCTTAAGGTGGGGGCACTGCAAAGCGCGCTTAAATATCTCAATTTTACATTTTAGTGAACCAGGATCAACTACAATATTCTCAAACTAACTTTTACAGTCATGTTCGCTTTGAATGTATTACAATAAATCCGAAACCTGTTTTCCCTTCAGCTACCCACGATGATACATGTCTTTGTGTCCTGAAATGTTGTCAATAGTATACTGCCTAACACCCCAATCTCTTCTCATCTGTTTGTTTATTAGATGCACCATGATAGTGAAGAGACTCTGTGTGATAAAATAATATATGCGACATTATAGCAAGTCGAAAAACAGTCATTAGGGTCAAAGGGTCAAAGACGTCGGAAACAAAAGTCAAACATAGGACACAGGACAGATGAGGTGCGCGCCAGCGTGTGTGTATGTAAACAACTCACGGCTCCTAAAACTGACAAACAACACTATCCCCACGTACCGAGTATTCTCCGGACGTTAAGGCGTAGTTCCAGAGTTCCTCCAGGCTCTCCATCACGTGACCAAGGTGCGTCTGCAGTTCCTCGGCGTACTTCACAGCCAGCGCCAGGATGCTGCTTCTGCACAGCAGGCCCTCCTGAAACAAGAAACGAACAGCACATGTAAATCAAGCCGCCTTGCGAACAAGATCCTCCGATAGGCAGATCCGTTGTTCTTCGTGTCTGTGTGTGTGTGTCATTACTTCAAACAATGTGAAATTAATTATGTAATGATATCTACTGTAATATGTAATTATATATCACTTGTGCACTGGTGTCGCAAAGTGACTCATCCTTACGCCGCAGCACCCCCTCTTCCTCCCTCTCTCTCAAAAGATTTTGTATGAGCGGTAATCGGTCCAAAATTAAATTCACTCCACATCCTTGTGGTGAACCTCGGTTACGGCCATTCTCGCATCCCATGACCGCCCGTGCGGGGGACTAGAAAAACAACCACACACACACACGTCCACGGCGACTACAGAAATTGCGGGAGGGGAGAGTTAGGGAAGAGGGAGAGGGGGAGGGGAGAGTTAGGGAGGGGGACGGGAGAGTTAGGGAGGGAGAGTTAGGGGGAGGGGGACTGGCGGCCTCATGTCAAAAGCGTTTGTCGATGGCCTTCAAACGCCTGTCGGCACACATCTAGGCTTTGTCCCTTGCCTCTGGGCCTATCCATCTTTTCCCTCCCCATCTGATGCAGTGACTCACTCGATCATAGCTGGCTGCCATACTTGGTCGACAATGTTGAAGCGATGGACAAGTCCAGTCAGCAACAAAAAATGTCAAATTTAGACCGAGTAATCAACTCACACTTTCTCTCGATCACTAACCTTCCATCTAGAAACATTAGTGTAAATGCATCGTAACTACACAAACAAACAGACTACCAACAGACGAGTCAGCAACAGAAAAGCACTTGTTTCACCTTCGTCAAGACTGAAAAACTTGGCTTCATAAATTATTTATAACACCTACCATGTATGTCTTTATGTTGTTTTTTGGGTTTTGTTTTTGTTTTTTGTTTGTTTTTTTTTTTTTGGAGCAAGTTTTTATAGCTGTTAACGGAATGCAGATACTACCTCATGAAAACAAACATTTTGTCTGCACGGCACTAGGTAAACCGTCCAGCCGGAACACCAATTCTATCCTCAACAAACCCATTCTATTGCTTTATGTTATCCTCTGGTTAGTAAACATATCGGTGTAAACATGTATTTGTAACGTCTGCTGCGATACAACTGTTTGCACAATTTTCATCGTTTAGACAAAATATTGCTCGGTTTTTTATTTCTACTTCTTTTTCTCTTTGTTTGACACTCCTTATTATGGCTGCTTCTGTCGGTTTTCTTTTTCCTTTCAATATTTTCTGTTTGCTGTTGGTTTGGGCGATTTTATATTCTTTTGTACTGTAGTTCTTTATATTGTGATGTAAATAAACTAAAATAGGCCACAAAATATTTTCTCAAGACACCAGATCCTGTAACTTGGTAACAATATGAGACAGAACTAACTTTTCTGTGCAGCATGCATGATTATTTCAAGCCGTATCAGTGCTTAGGTGGAGGCTCGACCACAGACATCCACAGACTGATCACTGGCCGGTTTTGCTGCTTTCAGCGGAGGCCATATTGATCAACCGATTGTTGTTTTTGGGTGTTGTTGTTGGGGTTTTTTTTTTTTTTTTTTTTTTTTTCGTACTTAGCCCGTTGTGCGGTTACTACGCTCGAGAATTGGATTTTTAACTTTTCTAGACTGGTATTAAAGCTGAACCTGCTGTACTATGCGTACTGGGTGTTTCTTTCCTGTGTGAAAGCGAAAATAATTCCAAGAACACATTTTCCAATATTCTGGTGGAGATCTGTGAAGAGTAATACAGAGGTGATGTGTCCAATACATCATGGCAGAGTCCGTTAGCTTTATCATAAAAAAATAATAACCAGTCAGTCAACGACGACTGAAACAACAGCCTGCAACAGCAGACGCCGAAAGTTCGGGGAATCAAGATGGCGGACAATGGGAACGCCGCCAGCGATTCCTAGGTTCCATCGCACGCCCGGTCTGCGGACTGGACCCACCCGTCGCTCGCGGTCCTGTTCGTCTTCATGGGATCAGATATCCGGAGTTGTCCTGAGGGCCGCCTGGCTCCCCCAACGGGTGTGGGGAACGTGCCGTGGTGTGGGCGATCCCGCCCCCGCTACACTTGCAGCGGCATTCCCGGCAAACACTGAGTTTTGCTGTGAACCCTGCACTGGCTAAATCACTCCGACCTGACAATTCAATCTCCCCTCAGCTCGCCTCGGCCGCCAGCTTCTGATTTTGTATTAGGCTTGTCGTTATAAATGCCGTGAACTGATAAATCAGAATCTACAGAGAGATGCAAAAGCAATAACCTCTCACCCATGTATCATATTTGATTATATGTAATGCAATGTGTAACACAGAGAGAAGATAGACTGGACTGACAGATCACAAAAGTAGTGGCTTTTTTTCGGAGGGAAAGAGATACAGAGATTATGTGAAAAAAAAGTCTGATTTTCTTCAAGGCTCGTGGTGGGAGTGAGCAGTGGGTAGGGTATTTTCGCGCCCTCATAAAAGCTGCAATTATCCGCTAGACCCAAAACCATCGTCGGATAGTCGAGTCCCTTTGCTGAGTTCTCTCCTGTCAATTCAAACTTTCATTTTAACGTCCATCCAGTTTCATCTTGTCTATAAAAACCCTTCCCCACCCGTTTTTTCCAGCCAGAACTAGCGAGTCATCACACCATAAGGCGGTCTGAGCTGCTGACAACGGCGTAAACCCCGCCCCCTTCACACAAGGTTTGTTTTTGTTTGTTTGTTTCAAACAGCACGTGAGTCAGCGAGCATGAAGGAAGAGGAAAGGACTAAATGGATTTTACGGATGTCTCACATCTTCTGCCCTAATGATCAAAGGAACCCATGTAGTTCTCTTTCACATCGATGTCTACAAATACCACGTGAGAGGTACTGTGTTTAATAATAATAATAAAGTAAGCGTTTATAGCGCGGTACCCCAGCCAAAGCGAGGCTCATCGCGCTTTACAAACACCAAAAAAACAACAACATGAAGTAACAAATCTTGTAGCTCTTCCTGTGAAGTTAATGGAATGCAATGATTATTGTTGCGCCGGGTGACATCCTGTTAAAAGATCAAGGTGTAATCACTTTTCTTGGGAAGGATCCGATGGAACACGCAGGTGCCTGTGTTTATTCGAACAAAATTTATCAAATAATTTAACGAAAACGTTTTTAAAAAATTCCCCACAGAGCACTTTGTACTAGTCCCCACTCTGTGACCTTATGCGTGTATCCATCCACCCCAGGGAAGGAGATAAACCCTATTCACTTTCCGCAACACTTTTGCCTGTTTCATCGCCCCCAACAACGCCGCCAACCTCGTCAGCAGATGCAAACTGCAGGGGACCCCACGGCGGCGACAGGTCCACGAGGCTGTGGCCTGTGCACGTTGCATAAATAATCTCACTGCACGCGCGTTGTTTTTCTGCCGGACGGAGGAAAGGAGGGAAGCGAGTGCACCTTGGTTTGGACCCTCGTCACAGCTTCCGCCAACAATTACTATTCCACGTTGTTTTCCTGCTGTGACAAGTCGCCCGAGGGGGCCAGCAGTCCCCACCCCCAAATCCCAACCACCACGAACTAGGTGGGCGGAAATCAGTGGGATGACAGACATTCCATTACAGCTAGGTCATTGTGTGTAATCTTACTCCGTTCATGTGTTGGCCTAATGGTTGTCATTACACGTTCTGCACACAAGTATGTGAAAGGGACTTCCATCACGTAGTCGTTAATTCAGTTATAAATTCTATTTTCGAAAACACTTAAATCCGCTGCTTTGCCGACAATGGAGTGTGCATCCTTTTATACACCTATTTGTCACCGTTTAGTTTTCCCCACTACAGTCTCATCATGGGGATCCCCGCTCGAAACGATCTTCCTAACCGTGAGAGCCTCATTGACTGCATCTCTATAAATGTGTTTTGCAATTAATTCCAAGAAATAATTGAAGGTGCAATTATCGTCCATCGAATGGAGAGTCCCTGGTCTCTATTTCACTTACAGTTCCTATATTGTAAACTTTACAGTGTAAACGGATAGGCGAGTTCGAATTTTTTGTCATTTTTCAACTATTTCACTCTTTGCATCTTCTGTGTTTGTCTTTTATTACTTGTCTGCACGGTTGTTTCTCCTTCCGTCCTCTGTATTTGCCTTTAGCGCTGAGAGCATACTCCTTCTTGAGTGTGATTATGTTTGTAAATATTATTATGACATTTTTTTTTTCTCAATGTAACGAACCAGACCAACAGTAATAATCACGAAGAAGATTGGATTTTATCATTTCCTTGCATCTCACATATCTTTACTGTAATTGGTGTTTTTCAAATATTTTTCTCTGTGTTATTTTGTCCACAAAAAGCACATCGTACAACCACTCCGCCACAAAAAGGTTCTCATTCTCATTCCGCGACCTTCACAACGACAGCCAAATGATAGAGGAAAGAAGTGCCGAGGGGCGTTCGTCCACAGCATCTTTATCACCACAGCCCCGGCGCCTGGAAGCACATTTACGACCCGACGGCGAGGCGGCGGCCATCAGGGCTGGAGCTAGACACGCCCCGCTGTTTGCCAGCGGCTTCTGGCAGGTCGTCTGTCTGCCAGGTGCGGTCGAGGAGGTTGTTTACAGAAACCGTGACAGGTCAAGGGTCGCCTAGGATTTATTGATAAAACATTCCCCCACCCGACCTTAGCTGCATAAGCTCGACCCTGTGGGACATCGAAGCGATTCGCAATGTGGAGCACATTGTGTGTGTGAAAGAGATGGAAAAAACTGTAACTGTCAAGAATAAATCCTAATATCTGCTGTACCTGACTTATCTATATCAAACGGATTATCACCAAAATAAAAATTAACAAAAAATGTGAGGTTAATTCCTGTAGTCACTTTAAAGACCTTGGCAAAAATGTTCAAAGGTCGTCGAGAACAACTATTTCAGCATCTGAGAATCGAAAGGAGAAGATGAAGTAGCAATAGAGATGATAAAAAAAGAAAAATAAAAGTTTCCTATGACCAGAAAGCGACTGATTGCAAAATACAATCAGCTGTATGTTTACACATCATATTTTTACACGACTCAAACTGTTTTGCTCCGCACTCGCCATACAGGGCCTGAGGGGTAAAGGTGAAGGACGCTTCCAAAGGTTTCCGTTATTTCTGTCCTTGAGATTCTTTACAATGGGAAAACCCGTTCTCGGTATGACAGTATTTTCTCAACAACTTTCCATCAGGAACTGAGTCAGTGACAAGGTAATCTCGAAGTGTCTACAAAGCGAACCGTTAATTAAAGATCTCGCCACACTCTGAAATGTGTCAGCATGTGGGCTTCGCCTTTGCCCGCTGCTCCTCCCATGAGTCCTTGGGTGAACAAAGGAGTGGGCCATGTTCTGGATGCCTGCACTCATCTTCACTTTAAGAATACTATTTATGTTAACAACATTTTTATTATTATTTTAATGGGAGTGTATTCACTCAGTCCTTTAAAAAGACTGCAAATACAATCGACTTTTCATTGATCTTCTTCCTGTTTCATCTGACAGAAGGATTCTGGCAGCAGAAATAAATCCCCACCCCTTGCTTTCATGATATTGATATTAAAGTCTAAAAGCGTTTTTTCCAGTTTTCCTGAATGCGAAGCCAGTCCACACCGAAAACGATTTTTATCTCAAGGCTTTTATTTTTAATCAAGAATATGCTGCAACACAGCCAGCGGCAGATAACTACTGCCATACACGATCATTTTCAGAAAGTGTGCCTCTGGGTGTGCTACAACAACACCACAAAGCACGTTGCGGAGATAACAACGCATATTATTCAAAGACATCAAAGTGAAAAAAAAACCAGCCATCGCACAGTTCCCTTGTTTTACAAAATACGTCTATGAATCGACAACAATATTTTTTTTACAATAACATTAAGCTCAAGAGACTGCTAATGTCCTAGCTTTCACATGTCATAACACTGTACATTTTGATAGTTCTACAAGCCTTGTTCCAAATTAAAAAACGGAAAATCGCAGGAGAGAGAATGTGCTAGACCACGTGTTCGAGAGAGATAGCGCGAGGGTGTATGTGTGGGGGCGCACGTGCTTCGGGACTCAAACAAAAGCGCTGAAGGCAGCAGTTGAGGGAAATGAACAGGCTGACAGTTGCAAAGACATTTCACAAAAGGATAGAAGCTGTCGGCAAACCGAAAGGGAGCAGAAAAAAAAAAAACATTCCCGGTGGGCGGAGATGCCCAATGTGCATCAAAACTGTGGTTTGTAGGATTCCCTCGCCGCAAACCACGTGATGAAACAGCACTGCAGCTGACGGGAGCTTTGTCACTGTCAAAACAACACCAACCCTGCTTTACTACAACAGCAACTTCGCCTCTCTTTCTCGCACGTTCGCTCTTCAATGTCCACTTTAAACTAATAAGCGCATGATTACTACATACGTAGAGACCTACGAGCACACTTCAGCCCACAAGTACTGTTCTCAAGCACTGCAATGTTGTTTTTTTATTATTATTATTAATATCTACTCGAATATGGAATGTTCGCCAATCTTCCATCCTCAATATCGTCTAATAAAATAGGAAAAGGTGGAGGCATGCGAGCAGCAGCTGTGACAACTGCGCCTAGCGATAAGCAGTCGACATTATCATGTTGTTTCAGCACGACTTTACTTTCCACCAGAAACTAGAGAGTCACTTACGAAAGGGAAGTCACCGTGTATTTTCGTTACTATACAAACATGTGAAGACTGACTGGGGTGTTTAACACCATGCCCGCAATAAAGGCTACTTTACAGCGATACAAAGATGTTAACGGTTAGTAAGCACCTATGGGGATGCACGTGAGTTTAGTATGTAAATTATTCGAGACACAATTCAGTACCTCTCTATATATCTACATTCAATACAATATCTAGATACAATATATCTACATTCGCTACCATTAACATGAGTGCAAATACTGTGGGATTTGCTAAACCGGAAAGGGAAGTGGACGAGGCAGGAAGTTTAAAAAACGGGATTGGGAAAATTTTTTAAATTACATCATTAACAGTGAGCTGGATAAGCAGGTCTGACTGTATATATCAGTGTGTGTGTGCGCGCGCCTGAGCAGCAAATGCTGTCAGCTTTGTTACCACCATCATCTTCAGGGTCACAGATTATCGACTGCATCACATCTACGATAACTTCCCATTTCTGTCACTTGCTTCCCGGTAACCTTAGCAACGGATCGGAGAAAAAGCTGCCTCCGAGGTTCCAATGGGCTTCAAACAAAGAGCGATCCACTTCGGTCGAAACAGCCTAGAACTCAGAAAACTTTTCCTGGATACCGAGCAGAGATAAGGCAGCCTCGGATGTGGTCTTAAAACTTCAGACCATGGCCTCGTTCCATTAAAGAGCATTCGTTCTTGCCTTCGACTAATCAACCCCACCCTAAAATAAGAAGGTTCGAGAAACAGCTGCGGTTGTAGTCATTGTTGAGAAGACGAAAATACTGCTATATATATACACTCTTCATTGCATGATTAATGAAAAGTGTTCGTAAACTGTTTACTAAGACTGTTGTGTCTGTCTTGTAAATTTAACACATATCACATTCACAGAAAGAGAGAGAAGAGAGAGAAACACGGACAATTACACAATACTTCATGTAATGCCGAACATTGGTGTAAAAAATAAAATCACCTTAACCGGACACAAACTGTCGACTAGGCCATTGTTTGGCTAACGGTTTACGTGACCGTAATGTAAACATTCGCCATAAACCCTTCAATGTGGCTAATGGGCTGTTACTGTTTGGACCGCTTGTGATGTCTTCCTGATTGGATCACAAGTGGGTCTCCTACTACCGGCATGTTTTCCTCCTTTTTTTAGGAACACTCACACCTCCCCTCTCCCTTTCCCCCTCTTGAACTTCAGCTAACGCCGGGGCAGCAAAAAGACTGGGGTCGTACATATAGCATGAACAGACTTGTAAAAATGGCCGTGGATCTTTAAACCAGCTGTAAATCGAAAACAATTATCACATCGAATAAGAAGCTTACAGACAGTTGAGCAGCTTAACTCGGTGAGTGTGTGTGTGAGCGCGTGTGAGCGAGCTGTCTCTGCACGAGGAGGCTGAACCAAAAGAATGGATACAAAGATCAAAAGGGAACAGAAGAATGGGAGCGGAGGAGCTCTTGTGGGATGAATGAAGGTCAACATCAGTCCACCCCCTGGACATAAAAGATGGTGCGGAGGTATTTCTAGCAACCAACGGCGGGTCTGGCTATTCTGACTGCTCGCGACTGAACCTCCACCTCCCGCCGGGTGTCTATTCGAATCGATCCGCAGCAGAGGTGAAGACATCGACGATGGATGAGGAGGGAGTGGCTGAGTAGAACCTCACGAGACAGTTCCCTGTTTCTGCCAACAACACGGAAGTCTCGCAGACAACGACCCTAATTCTGTCCTCGTAAAAACAGGTTTGGTGGGACTATAGGTAACCCTCGGCAGCATCGTGTGTGCATACTGATGTCGAGTGTCGACCTCTGCAAGGTTAACAGAAATCCTTGACCTTCATCGATTGGATCGCACGTGTGCTAGATGAGAAAAACAAAGAGTAGAACGCTCTCTGTCCCTTTGTTTTCTGCTTGTGCCGGGCTTCACATTGCCTTCTCGTTCCAGCTCGCGGGAGATCTCGCCAAACTTCGCACCAGCTCACGAGCGTACAACAGCAAGGATAGTTGCCGTGGCCGATAGCAAACCTCATACTAACCCCCGCTTACTGCACTAAGTTCTCTGGTGCATTTATAAGCAAACGTCGGCATTCTCATACCACCCGCTTTACACGCGGCTTTCTGGTACCTAACTGGGTAGATGTCGGGCTTCTAATATCAACCATACCCCTGACACTACAGCGACGGAGAGGACACTACAGCTCAAAAGACGACCGAATGGACAGTGTGTACATCCTTACTGTAAGAATCGCGGTTCAAGGGGCGCAAACCGGCTCCAGTCAACCCGATGTACCACACACCGAGGCCCCGTCTCCCTCGGATACAGACAGAAGACTGATTGGGTGTGTTAATGCGCCTTTCTATCCCTGAGGCCCCACGTTCGCACAATCTTTCACACTGACATGTCCCGAAGAAAGGAAGCGACAGAAAGGTCTTCATTAAATCCTTAACACTTTATTATCGACTGACACAAAGAGTGATCTTGTGTTGAAAGAGGAGGGGGAGCTACATCATGCCACGCGATTGTACACACACACACGCGCGAACACGTGCGCGCACCGTAAATGACCTCGTAGAATTCCAGGTTCCCAGCATGCACCTGACAGGCTCGCGATGCGTTGCAGGCGATGCTGGTGCCGCAATTAACTAATTCCTCCCTTCCAAAACAATCATCTCACTGATGCCGTATTACCTCGTTCCCGCAAAAACAACTCGCTGCAGGAAAGGTTACAAAACCGATTTGTGCATTACAGGGTGTTTAACAACCGTTTGGGGATCCTTGGGAAGATGGCGGCTGGAACTGAGAATGTGCCGTACTGGCTGCTATTCTACTGCCATAAACAAAGGAACATAGGAACATCTGTAGTAAATAAGGTAAATTTAATGAAACAGCTCAGGTACAGATATTGACACGAGTCAATATAGATAAAACACACATAATGAGTGACAGAGAAAGATGCCCATAGCTAACCTACAGAAATTGACGGTGGTAAGCTATAGATACAAATGTCGATATAAGCTTCAGATGCTGACATAAGTAAAATATAAATACTGACAGAGGTACACTTTAGATTTTGATAAAGATGAGCTACAGGTGTTGACATAAGGATGGTATATATATATATCAAGGTGAGTTATAGACACAGAGCTGTAGATAGTGACAATAAGCTATAGACTTTGATACACAAAAGTTAAAGAACATATCTTGCAATGCAATCAGTAAAATCGTGCTCAACCCAGCCGTTCTCTGTCAGCAACCTGAATGGGGATAATTATTTCTTCCGCTACTTTCATGAGAGAGAGAGATGGAGGGGGGAGGTAATCCCCACGTTTAATCAGGTGAAATGTTTGCAAGGGAAATCTCACACTCATGTGTTTCGGTGTTGCGAGGTTAGGCCTGCGTGTGGGTTACATGAGCTATTGTATCTTTTCACACATAAACAAGTGCTTATGACCTATGGTTTGTAAATGTCTGTCAAGAGCATATAAACTCGCTCGTTCGAATTGTGGAATAAGTGTATGACCTGCAGCGATATGAAACGGAAGATGAGCGTTCGCTCACCACAACAAAGGGCGGCAACTCATACACTGCCGATCAACGTCCACACCACAGACCTCTGTGTGGTCCACACCGCCAAGTCGTTGCATCAGTGGGAGCGAGGTGGGAGAGAGAGAGAGGGTAGCGGATGAGTTAGCACTGGCAGGCCAGCTTACGATGCTAACGCAATCACAAGGCGACCTTTCCGAAGAGGAGTTATCGATCCTGGTCCCACAGACGGCGCAGCTACAGCTTCTCGCCCGAACCACGACAATCCTTCGATCTGTTTTGTCTATGTGTCGCTCACGCCGCAAGACGCTGGCATGTTTCCTGCTTTCTTCTGGTGTAAGACGTGCACCTCAACCTTCCCCACCCACACCCACTCACACCCACCCTCACTTCGCCCTACCCGCAGCTAAAAACCCGGAAATGTTGCCCCCCGTACTAAGGTATGACGAGAATGACGGAAAAGCCGCCATCTTCAGCTGAAACCAATGTCAACTACTGCCCCGCCCCAATACCCTCGTTAAAGGTTTAAATGAGTGCAAAACATTTTCTCCGAATTTTCTCTAGTCACTATTTAGTCTCTTCTGTGTTCCTTTTTTTTTTTTTTTTTTTTTTTAGTCATTTGCATTTTCGAGCATTTGATTGGTTCTTTTGACACTGGGGCCCAATATGAGGTGAATTTTCCTCTTGGCGCCCCGTTAGCTTGCTGAACGATTTTGTGTTCTTCGACCATCCCTATCATCCAAGACGAGGAACAAGAAGGACGATAACTGTCGTCACATCGATGGCAACAAGGAAAAGTGTGTGGGGAGAAGGGAAAGGATACGACACTCAAGACAGGCAGAACCACATGACCAGGCAAGCAAGCACGCACGCAGACAGGCCGATCGAGACCCATTCTAAGGACGTGAGCAGCAGCCTCGTTTCTGAAAGAACTAAACAGGACAATGTTTGCCGTTGGCCAAGTTCCACCATGTGAACTGGAGGAAGTCAAGGCTTTTAACACATCAGATCTGTAGTATCCCCACACACTTTTTACCGGGCAGGAAAACATGGCTCGACAAGGCTGGGGGAGGGAGGAGGAATGGGGCGGGAGGGTTGGTGGGGACAGAATGTGGAGGAGGGGGAGAGGACAGACAAAGATGAGGGAATCAATTTCCGATTCAAGCATTTGAAGGTCTTGTTTTCTTTTTTTTTTTTTCTTTTTTTGAAAACTCGTGCAACCCCTTCTAACTGCGTGCCAACATTCATTATGCACGAGGGCACGCAGTCAATGCACGCTAACGCCATCCACTAACAGTTCCTTTGCTGACGAAACGGAGAGACGGAGCAAAAAGGTCAGCGAATGGCCTCAAGCGGTTCAAAGAATCAGATAGTGTATTTGCAACACCAGAGCGGAAATATTCTGACGCATTATCTACGGTCGTGTCTTGCTTGAAATTTAATCGATGAAATAAAAACAATGATGACGACGATGATGGTGATGACGATAACTAGTCACTTTTTCCAGTATGCCTGCTTCTGACGAGGTATATAACTACAGGTATAAAGGTCCAAATCCCTGTGCCCACCCACACCTTCCGTGTTTTCCAGACGATGTTGTTACACCTAGGATGATACAGGCTGTGTCAAATGAGGGTCAAGATTCTAAACATACTAAGCGTACTTCTCGTGCCAGATCCACCCCACCCGGATCCACATGTAATAACTACCCGCAATCCTTCCTTCGGAAATTTCGTTCCACGCCTGAAGGTAGCTGTCTAAGAGACAAGAGCAAATATTACACAAAATGCATGCATTCTTACAGACCTTTCATTTTCGTGTCAGGGTATCCTGACATTTTCAGACACCCAACGCATATAGGCACCAGAGCGGGAGCGCGCGTGCGACTCTGTGTGCGTGTGTGCGTGAACGTGCGCGTGAAGTGCTAACGCGCGCTACCCTGTGGAGGGCTTAGGAACAGCACTCAGTTCAATATCGCTCGCTCCTCTTCTGCGCACGCACAAAGACCGGCGCAAGGGTATGGCGGAAGGCTACACAGTGTGACGAGGTCTCACTGTTCGCTCGTACCACTCTTCATTCTCCTTTGTAAACGAATACAGACATGCATGTGTTGGAATGTTATCGCCATATTAGATGATGAATTAAAAATAAAAAGACAACCGACTGTTAAAATTACATCAAGATGCCAGAGAGATAATAATTTTCTTCTGACCAATAGAAGGAATGGAGTTTGGCTGAATATTTCTTTCGCCAGCCTTTTTTCTTCCAGACTTGACCCGCTTTTTTTCTCGCCTGCTTCCCATCTTGCACTGTCGAGCATGACTCAAGAAGTCGTGTTTGACATACGTGGATACACAGACACACACGAGCGTGCACACACACAGAGAGAGAGTAGAATTGCCAGCAGGAACTGTCGTGAGGTTTAAAGTTTTCATGGAGACAGAGAACTCTCTGGTGCACACACAATTCTCTAACAGACAACTCTCCAGCCCCACGGACCGCCGCAGGGACGCCACAGGCGCGTGCAAGTGACCAGAAGCACCTCACGGACAGAAATGTATGATGGGATGAGTGTCTGGGCAAGCAGCCAACGCATGAACGCATATTTGTTCTGAAGAACCAGATCAATTTCTGGAAATAAAACCAGCACTTGCACTGCACATTCCGTTGCTAGCCACGGCTCGGAGTTCCCAGAGTGGCACCAGAGAACTCGGAAGAAAAACAAACACCTGGCGTCTGCACTGCATCTTAGAATCAAGAGTTGCGTGTCTTTTCTAAGCCCCTTCCGCATACATCCACCCACCACCCTCGCGCGGGTGTTTCGCACCCAGTGAACCCTTTGCTGAAAGTGACGGATGGCACCTGTGACCTAACCCTGCTGCTCATTTTCCTGCTTTAGTCGGAAAAATTTGCGACCTCCATGAATAATTTCCCACGCTCCACAATCAGCAAATGGAAATTTCTTGTCAGAAGTTGTACCTGTTATTATTATTATAAGTGTCTGAACATATTTTAATAGACTTAACCCAAAATTTAGCAGCACCTACATACGCACACTTCCGAGTATCACATCTGAATGTATAAATGTACTGATTTTGTCCAATTAAATAATGAAGCTGAATTTACATCTCTAGTCTGCATTCATATTCCAGGGTGTAATTTGAAAAACAAATGATTCTATAAGTACTTTGTATTTATTTTCCATGAAGTGAATTTTTAAAAAAAATATTATTTTTGTAATAACACACTGTGAACCCATACCCCTGGAATTGTCAATTTAAAAGGCACCTCTCAAGACTGTGTAAAGGTCAGTTTCATACAAACACTCCCAAAAGTGATAAGAGCTGATACACTGGGGGGGGGGCGGCGGGAGGGAGTGAAATCACTTTGATCTTGAACGTGAGAGCCAGCAGAGATGGTCGCCACTTATCTTTCTCTTTTCACGTGTCGACAGCTTGAGGGGAAACTTCCTTCAGAACTCACAAGAGATCTCACCCAGCTTTCTGTGCTTAAATTTCCAGCATTTACCGAAGGTGAGCCACACATTCGCGTGGGATGCTATTAACGAGACGGCGCCACAACAACAAAAAAGAAATAACAAGTGTAATACGTTCCGCCTGTGACCCTCAACCCGACTGCCGAACTCGTGACTCATCGAATGACGTCACAGAGGTCAGTGTTAGGAGATACCTCGTCTACAGATCCGACAGTGTAACGATGGAAATGCAGACATCGGCCGACACAGGTCAGGAGCACGTGACAGGTGCAGAGCGCAGAATCATAGAAAGTGCATGCGTTGGGGGTTGTGGTGGTGGTGGTCATCAAGTGCACGTTCTTGTGCTTTCAGGAAAAAACTTATCTTTGAACAAATTTATCAAAAAAGCGCATCGAGGTGACGTGGTGCCTCTCTAATCGATTACTAGAATGGAAAGTGAACGACGAAACACGATGATGATATCCCTTTAGTGCAATGCGCATGTCAGTAAACGTTGTACGGGTCTGCCACTTCGTATTTTTCCGCTTGAAGGAGGCGAGGGTATAGGGATGGCGAGAGTGTAGGGGTGAGGGGAAGGGCTTACTTCACTCTAACATCTTCACGACTTATTCTGCTAAGGCCTGACACTCCCGTCATCGCTACCCACGGCCCTTTCTTCCCACAGAGTCTGAGCGGCCTTATTTTCTTGCTCCTGTGACCTTATTTTACTGCTGGCTTCAGCTACATCTTATTCCACTAACATCTTATTTTACTCTCTCGGTGACAGTATATCCGAGGCACCTTATTTCATTGCTGATATCTGAGAGACCTGACTTCATCACTCGAGGCACTTCATTTCATTGTGGATGTCTGAGAATTCCGAGCTCATCGCCCGAGGCACTTCATTTCACTGGCGATGTCTAAGAGGCTTCGTTTGCCTGTTAATGTCCGCACGAGGGGCCTATCGGTGCCTCCTGACCTTCTCCACCCGGTCACACCGGCAGATCAAAAGAATAGCGTTCCTCTACCCAAAGGAACATCAGCAGCAACGGAACCTCAACGCACATTTTATTAAAACAGGCGTTCAAGAGAAGGAAAACGAGGAGAAAGAGAGGAAAACAAACGACCGGCTCGCAATATTAATACAAATTGCTGAGAATAATGCTTCAGACGGGGCCTGCTTAGCCTCCCATGCAGTTGCCCTGCAAATGTTCACACAGTGGAACCTGTCGAAGGGGAGCCCGGGCTGCCATGCTGCTGCTGCTGCTGCTGCAGTCGATGCTCGACACTGAGAAGGCTTTACATACACTATTGATTTTGCCAGCCAGCAGAGGACTAATGTTACAACGTTGTCCCCCACAAAAAAAAAAAAAAAAAAAAATAAGGGCATTGCTGAACTAGGACGACGCCCATGAATGAAATCACCCGGAGAGAGAGGTGGAGGGATAGGGGAAGAGAAAGAAACAGAAAAAAAACAACAGCTAGCTGGGTTGGCGCTCGCTCATTGCAACTGGATGGTCGCATTCTCAAGGGTTCTGGAGAAACCATGGTGCTTGGCAATCTATCGATTGACCCTCGTCTGTCTCAACCGAGGAGGACTTCACCGTCGCCGCCACACACCATGGTAGCTCCCCTTCCGCACTCCTCCACCCCGCCCCGCCACACAATTACCCAGACTGCCAGGCGAAAAGGGGGGATGTGGCGGGAGGGGAAGGGCATGCTGCAGATGCCGGCACAGCACACCACCTGCCCCGGTCTGCGGCACGCCCGCGTCAGAATGCACACAGCCCCCTGAGGGCACCTGTTAAGAGTCTCTCGTCTCCCCCCCCCCCACTACAACCCCAACCCCCGATACATAAGGTCATCAAAACCTCTGTGCATCGTTTTTCTTTTTTTAATGACGGCGGTCAGCAGCGCATCTGTGATATGCAACCGGAATTAAAGCTGATGTCACCTAATTTACGTCAGCAGGAGCAGGAAGAGCAGAAGATGTCGTCAGCAGCGCCCGATATATCCACCAGCAATGTCGTCAGCACCAGAACTGACGTCAGTGGTGAGACACATCTTGTCATGACCTATGACGGTTGTGAGTAAGCGATGCGTTGATTGAGGTTTTTTGTTGGGGTTTTTTTTAATGATTTTTTTTTTGTTGGGTGGGGTGGTGGTGGTGGTGGTTGGTGGAGGCGATGGTGAGAACGACGACGGCAGTTTGGGAGCCACGAAAATGCTGGTACATCAGTAAATCATATTCCGGTGGTAACTTCCGCTGGTGTTGTTTAAAAGCTGCTGCGGATCAACGACGACGGGCGATCTGCGATCTTCGATGCTCACAGTAACCAGAATCACGTGACCAGAAGTCGACGCATGCCCTTCCAAGCGATGGTGTAAGCCACCACCACCACCACATCCGCTCGACAATATGGTTTCCTTCCCCCCACCCACCGAAAAAAAAAATAATAAAGCCTCTGGCAGTAATCGACTCCTCTAGAAAGCCAAGATTAATGCAACCAGTTTCTTGGATGCCCTAAAATTGTTTACGTTTCCTGTGGCCGGAGCTGCCAGGGATCAATAACGGCCATGCTGCAAGAAAGTGCTGCCACCTGAGATACCAGTGATCTGCCAACACCTCCAACCCTGGTCTCCACACCCTCCCCCTCCTCCCTTCCAGCAAAGCATCTTCGCTTCCACTCCCAGGATTGCATGTTCGTCACTGCTCCTAATCAGCTGCGGTGGATCAATCACCAAAACGTGTGCCAAGTCAAGCGACTGCTGGCCAGATGTGCTTCCTATCCACACCATGTTCGATAACCACGTCTGGGGACCGAGTCTGACAACAGCTGCGAGGCTGGACTAAACACGACAACGCTCGACATCATCGTCAGAGAAGGAGAAGAGGTTCTGTGTGTGTCGCACCGCTCGCAGGAAAACCAATGGTGCGTGATCTGAGCAGTGTGTGCCGAGAGACTTCAGGCATCTTCGGTTATTTTCCATCCTGTCAGAGAAGAGCCAACAAGAAGAAAGATGGAGTTCTGCAGCGTTGTCTTTATCCCTAGGGCACAAATCAATTCGTTGGGTTTCTTTTTTTAATGTCATTGCTCAGTGCCGCCTTACAAACCAAATGCCATGTCGCAATGGCACAAGTGTGTGTGTGCGTGCGCGCGAACTTGACAGAGACAGGGGGAAAAGACCGAAGGTCAGGCAGATAGACGCTTCTGGAATCTGCTGGAATCGGGTTATGTTTAGATCATGTAATCAAACAGGTTAGCTTTTTTCTTTAGAAAGGAGACATAGGTCAAAGATCTGTAGTTTAAGTTGTATGCAGATACACCACAGCCGACCCCATGTAAAGAGCATTACATCTCATCCAGGTAATGATACACTAATTGATCGGTCATTATGTCCGATCCATCACCGTTAACCCCCTCCGTGTCACCTGCGGCTAATTAGGTCATCTCCACATCAAACTGCACCATCTTCGAGGCCAGCCTCGACACTGAACGAGTGACACTGAAACCCTATCTCCTCATACACGATCACCTCACCGTGTCCGCATGCAAATGTTCGTTTGTCAAACTTTCGTCCACGATTTCCTCAGCAGCATCATTGCATGTGAGCTTCAGGACGGGGGGAACGGAGGCTTATGCTCGGGCACGTTCGTGATATGATGGCAACAAACTCGCTACTGTATGCCCCCCCTGCACGACCTCCACCATCACCACCACCTACACTAGCCTCCAATCTCCCGCAACCTCCACCCGCCCTGGAAGACCTGGCAGAGAGCTCGGGGGATTAAATGGACAGGCAATGCTAGGGATACTGCGCGTAGGAAATTATTGACGAAATAACGCTGGCTGTTGTCAGAAAAAAGCGCGCAAATGGATGGAGCAAACTTTACTGCTGGAGCAGAAGAAACGGTCTGGCTGCCTTGAACGAATGCAACCCATTCCCCACTGATATTCTGTATGTGCGCAGCTGCCTGGTCGTCTAAAGCCTCCATGATGATGAGGAGCCCCTGTCTGCTTCTGAGTCATCAATACCAAAACAGTGATAGTGTTCATCTCCTCCTTTCAACTCTCCTCCCTCACTTTCCCTCCTAACTGCTTTCATTTTTTCACTCTCATATCACTGTCAGATGCAGCCTTAAACAACAGTGTTATTCACTGAGCATCAAAGACATAACACAAGATGAAAGAAATGTTAATACAGCCACAGGACTACGCAACATGAACAGCCTGGGAGATATAGTGAAGAGATGAATACACAAACACCTCTATGCTTCTGTTCTGCCACTGGCGTTTAACATACTATCACATAGCAGACGTCCATAGCAAAAACTGATGAAGGAGATAAGAGGTTAAACAAGGATCCCTTCTATAACTTACAAAGAGCACATCATAAAAACTGGAAAAATACAAAGCAGAGTAAGGCAAACAGCTAGGTCCTACAATGACTTTCTAGTGATAGTAAATGGAAAAGACAAAATGGATAAACCTTATCATTATCTTAAGAATTTGCAAGGTCAGTCCTGAAATGTACAGGATGGTAACAAAAGAGCCAGACAAAAGAACAGACAGCAGCCTGGACTGGACTGGCATTCATCTCATCCCAGGAAATGGTCAAGAACAGACACAGATGGTGAGACTTTACATTTACCAGGGTGCTTCATAGGTGACAATGACACATTACTGGTATTATGTGTTTCCCCTAGTGAACTATCTTCTTGCACAAGAACAGAAATAAACAGCAAAAGTGATAATAAACCTGAATTATTCCTCTTTTGCTGCATCCTAAATGAATACACAGATAACTGGGTGTTGGTGAGTGACACATGGATAAATACTAAATGTTAAAGCCAGGTAAAGCAAGAAACACAAAACATGAACAAGAAATCTTCTGGTTCTGAGAACACGGAACTGTATGTTCTAGACCATAATGAAAGATAAATTTGAAATAATAGAAATAGCTGATATAAGTATAAGAAGATCAACAATAAGTTATCTTTATTAGATCGTTGTCACAAGTAACATCGGTAAAAAATGGAATAGGCTTGAAATTCTTTTTGCATTGTGCGGGCCAAAAAAAGAACACCAAATACGTTAATTTTATTTGTACAATCAGGTTCTTATTTCGGGTCTATGACTATAGAGGGCTAGACGTCTACCAGTGCTAGCTAATGCGGAGCAACTTCAGAAAGGAGTAACAAAACAAAAACAATGTTTTAAGTTCCCACCAAGAGGGTCCATCCAAATGCAGTCCACCAGTACCGGAACAAAAGGCAGACTTCCTTAATGAAATATGTGTCTCTCATAAACAAAAACTCTGCAGAAACACCATAAATAGTTTATGGCTCTTGCTGAAGGAAAAGTCTATGGCAGTAGGTCATGACCTTCTTCTGGTATCTGTGTGATCCATGTTACGAAGACAAGTGGAGTCTTGTTTAGTATTTGGTCACCAAAAGCAATTATTGCTCATCAGAAATGTGAGTGCTTTTTCTGTAAGAAACATCGCTTTGCAAAAGCCTTTCCTGAGAAACTCACTCAATGTCCGTTGGAGCAGTGGTTATTCCAGATGACCAAGATAAGGAACGAACTTGATTAACCATTTGTTGCTGTTGAAATTTCCACAACAAGAAGTATCACTGAGTACTGATACATGATGTTCTTATCAGATATATTCTTTTACGATGATGATTGCCATTCTTATGTTTTTTTAATAGCAGCAAATGTCCCACAGCACAGAAAGAAAATCTAGAATGTTTAAAGCATTGTTCCTGATTATGAACGATCCTACGATGTCTAAGTACAAACAGAAAAGACACAGGCCCTACTGTGCCAGCCACATTTAATGAGTTTTACAGTTTTTTTGTCAAACTGAAACTCAAAGTAAAAAAAATAAAGTGTTGCAACTACGTGTGTCTCATCTGATGATGTACAAGTTTTTGGCATAAGCAACAAGGCATATTGCCTGCAGCTGTTGTCTAGCTGTAGAGCTGCAAACCAGTGCTGGAGGATGGAATACCTCTGAGGAAGCATTTAATAATAAGCCCAGGAAACCAGAGACCAATAACTCTGACTGCATCAAGAAGGAAACATGATTGCCAAGGTGGATTACTGGGTAGGAAAGAAGAAAAGCTTGCTTCCTCTGCAGGGCTTTACGGTTGGATGAAGATGCAGGCAGGCTTAGTCTGGACTTACAGCTGACTGAGCATGGGTGATCAAGTGCCAGCGAAATGAGACGCCAGAGCAAGACCTGCTCCTGGAGCTCTGGGCAGGTTAATCAACAATAAACGTGTGTGCTAGGTATGTTGATCAAGTTCGTAAACCAACAGTAGACCAGTAGAAAGTTCCTACAACACTGTTTGACAGCAAAATACCTTTTTGGTCCTGCTAATGGTAAAAAACAACAGCTTAAAAGAAATAGGTACATAAAACAATAATAAGTCTTTCCTTTCCCAGCTCATTATCCTACCATCGAATGTCCAACACAAATGCTGGATGATCAGCTAGGGTGAGACATAGAGGATACACAACTGATAACTAGGGGGTAGCTTTGAGAGAAATTTGTTCTGTCGCAAAGTATGATGGAGATGGTATCAGTTAACAGGTGGCGAGGTAACAAGCTGGGACAATGTAATTGGCAATAATTTAATCTAATGGCAGTATAAATGTAAATGAGAGAGAAAAATGACAAATATTATATGTTAGATTATAAACACGTTGTGTGTGTCTACAAATTTCGCAAGTGTCAATGTCTCAATATAACAAGAAAAGAGTGTGCACACATGTGCATTATGTAGGTGCACGTGTTTTTGCGTGATTTTAGCAGTCATTAGCATATTAGTTATTCTACTATATATACCCTTATATACAACCATATATATAAATACCAGAAGATTTCTCCTTGTCAGAAGCTTCACAGTTACACCCAAGGCTGGATTATGTGTACTAAAATAGTGTGTATTAGACAGGCAAAGCCAAATGTGTGTCAAGACCAAGGTAACTGAACAGAGCATAAGGTTGTCATTATTTTGTTCCAAAACTATATTTTTTCATTAACTTCTTTTTAAAAAGAACATGTGAACTAAATGATTTAAAATTCCAACATCTGCCCAATCAGTCATCTTTTGAGAGGTCATGAGAAATAAGTCTTGACCTCTTACAATACCAAATACTAGCAGAATATTTGGAACTAAATAACATTTTTGTAACAAGTATTGAACAGTGCAATAATGTCAAGTATGGAATATATCTTTCCTGATATAAAATACCTAAGCAGAGGTAAATAATACTTTAAAAATAACAAAACTACAGCTTCAGTTTCTTTTCATCAAATATAGTAGATTGAAGTCAGACTTCATTGATACCAATATTTTTAATTAGAAACAGCTCAGTACCTTAAAATAATCTCACAGAAATTAAAAAACAAAAATAATTCTGCAAAGCTGTGATGTCTTGATAGAAATTTTCCACAATCAAAAATAATAAAATTAATTTTACTGTGTAATCTCAGAACTGAGACTGTTTTTCTGTCCTTCGACCCCTTTTTGTGCATTTATACAAAGAGGTGGGTGCATACATACAAAAAAAGGGAGTGGAGGAGCTAGGCTGGTATTTCACTCTCTTATTGCAATTTATAGGCATCTTAATTTGCTTATTGTCACTTTACCTGCCATTTTATTGGACAGGGGTTTCTCACTCATCATCTACACACGTAAACATATGCTGCCTATAATGATCTACGTTTACTATCCAAAATATCAAACTCTTTCACCTGTGTTGTGTAGGGTGGGTTGGCCAGGTAGATCTCATCTTCATAGAGTTTTTCTCCAAGAATACCCTTCAGCTGGACCTTGGGGTAAGTCAGCAGGGCCTTCTTCCCCACGTCGTACGCATCCATACGGCGAACATTACCACCAACACTGCCTCCGACATGTCCCGTCACTGGCAGGTGTTCGGCCGACGGAGCCGTGGCTCCCACCCCGGGGGGCTGTTGCTTGGATGCGACTCTGGGAACCGCCGCGGTCTCTGACACATTAAACGGATCAGCACTGTCTTCGCTCCTGCCACCGATGCTGCAAGCAGTCGCTCCATTGCCAGACACAGCTGCGGTACCGCTGCTGCCACCACCGTTGCTGCTGTTGCTGCTGCTGGCGGAAGGTTTTGTTGTCATCGTGTCACCACCGTTCGTCCCCAATACAACGGATTTTGCGTCGTCGCGAACCATTCCTCCAACGGTACTTCCTCCTCCGCCATTCAAACTGGTCCTGGGAGATGTTGCGATGCTGCCACGATGTGGGTCGGCTCGGGTGACCCCCGTCTCCTCCAACGTGAAATACACTGCCGTGCCCCCTTCCTCTCGCAGAGCCTGCACCGCTTGCAGCAGGGCCTCTCTGTGCGAGTCCTTGCGGACGCCGATGGCATCTAGATCATCCTCGCCGATCTGCTTGCACACCTCCAGGTCGTCGTAGCCATTATCTATGAACGCCTGCGTGTACTGCACGAGATTGAGAGAGCGCAACCAGTCTTCAACGATGCTCGTGCCGGCCATTGTTGTGGACTGGTATCCTTCCTTTTTCTTCTCTCCCCTTTCCCTCTCTCTCTCTTCCCCCGTCACCCCCACTCACACACACGCACGGACGCATGCAGCCCGTGGCTGACGCGGTCTTGCAGCAACGCTTTCTCTCCAGTCGCGTTGTTGTCAGGCGGAGGTCGTGTTCATTATGCTGCGATGAGGTTGAGAGGGGGAGGGAGCGGCAAGCCCTCGCTGTGCAGCAGCTGCGGCAGTATCTCTTGTCGCCTTCACCACCGAGCGCTAATCCCAAGGACCATGGTGGAATCCTCAACACGTAACACGTTTCCTTTTTACGAGTGGTGTCAGCGCCACTGCGCGCGCTCCTCCCGCTTCGTCGAATGGTGAGACGTCTGCTGCCACTATCCCAGCGGCGCTCTGTTGTCACTGCGCGCGCAGCCAGTCGGTCGTGACGTCACGTGGGGCGCCCCCACCCCCTTACCCGCTGGGTCTGGGTTTCCCACCTTGCCACTCCGTGTCTGTTTGAATCGCTCTGCAGACAGGATAAATCAAAACCTCATTTGTTATTTTAATAATTAATATAGAATTCGGTTCATTCTCTCCGGTGGAGGGGAAATGCGTGTTTGTGTGTGTGTGTGGTGTCGCTCTGTACGTGTGTGTGTGTGAATTTGTATACGTATCCCTCGAAGAGTCAATAAGGAATGTTTAGCATTAACCATGGGCACTAATGGTGATATATCTATTAGAGTTTACCTCACAATTTGGAGATTAGCGCAGTTAGAAGTCACTGATCGGCTTTCATGTCGAACAACAAATATAATGAAAAAGTGAAGAAGCAGATTTAGTGGCGATTCAGACTCGATCCATATTTCACCTCACCTTGATCTTCCACGACAGAGAAAAGCAAGAATTAAAATAGTTAAATGAACTCAGTATGTGTTCATCCATTCATCCAGACGATATGAAAATATTTTGTAATCTCTACCTCCTACAATTTTACAAAGGTTATGTGAATGAATGGCCATTTTCCTCACAAAGAGGAGAGACACGGGCAGATCGAGGACAGCGTCAGAGGTCAGAGGTCACTTACAGGATACATTTCTTCTATTGCTGTTATTTATTTATCAACGAAATGTATTCGTGATCAGCTGCGACCTCGGTGTTGACCGACCTCTAGCAGATACCAACAATCATATTATTCAGTCGATAATGGCTGTACAGAAGTCTTCAACAAAAAGATTCATCAAGAACATATATATGTTGTAAAATTCACGGTGGAGAAAAAAAAAAGAAGAGGTCTAGTTCGCAAAATGCGTAGTTACAGCCAAAAATAATTTGCCTTCATGTTCACCACTGACACAAAGGTCGTCGGGATGGGCACAGGTGAACTGGCAACTTTTTGTTCAACATTAATCTTTTATTTAAAGAGGAAAACGATGGGTTGGTATCGACTTGACAGTCCACCTGCCTTTCAGCTCTGCCACAGCGTGAGAAACCTGAGTCGCCGGTGTCTCCAGGGCCGTGCAGTGGTTAACGATGACAGGTTAATTGTCTCTGTGCCAAGCAGCTTCCTCGCGTTGCGATAGTCTGCGTGACAGAAAGCTCCCACCTGCGTGATTAGAGTGCAGTCGCAGCCGTGTTTACAGGACGTGACGTTAGCAGACAGCAACTTCCGGCACAGCCGCCATCTTGTCACCTCGTCTCCTGTCAAAGTCCAGCGCTGCTGTAGACCGGCTAACTTCAATCAAGCAATGCCGATAGCGACAAGAAAATGCGCTTGACCCGGCCACGAGGTGAAGACCACTCGAAAGGTCAGCCATTCGGCCACTGGTCACATACTGTCACTAAGCGTTCAGTGAAAGGAAGGGGGTAATTGACCGTTAGTTAAAGGGATATTACTCCTCGACCTTAGCATGAGTTTCGATCGGAAATATTCCAAATCCACCTTAAACAGTCATTGATAAGGACACGACGATTTGTCAAGCGATAAGAAAAAATTTGTAATGACATGGAAGAAAAGAATGGAAGAAAAGTGATGTAACACATGGTAGGCTGAACATGCATTCAGCTACGAAAATGTAAACAAACAACAACGGCATTTACACAGAAACCTTATTGCATTGATCACACAAGCAAACACTTTAAGGATAGTACTGTAAATCAGTTCTGAGAAGAGAGGCGACAACGCTGTGGATCAGGTTTGTGTTTCGTGCTCTGCATGTGTGTGTTCAGTGTTCAGTCGCACAAAACATTCTTTGTCGCAACAGTCCAAGGGGGATAATCCTCGCGTTCTCCGACCAACTGCCTATGGCTTAGTCTGCGGTATTTGCAATATGTTGATATTGTCAATGGACACTAGTCGACCATCTTGTTTTACACGATGTACCTGCCGTTACACACGAGGACACGAGGGCCAGTGGTGTGGACTTACATAAGTCTTTATACCTATATCTGTGGACAGGGGTTCGGCAGCGCGATGTTCGGAACCTTGGGATTGCAAATAGTAGCATCTTTAGAGACAGCTCTATATGAAGGAGCAATTAACGTATTAATTAATTATATCCCAGGTGATTCTTGGATTAATATACATTTTTTTAGGTAGGTCCAACGTCTTCAGACCTATGGACGCCTTATTATCGTTTCATCTGTCTTTGCCGACGTGTACACGAAACAACAAGGGGATCAGAGTTCACACAGTCAGAGGTCCGGCAAGCGGACATAGGTCGATCACATCCTACAAAACAATGGCCTTGGGCAAAACACGGTTCAAGGTCAGAACGTGTCTTCCCAGCGACCAACACAGGTTACACGTGGCTGGGTGGGTAAGGGGAGGGGTTACACTAAAACCCCTTCAAAATAGACTTCACCAAAAAATGTAGCATGACGACTACTAGTTTCTGTGCTTAAGTGATGGTCTCTTTCAAAATGTGCTAAACTTCAGATAGACCTTTGTCAAGAAAAAAAATTATTTTAAAAATAATTATTGTAATATATATTAATACATTCAGAAGTTATATGTGTATATCTCCAGCTCCCCCATTCATAACTTATCTGATGGGAATCACCAGGAACACCGAAAAAAGCATGCTGAAAGTTTTACGGTCCACTCCAAAGCAGAAACAATGTGAAAGTTCTTTGACTGTGATCAGATAAAATTAGCGAAGATCAATAAAATTTGGTTTAAGCAAATATTTTGTTGTCGAGTGTCAGTGAGCTGTGTTTTTGTCGACCACCATGTCGTCATAATCGCAAAAGTAATAGTAATTCTGATGAAGTTTGTGAGCTCGGCTCAACATTTTTTTTTTTTAATGAATCGGTGCTGCTCGCTGGAAGCGTGAGACAGGAGACAAGCAAGTGCCCTCTGTCCTATTGACGGCTTGGGACATAATATAATTGTAATATAATTGTTGTGTATTAAAATGGAGGACGCGGAGATCACTGCATGGCTTATTGACTCAAAAGTCTTTAGTATTTCTTTGTAAGTTTCCATTAATTAATGAATCTTTCCAACGTCGAGTATTCTACGAGCTATATTTAGAGACTTAATTTTAATCGGTTGCAAAAGAAATGTATATTTGGAAAAAAAATTGAGAGAAAATGACAACGACCATTATGAGCAAAGTTAAGAGCATTATCAAGCAATGTGCTTTTTTTGAAATTATGTTTCGTTTTAAACGAGGGAAAATAATACAAAGACGACGTACATTGAAAAATCAAGTGAAAAGAAAATAGAGGTGGATAGAGATAGAAAAAAATGGAGCATCAATAAAGTAACTGGAATAGGACAGGTATCGCTGAGTATGTGGCTTTCATAAGGTCACACCATCATGAAAGACGGCAGCAGATCCGAGTGGACCGCCATCTCATGCCGGGTTTTGTTGAGCATAATCCTGGAATGGCGACAAATGAATGCTGATACAGTCAACCTCATTTCGCCACGGCAAATTTTCGATCCAAGTTTTACTCTCTCATGTCCCACCCTCTGCCCAGACCACGCACATCTAAGAAAGGAGGTGCACAAGGAGTAATCTGACCGTCTGCAAACCAAATTTGATTTCAGAAGGGTGGAAACTGGTTTCTAGACACTTTTTTCTTTCCTAAGCAGACATTGTGAGTGGGATGGGATTTAGCCTGTCAACTGAATTTACAGTCAGACTTGCTTTGGGCCATCTAGTTGAGTGAGCCCAAGCAAAATAGCTAGTTGATAGTTGCTTGCTTGCCTTGGTGGGACTGCTTCCACCTAGAAGCTTGCACAAGAAGGGGCAAATCCCCGACGGCTGGCCCTGCAAACAGGTATCTGTGTTTCGAGACGAAATTTGAACCCTGGGTCTGTCACTCAAAAGAGTGTTTTATCCCTTAGACATTTAAGTACAGTGATACCTCGGTTCTCGAACATAATTCGTTCCGGGAGGACGGTCGAGTGTTATGAAACCCAAAGGAAATAATGGAACTGGATTAATTCGAGCCCAGAAAATGCTATTTACCTTTCGAATATTCGGCTCAACTCGGCTCAACTCGGCTCATCTCGGACGTTCGATGTTCGAGTTCCAATATTTGTTCGAATTCCAAGACAAAATTTTCTCGAATTTCCTGGTCGAATACCGATTTGGTCGAAAGTCAAGGCGTTCGAGAACCGAGGTATCACTGTAGTTTATTTTATATGAAAATACCTAGGAGATGATGGTTATGGAGATGGGGTTGGACCTAAATACCTGGAAAAATTCCACAACGTGTGAATAGGTGTGCCGGCCAGACACGTACCCTAAAACGAAAGCTGAACCCAAGACCCAGATGTCCTACTGGAGTGATGACAACCATCGTTTGAACCATCACACCATCAGGCCACCTCCAATCGATGGCGTCTGAGTGAAGACTAATTGGTTGCAAGCAAGTCAGCTAAAAGCAAGCTATCCTGCATGGCCGTCGGCTGTAAGCACGTCAACATTTGCTGTTGTGCCTTTGCTGCAATTTTTTTTTACTCGCCCACAATTTACGTTTTCCTGCGAGTTGGGCGACTTGTTAATTATACAATTATGTGTTATAACTATTGTTCTTCTTTCATAAAGATGATCTAAAGTAATTGGTTTGATTTTCATCATTTTATTTTAAAAACACATCTAAGTTTTGTTTCTTGTTTTGTTGGATGGTTCTGGATATCTTTTGCAAATTACTTTTTTAATTATTTTATTTAAGATTGTTATGTTGAGAAGAAATTATATTTAAGGTTATAACAAAAATTAGCGTAGGGATTTGCTCTGTTCGCTTTTTTGGAGGGGAGAGGGGTAAGAGATGGAGCCGACAAACACATCGCATGCAGCTGCTGCAAGTGTGGATGGTCACGACTGTGGCTTGTGGAGGCGGTCGGTGAGAGAGCGTGCAGATGGCAGCACTGTGGCCTGTCGTCACGCTGCAGTATCACTGCTGGCTTCCATTAGGTGATGATGTTTCTCGGCATTCGCTGCTCACGGTAAGTAACATTGTTTGGGCAGCTTCTAAAATCTTTCTACGGTTACCTTTTTAAAAATAAAACACAAATTTTGTTGGGCTAATATTTGGCAGCATTCATATTTGTGACGTGACTTTCATTTGCATATATATAACGGATTGGTGTTGGTAACTGTTTCTTTGTAACTACCCAAAACAAAAGTAAGCAACATAAATTATATATATGTCTAGAATTGGATGTAGACATTTTATATTCTTTAGTAGCCCGTGTTGATGTGTTATTTAATGTACTAATCTCAAAGTCGGTAGACAAAACATTCCCGAAAAGGATTAATAAATATGTACACATATATTGATTTTAATTTTGTTCTTTTTATCTTCTTCGAGACCCTTCATCCAAAAATATGGTCATACGAAGAAACGTTTGTGTATAACCATTATGTAAACACATTGCACAACTCACTCAAATGTTCGTCCGTATTCGTCCTGTCATTGAGCCGATGTTGTCGTACACTTGCTTATGTGTCGATGATGATTGTAGGGGATTTAAAGGACTAGTAAAGTGTTGTTTTTTTGTTTGTTTGTTTGTTTGTTTGTTTTTTGTTTGTTTGTTTGTTTGTTTGTTTTGTTGTTGGTTTGTTTTTCTTTTTGTTTTGTTTTGTCCTAACGACAATTAATTAATTAATTAATTAATGCTCAGTGCAGATACTACTTCCCCAAATTTGGATGAATACCTCTCTGCCATTCTCCAGATACACACCTAAAAACATCATCAGAAAGAGATCAGCAACACAGAGATGATAGTGCATGGAGTCGTTTATACTGTGATGGCCTCAGCTAATGGGAGAGCTGGGATATATATGTATTAATTAGCCATAAGACGTCACGATTCTGTTGATGAAAATTATATCGGATTTTCTCTATTCTCTTTTTTCAACAGCACAGCAGGAGAAAAGTTGTGTCACCACCTTTTAGCTATCCCGGTTTGTTGGGTTTTTTTTTGGTTTTTTGTTTTTTGTTGTTGTTGTTTGTTTTTGTGTTTGTTTGTTTGTTTGTTGTTGTTTTTTTTTTTTGGGGGGGGGTTTTGTTTTTTTTTGTGTTGAGGGGGGGGGGATGCTTTTTTCCGTCAGTGACATGAAACTAATCCCGGACTTCGGCAATTGCCCTGTGTCACATGCTGGCAAACGATAATTCTTTAAAATTTCTCTTGGTCTTCCCTTTATCTTCCCTCCTATCTCTCGCTGTCTGAAAAATTTTGTTACTAATGGAAAACGACAGCATGAAGCGGGCCATTACATTTGTAACTTAAAATGTGTGTAGTTTAGATGTGCGCACTGTTGTTTCTATGTAGCTCGCACGTGCCGTTAGTCAAAGAAGCGCAGTGCTAATGGACAACCTGTTGTCCTGGCATCGTGCCTAAAAGCAATGTAGCATTTCTTGCAGTAATCAGGGCCCAGCACGATTGTGCGCGGGTTGAATGGCTAAAGGACCTTCATAACCAGCCACACACTGAATATGTTACCACGTGTAGAAAATATTGACATAACTATCCCATTGTAGTCAACTGGCCCAAAAAGTCTCAAAATTTGACGTGTCCATATAAAGGCGGTTCATGCAATACAATTCAGTAGCTCGTAAAAAACAATTTAAAGCTTTCTTTGGCGCCTAGTGTCTTTGGTGTGCATCTGGGTCCAGATTGTCTTCCTGGTTTACGTTTGTGACAGAGTTTTACTGATGCTGTGGAGGAGAGGGACAAGTGTATACTTATCCAATTACTACCATCAGTTAATTAAACCGTGAAATTGTTTCAATGTCACAATGAGTAATATCTCGCCTTTGCTAAGGTTTGGTTTAAAACAAATTCATCAGCCACAAACACGTCAGTCTTCCTTTGATTGCAGGAGGCGCCTAGCCCTATGTCTTGCCTTCACCTTGGCAGTCGTCGTTGTGGTGGTGCTTCAGCAAGGAGAGATCATGCGGAACATTCTTAACCAGACGATGCCCTGACGACACACTTTCTGTGGAAGAGGAGGAAAGACAAGGTTACTCGAGATATTACCTGAATGGTGCAAACGCCACCAAACAGGTTGACAAGCTACCTAATATGTCTCTCATTTCTGTTGTCAGTGGACCTGCCTCCCACCAGAACCTGTTCTCTGTCCAACGGAAACACTGGCAAAATCTTGGTGGACGTGAACGAAGAATAAATGAATTAAGAAATATAAGCGGCGCGCAAAGAAACCAACCAGGCATAGAGGATGGATACAATGATGCCCACCTACCTGATTTTATTAAATCACATAAATCGAGGAATTATTCTGAACTTATTTCTAACCTTAAAAATGCGGGGTCATGGCTTATTAACACTAATTTTAATTTCTCTGGAACGGTAACTGTTGCAGAAAATGTCCTGAACTCCACGTCTGAAGAAATCCCTCTGAAAATGGGTGGAAGTCTGGGACTGTTCTCGAAGTCTGAAGAAAGCTTGAAAGATTCTGGAAGTCAAGAACACGGCAGAAGAGTGGCTACTAGGAACAAAACCGATGTCCACCATGTTTTCTTCTTGAAAGTCCACAAAGCCGCGAGCTCCACGGTTCAGAACATTATGTTTCGCTTTGCCCTCTCACATCATCTGCTGGTGATGGTGCCCAAGGAAGGACACATTCTGTCCCAGGCTACCAAAAACTGGGAGTCCAAAGGCTATCCATCTTCCGTCAGAGGCTGCTCGCTTCGACATGTTATGCAGCCACCTGGTTTTCAATGAAGACATCATTCGCAGGCGATTACATCTAGATACCGTCTATATTGGTGTCGTTCGACACCCCCTAGACCGATTTGTCTCCGCCTTCAGCTACTACAAAAGCAGGTACAGGGTTCCGTATTGGTGTCCATCCCAGGAAAGGATCCCATCGCTACCTACCTACAAAATCCAGCCCTCTGGGAAAATACTGGAGACTACGTGTCCTTGACAAGAAACCGCATGAGCTTCGACTTCGGAATGGAGCTTTCCGACATGAAGAACCCAGCGGCCGTGGAGAAGTATGTGGACTACCTGCAGTCTGTCTTTCATCTAGTCCTGGTTAGTGAACGTTTCGACGAGTCTATGATTTTGATGCGGCGTCGCCTGGGCTGGTCCTTGAATGACATGATCTACCGGAATGTCAACACCTATATAGGACCTGAAAAGTCGCACGTGTTCACGGAACAGGAGAAGCTGGCCCACCGCCACTTCAACGTCGCCGACTACGTGCTGTACGAACGGTTTGCGAAGAGATTCGAAGAGCACGTGCAAGAGGAACTGGGACAGGGCCTGGCAGAGGAAGTTGAAGAATATCGGAGGATCCTGGCCCAGGTGGCCACATTCTGTGCGGAAGGAACAGCCGGAGTCTTGTACGTCAACGCCACGGACTGGAACGACGGCTTCGAGGTTGAGCGTCAAGAGTGCAAAACGATGTCTATGTCGGAGACCGGACTGGTGGAGATTGTTAGAAACGAACAGAACCTACGAATGAAGCAGCACATACCAAACCTAAATGTTTAAGTGAGAGTCTTAAAGCTTTAAATGCCGAAGCATTTTCTTTACTTTAAATTCGAGGACCACTTTCAAGTTTATGACGATCACTTACTGGAAAAGTACATGTCAAAATCATCAAACAACATTTTTGTGATTTTAAGAAAATGTATCCAATATCCTAAATGTTGCCTAAAATTTCAAGATCAGTAGGATGAGGTGAAAAATTTCAGAGGGTCTAAGAGCATGGAATTTTTCAAGAACTAATGGTTAACTATAAGTATTAAATGTAATGACACTATTGTGACTTTTCTTGCAAAAGTTGGAGAAAATCCGCAACAGATGTTTTACTGAATAACTTTTAAACTTGTTTTCTCCTTCAAAATGTACGTTTTTGTGCATCGGAAAGGACAACAAAGTCACTTCTAATAAATACTGTACAATGAGATATTGAAAATTCGTCAAGTACAATCAGGTGCATTGCAAATGTCCGTGATAGATTCATTGCTGTAGATCAGCCACTCGCTCCCACCTCATCCCATTTTGGTTTTGGCTTATTAAGACACCTACAAAAAAAAACTGCCCCTTCTGGATTCCAAAGGATTTTCTCTTTTATGTTATTTGCCTCATTTCATGTCATTTAAAGCTTGGAATTACAGAGACACCACCCTAGCCTCATGTCTTATATTTATTTGTGAAGAGTAAATCTTTTCCATGTAACCATCCCTTTAGAAGACAGTAACCTGTGACCAGAAGCTAAGATCTTTAGAACCATGCAATTTACACCATCAAGAGAAAATCAAAACAGAAAATATAAATATTATTTATTTCATCCCATCAGATTCACAGTTAAAAATTTTTGTACAGATCTCAATATCTTCCCTCTTGCTTATGCATGTATGTTTGCACATCCACAAACACATGCACCACCCTGTCTGTAAAGCAAATTCATTTCTCATGGCAGTTGTTCATCAAAATCCAGTTGGTATACATGTGGTATTAATTCTATACTGTTCGCTACGCAGATGCAAATGTTTTTATAGTTACGCCTTACTTGCGTCGATACGATGGATTTGAATGAGTTAAACTTCAGCTTAATGCACAAGTAATGATTCTATCTGTGAAACTAAAGAAAAAGGAATTTGAAATGTCCCTGCATATGTTTCTACCTCAAGGCTGAGTATTGTCTTCTTTGATGCCAACTATCACTAAACTTGTGAACTTGCTATCAAATGATTAAGATGCAAGCGGAGCTGAACTAGCTCTTTCATGACATATACAATGCCCACATTTAGTGCGGAGCATACTGTTCCTACTGAATGTACTCATATGTGGTTTAAAGGGTACTCTGTGTGCAAAATATTTTTCCAATAGCTGTTCAAGCCTTTGATCAAAATTCTTGTTTGCAACAAAGGTCAAGAACTAGTTTCTTAGGACATTAACCTCCCAAATCAAACTTTTAAACAATTACAACACATTTCTGTGGTAAACTAATGAGAGTGCCCTAATGCTCTGGTGACCTACCAGCAGCTTAAGAGCTCAACTTTATATTTGAATTCTGGAAGCGTTGTAGAGTAGGCCTTGGGATGGAGCAACAAATGACTAGCAGGTACCAACGAAAATTCACGGCACCTTGATTTGTAAATGTGTAAAACTTGTGCACATCTAGAACACAACCACCTGCATGTCACGACATATGCATGCACAATCCACTGTTCCTAGCGAGAAAAATGTTTTCACACTAAGCACATAAGGAAATCATAATGTGCCCAGTTAAATGTACTCGTTTCTCGTTTGCAGCTGCATTTAAACTGTATTTGAACAAATTTCACTCATACATGTTCTCATAGATTTCTTGTCCTATTCTGATGTACTCCTCTTTTTCTAGTGGAGTCATAAGAGCCACCATATCTTCTGTGACATCATGGTATGGTACTCGCTTGTCACCAATGGTAACTATGGGAACAGCCTCATCTTCCTCATTGCTCTCCATTTCTTCATCATCACCTGAAAAAACAAAATGGATGTCAACTTTAAATGAAGCAGAAGACACCCATGGAAGTGATCATGATATTACTTCCTTAAATATTTCTAGTTGGTTTGAGTATCTTTCTAGCCAGATATTGACACGAGACAAGTATAAAGAAACCAGAATGACAATCACATAAGTTATTTCTTCTTACTCTTTGTTAGCTGTCACCATCACATGCACTTATACTGGCACATAAAGTAGTTTGATGTATGACATATCTGCACCACACATTTTAAGTAGACAATTTTTTATGCAACTAGCTTATAAAAATCTGCCACAGAAGTAATGAAGTATTTGACAATTCATTCTTTAGGAAGGCTTTAAACAACAAGAATACAAATAGCTGACTAAATGAGACAGAACCATTGTCCTGCTCCTTCCCACCTGCTGGAGCAGTCCCTGCACCAAATCCATCTCTCTCTGATTCATCACTGGACTCATTATCAGGCAATCGCGATGACCCTGCTTTGGGCTCGTGCACTAGCAATGTCTGCATGATGTCCTCACTAGGCACCATCGTGCTTGAAATCAAACGACTAGGGCCTCCATCCTTTCCACCTATAGGCTGTAGACATTATTGTGCACAAAAGTTAGTGAACTGAAAATTATACAAGGCCATCATGAAAGACATTTAACAAATCAAGTGCTTTTTGCAAATAAAACCCATTCTTCTATGATGAACAAACTTTCTGAGATCTGGGTTTCCAGAAAAATTTTGAATGCATTCTGATTGTGGAATAATAGGGGTAATGGTAGTTGGAGAAATTCACAGAAGTTTTACATCGCTAATAAATTCTTGGAAACTGCAACTTTAAAGCAATACATATATATAACAACCAATTTTACATTAGACCAATTGATGTACATATAAAAATGAGTACCCACAATACATTTCTGGTTAGAAATACATCACCACCTAAATAAAGACCAAAAACATATAGGAAGAAACCTGAGTACCCAGAGAAAAAAGTAAACCAAAAGATTTACCAACTTACCAAACTGTCAAGCCCATCCAGCATTGGGACACCATCTACAGTACTCTTTTGCATCCAGATTGGAACTTCCTTCTTTTCTACTGCCATTTTATCTACGTCATCATCTACTGTGATAGTAAACTGGTGTCACTATAACCAAATTCAATATTCCGCGATGCATCTCCACTCCATATGCCATTTTCACCTTTTGTTCTTTGTTGTGGTCCAGTTGGATTTCTGTAAGTTTGTAAGAAAAAGTACAATTTAAAAACTTTTAAAAAATGCATGACAACTTATATTTTTATCCTAAATCAAAAACAATTTTTGACATTTGGCAAATTGTACACTTCTTTATCTTGTCTATATCAAACAAGAGCAATGACTTATTTCACGTTTAAATAAAATAGTAATGTAATCTTTTAATAAGTGTAAGCTGTTCATCAAATTAGAGAAAGCAGTGCCTGCATGTATGGCCTATTCATGGTTGAAGAATGAACGTCCATTACTGAAGCAAGACAGAACCCAGATAATGAGGAAAAAAATACAAAAAGTTATCCACAAGACGTAAACATCCAGAATTTTTTTTTATGCTAACTCTAAGCAGTGTAAACCTTATTAACCTAGACTCATTTCTCCTTTTCAACCATATGAGAAACACTAAGTTTTACTTAAAAACCTGAACCCTATTCATACTTTTGCATTTTCTTAAAATCTGTTGGCTCAGGCTCCAACAAATCTGGAGCAAGTCTGATTTCTTCACATTCTTGCAGCAAATCAAAGATGGGTTTGACTTGACTGTTGAATCGAGCCAGAGAAGTGCGTGCGTCCGCTCTTGGGAGAGAACTTTCATCCTCCAATACTTCCTCTTCACAAAATGTACATACAAGTTGCTTTGTCGTGTAGTCAAGGAGCTGCCCTATTTCAAAGTCTGTAAAGGTTTTTCCACATGCTTGACATCTGCCAGAAATCACAGCATAAGCAGCTATAGCTGTCACGTTTTTTTCCTCAAAAACATCCAAGTAGGTATATTCAAATTGTACATTTTTATTTCACAGTTTATTTTCTTACATTCACAAAAAAGTATAGTAAAAGATGTGATTTTCACTGAATTGTTACATTTTTATAAACTGCTCTCAAAATTTGTACAAATCATTGCTGTCTCAGCTATAATTATTTTGGGGGTTTTGTTTTGAAAAAAACAACAGTATGGCAGAGCCTAGTACTCCCCACTTGTCAAGAATACTAAAAAGTAAGGTATAAGAATGTAAATTTAAAAAAAAAAACTAATGACAGCCAGCCATTGAAAAGTTTTAAAAACATTAAGATGGATGTATTTTCAATACTATAAAACTTAACATCAATTAAGGGGAATAGTCTAAATTAATGTAAAAGAAAACAGGCAGTGATGATACAACTATCACAATCCTGTCAAAATATGAAGGCAGTCATAATAAAAGATAAGCAAAGGAAGTAGCGCCACCTTAAGGGTAACTCACTTGAAATTTGCTCTACTGCTGGTGGTGCGCTCCTCCAGTTCAATTTTTTTGCGTATGTGGTCAAGCTTGTACTTTACTACATTGACAAAAACATTGTAACTAATGAAATAATAGCTATGTCGTGTTGTTCGACCTTCTTCATCTGTTTCCACTCGCATCCGACTCTTAAGAAATTTTTCATTTTTCAATGTGTTTAGTAAAGAACGTAGATGTTTTTTCTCATATTTGAGCAGGTCAGCCAAATCATCCTCCTGGTCACACAATAAAAAATGTTCTTTTAGCCTGCATGCATATCTTTCTAAAATTGCCTTATGACAATTTTTTTCTACATGTTGCACGATAATCCATATTCTAATTCTAATGAGAATACCAGAATATGATTTCTAAAGAAAACAACAGTAGAATAATGCAAAAACATATGTATCCAAATACATGCTAGTACAATGCTGTACAAAATTTATCTATTAATCTCCTTTGTGTGAATACTGAGTATTACTCAGACTTCAAATTGCATCCAAAAAACAGCTAATCCCAAGAATTATTCAAGTAACACTGATTTACTCAAGACGCAGCATTAACCACTTGAGGTTAACAAATTCAAAGATGTGGCCCTAAAGTTTGGTCGGCATAAAGTGGTAGTAGTAGTAGTAAGTTGGGCCTTGTATGTAGCTCATTCTATAATTACCTTGATACATGGATGCTTCACAAGCAAGTCAACAACTATGGCATGCTCCATAGTGTAAAATCCTCTAGCTATCATCCGCACCAACTTTTTTAAGACCACAGGCACTTCGGTTAGGACTTCTGTATCCATCACTGGGTTTTTAATTTCTGCAATGCTGTTTAAAATCACATTTAATATGAGGTCTCATTCAGAAGAAGTTATAACATGTAAGTACACCTATATAAGTTAACAAAAACAGATTCACAAAAAAAGACAAAAAGAGATTTCGCCAACACAAGGTGATTGATAAACATTTTAATGGAAATTGACAGAACAATTTCTGGTATGTAAGGGGAGGGAGGATTGGTATTTTATGCCGAGCCAGCAACTAAGACTATATCACAGCTTGGCAGATAGCCCTGTAAACAAATGCCACATGTAGAGAAAGAACAGCGTGCCCAAGGCAAGAGCTGAACCATTGACACCAACCCTCACCGTATTGGTAATAGGCGCTAACCGTTGCACCACTGTACCACCCTTTCTGGTATGTATGCTATTGCATTTGAGTCATGCAGTTAATTTAAAGTCACTTTTTTACAGCAATAGTTACTCTTTTTGAACAAACCCAGTAGAATTCATGTATATGAACAATGTGCCGGTCATTGTATGAGGCTTTTATATTAAGCATACATTGAGATACATTTCACAGATTTTCCTAAGCTTTCACAGTTCATCTTCTAAATATTATTATGCTTAATAAATTTATTCAGCATAAATAAGAACTAAAAAGAAAAAAGTAATACTTGTAAATGCTATTTTTTGTGTTTTGTGTGCTTTGTGTGATTTGTTAAATGTAATGGCTTCCTATGTCTATTTTATGAAAAATCATCTGACTCCAACACCAGATTATTGACATGTAAGTAACAGGTATTGTGTAATCAAACTACATTATGCTTCCTAATTTGTATATCTCACTATGTCAATGAGGAGTATTTTAACATTATTTGCCAGACAATGTAAATGCATTCAGCTTGTTTTTTCACGTTGCTCTATCTACTTTGTTATAGTACCAAGACTGCTAAAATAATACGTACACAGGGTAAATTGTTCATGTCTTTGTAAAATGTATGTTTAAAACTAAACCTTAGGTTTTCTTACCTTTAAATATAAGTAAGCCTTTCAACAAATATTTTCCTTACAGAAGTATGTTTTAACAACAAAAACAATGTAAAACGAATGTTTCTTTGTGAAGTCAGTCTCCTGACGAGACGCTAGGTCTCCGTTATTTACAACTTGGGTTCCGAGTAGTGTCCCTTCCTATGCAGATCTTGCAATTTTATTTTCGCATAGCATGCAAATTTTGAAGATAAAAGTAGGTTAATTCTTAAATTTTTAAAATATTTTTACTGATGAAGATTTGTTTCCCTCGATAATGTGTTACTAACGTTATATAGCTATGGTCCATGTAATTGGAGTAGCTTCCCTTAGTAAACATGGCAGCAATAGGAGCAATCGAAAAAGCAAAAGTACTTGTTGTTGGGGATTCAGGTAGTGTTACACGTCTTGACATATTTTATTGTTTGAGATGTAGCTTCAATGTTGCTTTCGTATCCGATTTTTTTTAAAACTACTGTTTTATTTTGAGGGAGAGAGAGAGGGTGGTATGGCAGACGACTACGTCGTAAGGAGCATTAAAAGTGTTGTAAAGCTTTGATTAGAGGTTAAGGACTAGCCTACCTTTGTCAAATATTTTAAATTGTGCATTTTAACTTACTTCTTATGCTTTTTTGTTTTAATGTAATTTTGTACTAATTTTTTTAAAGATATGATTAAACTTGCATATTTGTCAAACCACGCACCGTATCTAACTGTTCGTGAGATTTATTTTGATCGTCTTTGCATTTTTAAAATATTATCTTTCAGTGTTGTAGATTGACCAATTGTTTTTTTTTATAACATAACCTATAAAATCTTCATACATTTTTGTGAAACATGTCATAATTTCAGGAGTTGGTAAAACATCTGTAGTTCACCTGATCTGTCACAATGAACCATGTCACAATCCTTCAGCAACCATTGGATGTTCTGTGGAAGTTAAAGTATGATTAAAGACCGTTTGTTCCACCTTTTAAACTGTATTTTTTATGTTTTAAAATTAATCCAAAGATCATTTAAAGTTTACAGAATTAAGTGTGTCTTTCCAAGTAATACTTCAAGCTAAAGTTTTATATTGATGTGTCACTTTTGTGAATGAACATTATGGTTTATACCATAAAGAGCTAGAAATGAGGTGGTTTTATGCTTTCTTTTGGAGCTCCATGAATTTAGAGCTGGGACACCTGCTGAACGAGATTATTTTCTGGAATTATGGGACATTGGGGGGTCTTCAAGTCATCGCAACAGCCGTTCCATCTTCTATCATCAGGTCCATGGTATGTTTTGTTTTTGTAAAACAACAAATCTACTGTTGATGGTTATAAATCTTAATGCATTTTGAATTATAGAAATTTTGTGTTTGGGGGTAAAGGAAGTAGTGCCTGCACATTTTGTTTCCAATATATTTCTGAAGGTTATATAATGCTATAAAGTTCTTTTCTTTGGTCTAAAGCACCAACACAACACTTCCATAAGAGGTCAAAGTGCAGTCAGTCAAAATACTGAGAGGTGACTTCTCTAAATTTCTTTTTCACGTTAGTGGAATACCACATAAATGTGTAGTTGAACTCACATAGTTATAATGTTTGTTATGATATATGCACTACAGATCACATTCTGTAATTTCTTACAGGTATAATTCTTGTGCATGATTTGACTAATCGAAAATCTCATCAAAACCTTCATAAATGGCTAGCAGAGGTTCTTAATAAGGACACAGATACCACAAACAATGGGTGAGTAAAATATTGTTTAGGATTTCCAAGTACAGTTATTCTGCTGTTAGTTTTATTTTTAACCACTTTTTTTAGTTTTATTTGTAAAGCTTAAAGCCTGTGCAAAAAACAATCAAAAATCTATAGCATTTGTCCATTTGACAAGTTTTTTTAAAGTGTCACAACAAAGTTTTATAACAAAGACGATTGTAAATCATTTCCAGTTATTTGCAAGTTTCTTTGGATTAATTTATTTTTAAATGTATCTATTTTTAAGTTTTCAGCCAGGCTTACACATTATTTTATGCACTATTTGCATTTTAGCTTTATATTAACATTTTATCAAGATACTGAGGGAAATGAGATTTATCAGATAATGAGATAAAAATTAGGAAATTTGATGTATAATTAAGTGGATTTGCAAAAGATTTGTAACCTACATTAGTCTGTGCTCATGGTATATGTCAGTAATCCATTGTCAGGAATGAGTTTGATCCAGAAACTTTTGCGGGAAACCAGATCCCCATTCTTGTCATTGGTACCAAAGCAGACTCGGCTGCCAGCCTGAGAGAGACAAAGATATCTAGAACATCATCTATTGCAGAAGAATGTGGTGCAGATGAACTGCATTTGGTATGATTTTTGAAACAATGATAACTTAAGACTCATGTTCTTACTATCACTGGCAGACAACCTCATTTAACAATAGCAAAGATTTTTCAGCTTGACATTTTCAGTTTATATGCTGACAGGTATTTTACTCCATACAACAGTAAAAAAGCGAATATTGCTGTTTGAGCCATGAATTGTTTAACTCAGGGATCGCTAACCTTTTTGACACTAAGAGCTTACTGAGAAACAAAGTTGTACAGTTTACCTTTAATGATGACAATATTGATAATGAAAACATATCTGAAGAGATTGTCTGGTAATGCATTCCTTACAATAAATATTAATGACAAATGTAAAAAAATATTTTAAATGCAACATTATTTATTTCTTAGTACTATTTTTATAACATTCCCCGCGGGCGACACACATGGTCCATGCGGGCAACCACATGCCCATGGACACCTTGTTGGCTACCCCTAGATTAACTTGACATCATGTTAGAACACTTAGATTTCAAGGTATATAGCTGTAGAGAATTTGTTTTGTTTTGGGGAGCGATAATGCCTTCTCAAGAATAGGTAGTAACTCTTAAGCTGAAAAGTGTTAAAATAACTTGCATGCAGATTTTGGTCAGCAGCAAATACTTCGCTGAAACTGGCATTTCAGAAAGTCAGGATAAAGTTAAATGGTTAAAGTGAGGGGGCAAAACATCATTCATCTTTCCACATTTTTATGATGGTTTACTGTTACATAGAGGTCTTGTAGAATTAAGAAGAATTTTAAGTGAGGGAGAAAAATTTTATTTTGGCAGTTAGAGGGAGAGGGTGGTCTTACTTTAAGAAAGTTTAGATGGGTTTCTACAATAAATTTTAGTGATAACAAATTGATACTTTTAATGAGCCAGTTTTGTAACACAAAATATGATGCAAAAATGTTTATGCAGGTTTTTTTGTGACAGGATAGCATGAATACTAAATACTTGGCACCTGGGTCGACTAATGCTGTTAAATTGACCAAATTTTTTGACAAAGTAAGTTTTCAACAGTTACTTGTCAATTATTTTGATTGTTTACTTTCGCGGATCCCAGTTGTTCCATGGATTTGATTTTTAATATTCTATAATCATTTTAAATTATAAGCAATAGTAATGTTAAGAATAATCAAGCCTTGATATAAATGAATTGTTTGCTGTCATTTCATTACTAATATCACCTATTGTGAAATTATACGAATATTGTTTATGTGAACTTTGCATATGGTTATATTTTAGTGGGAAGGAAGGGGTTCATGGTTATAAAAAAACCAAACTGTCATTTACTATAGAGCATTCCTTAAAGGCTAAACTTTTAGCATATGGTGGAAAGGAATGGTTCAACCCCAAGGAGGGAGGTAAAGAATATACATAGTACTCGTGACTATAGTGATCATTCTTTCATCTAGCCCAACAAGCACCCTCACTTCCTTCTGCCAGATCGAATCCATTCTTTTCTGCCAGACAGCATAAGTTTGGCCTTTAAGACTATTCTTAAATATCCAAAGTATTTAGCAAGTTTAACATTTGCAAAGATCTTGCAGAAACTTCTTATTATAGCCTTCAAAGTAAGTTCCTTGTGAAGATTTGAATAAGCTTGGAACAGTTGGTAAAAGCATTTAGACATTTACATCCAAATGGAGTAACACATTAATACATTCTTATAGATATTTGAAAATATGTGCCTGTTGTACAAATTATGAGTAAAAGGATATATAATGCATAAATGGGAATCATCAGAAAGAACATGAAACACAATAATATAGAATTTGTCAAACTAGATATTTGACCATTTTAATCAATTTTCTTTTTTTTCTTTAAAACTGCAAGTATCATTAGTTAGAATAATATTTATGTCTCACTGATTATAGAAATTGGAGGTCTAAGACAGCATAAAGATAAGATTGTATGTTTGCTATGATACCTATTGGTATTTTAGGTCTAAATTGTTTCTTCAAATTTTCATCTACAGGTGATTGAGCGAAGATACTCTGGCAATCAGGTTAGTTTTGGAAGCAAAATGTTTCACAATTACTTTGGAGATTAGGAAAGATCTGAAAAGTGCTTACACTTCCAGCTCAGCTCATGCGAGTACCAACACTTTTTCAATTTTCCTCCCTGCTGGTGGTGGGGCTTAGCCTGCTTTTAAAAAATTTATTCAGCTGATTAGTTTTGATATTGTTGGGTGCATTTGGGGTTTTTCTTTTGTTGTTTTCCATGGCACAAATGCAAAATAGCATAACTTGTTTGGCATTATATTTTTTATGGATTCTGTATGCAACATGACTTTTACCATTCATAAGAAATGCTCACTTGCTGTCTCCTTTTCTAGGGCCACATAAGTCCACTCCAGACCAAGCGAGTATGGAAGAGCTCTCACATGGACTGAAAATGCAGAAATGTAACAGACTTTTAGCAGATAGTGCACTTGCACAGAACTGCTTCATTTGAAAAACACATTGACTTGGATGATAAGGTGTAAAGTGCATGACAAAATTGTGGTGTGTGATGGGGAAAACATAAATTTGTTTCTTTGACATTTTAATGTGGGTCATCTTATTTAAAGTCTTAGTTGATCTTTTGTACATATGTTTGGTGATAATCTGTATGTATGGAAAAATAAAGTAAATGTATGGTCTCAACTTATTATCTCACCACCATCACCGCGAAATGATGGGCAATAGTCAGAGCGGCAATGTAAAGGGGATCAGGATAACTTTCGGGGAAAATACATTCCAAAGTGATGTGAGAGGCAGGGTTGGTGATAACAAGTTGAGACTGTAATTGTTATGAAACAAAAAACAGTTTTAGCATTGTAGAAATTAATTTACAGTTAGAGTTAAAGTGATTACTCAAATAACTCCGGCACATAATGTAAAATTTGTAAAGTGCATACCCCCACTCCTAAGGAGCATGCTCTTAGCACCTAAGAACAAGAATGAGTCATGGATAGCTTACAAGAGACAGGAAAACAAACGAATAATATATGAACTACGAAAGAATAAACAATAGATGAATAAAAACAGGTACAGAAAATGCAAAGAGGAACCAAATAGCAAGAACTGAGAGTATCATGAGGATAATGAAGGTTATATACCACCAATAATATAATACTTCCATTCAGAGGTGGAAATTTATTTTGCTCTGATAAATTGTATAAAACATATAACATCGTCTCTCTTTTTCTTTCTGTTTGTTTTACATAATGTGAAACCTAACAACAAAACAGACAAATTTTCATTCTAAGACTCCAGCAATAAGGACGTGCCTATACTAGCAAATGTTAAAATAAATTTTCATATACTTAAAAAGAAGATTCTAAAAAAAGCTATAGATATAGAAAAAAAAGGCACATGAAGTCAACTGCCTTGAAATGCAAGACTTCACCATATACGCTTTCTGGCTGTCAATAGAAAATTATTTTCCTTTCCCTATGTCACATTGCTCACAATTAAACAGATGTACAAGTCCCTACACATATTCATAATAACCAAGGTTATATACTACAGATTATATGATTCTTCCATCCAGAGGTGGAAATATATTTTACTATAGCATAAAATAGTACATAAAGTAGTATCCAGAGACAGATCAGTTGGGACAGACAAGTTACCATACAGGCAAATGTTACACGTTTTTTATGCTTTATAATTAAATAAGACAAAAAAGACTACAGATGTACAAAAAGGCTCATGAAGTCAACTGCCTTGAAATGCAAAAAACTTCACCACAGCCATCTTCATGTTGTCAATAGAAAATTCTCCCCTATACATGCACATCCACATAGATGCATACATGTGCAAAAGATCTTTTACACACATAAAAATAGTAACGAGAATTTGTATAGCACTTTTCCAATTATATTCCAGAGTGCTTTACATAATATACAATCACAACAAACACGCACCCACATTTGCATGTAACAGACGCTCACTTTTACAACAGACACCTGCTCATACAAAGTAAAATACAGACAGGTTATGCACACTCATGGTTAGGACTGGGTCACATTGAAGTAACCACTCTAAAAAGATGTCTTAAATTTAGACTCAAAGGTGGTAAAATTATCAGAGTGAAAAAAGGCCAACGGGTAACCTGTTCCTGGCGCTAGATAGGAGAAAGACCTCCGTCCATATGTCTTTATCTTAGCAAGTGGAACTCTCAGAAGCTTGGTGTCTGAAAATGAGCTAAGAAGTCGTGCAGGCGTATGGATGGGAGGGAGCTTGGAGATACCAGAGACCAATGCCAGAAACAGCGGAGGTCAAAGTTATTATTAATGTTATAAAAAAAAATAAAAACATATCAAGGTAACATTTTACATGTGTCTCTTCCTTTCTCTTTCATGGTTGGGGAAGGGGTAGAATCGGTTTTTTACGCAGAGCCAACAAAGAGGGCTATTTCACAGCAAGGCAGTAAGCCCTGTAAACAGATGCCACATACAGAGAACAGCGTGCCCGAGATGAGAACTAAAGCCAGGACAGCCAACCCTCACTGGTTGGTGATGGGCACTAACTGTTGTACCACCAGACTGCCCTCTTTTTTCATGAGGAGATTTCCACTGGCTCCTTTTCCCTCAAAGTCTTATTTTCACATTGCAAGATGGTGTATTATGATTCCACATTAAAAACTTTGCAGTACAGAAAACTTAATCAAAGACATTTACATGTCTCTGCCTAAGGAGTTACTTTTTATATACTTCATATTTGAAAAGCATACAACACACATCAAGTAAATCTAACATAAATGTCATTATACATCATGCTTATATCACAGATTGAGAAAGAACGCATCATTACCACTTTAATAATAAATGATAATCCGTCTGAAAACAATCAGAAAAATCCGAAACTGGTGATTATTTCCATATGAATCAATATTAAACTCCAAACCCACACTATCTGACCCTGCCAAACATTCTAGAAACCATCTCCCCCTTTCCCACCCTCTACAGTGACCCCTCACCCCCTAAAGTCCTAGCGGTCCGGTGGCACAACGGTTAGCGCCTGTCACCAATACAGTGAAGGTTGGCTGCCCCCAGTTCATTTCTCGTCTCAGGCACGCTGTTCTTTCTCTGCACGTGGCATCTGTTTACAGGGCTGGCTGCCTTGCTGTAATATAGCCTCAGTTGCTGGCACGGCGTAAAACACCAATTCCCCCCCACCTCCTCTAAAGTCCTAGGCTAGACTTATTGCCATTGCCACGTGGAGTCTGTTTTGTGTTTGAGAGAATGCATAAGACCTTTCAGGCACAACTAGGTGTGCGACCATATGCGATAACAGTACCTGACGAATCTGTCCACCCTTTTAGCATCCCTTGTAATCCCTGAAGACTCCTTGTTAACAAGACCACAATCATCTCTGGTTTTTATTATAACCATTGTAGTTCAATGCAGATCCATCATGGTCTCTGTTAGAAGATGTGCGACACGCCAGTCCTCTCCCTCACACTGAGCAAGAGAACATATGGGTCATCCTTTGTTTTTGCAAAAATTTGCAGTGAGGTCATGTGGGGATGCCAATGAAATCTGAGGCAACCAACAAAAACTAAGACAATTTTTCACAGAAAAAAATTGATGAAAACCAAAATCCAAGATAACCAAGGTTTCACTGGACTGGGATTATACAACAGTGATTTTAGGATTTTAAAAAAAGCACAAAAGTTCTAAAATCTCTATATCAATGTTAACATCTTTTTTTTAACTGTTGAAAATTTGCTCTTTTGAACAGAAAGTGGCACATGTTCTCATCAACATCTTGTTTGTAATAAGCCATAAAAACACAAAACATTTTCATGCAGTGGATGGAGGAAACCTAAGTACTCAGATCCATTGACAATCAGCCCTGTAAACAAATGTCACATCAAGAAAGAGGTATGTCAGAGCCAAGATACAAACCCACAACACCCAGTTATAACTGTCGTAGTGACAGGCGCTTTAGCCATTGCACCATCAACAACCCCAAGAGAAGAAGAATCAGAATTTATTGATTTATCATCATCACAGTATATGCCCATATGCAAAAGTAAAACTTAAAACATAATAACTGTCCAGAGGCATATTTCTGTGTGTTTATATATACACACACATATATATACAAGTGTATAGTGTCCTTTATTAGGACTGGAAAATGGACACAGAACCAGATGAAAGAAAGTAGGTGTGTGTTGGGAATGAGGAGGGTGGTGGGGAATTGTTTCATGCCAGACCAGCAGCTATTTCTACATCAAGGTAAACATCTATTATTTTTAACTTTCTTAGCAGCCATGTGTGATCATTGATATGATATTTGTAGGATTCTACAAAATGATTGCATCACAACTCAATAAAAATTTTCATGATTTTGCATGCATATTTATGTCAATGGCTGATATGTCAAACATAAGTTTGATCTATAAATACCTCTTTTAATTAAACATTCAACTGCAGAATCTGATGAATTTTAGGCAGATCTTCTACTGCATTCCCACATACTCACTCCTCACATTTTCTCCCGAATCCACAAACAAAAATGTTGGTTATCTCAAAGGAGCAATTTAAGCTACTTGTGATAAATCAATATAAAATTTGATCACTGTTGTCACACTCTCATTGTGTGTTTGCCTGCAATGAGTTACATTAGCACATCAAGGGTTGCACACTGACTTCAAATAACACTCCAAGAAATAATAATGTGCCCTTATTCAGAATCTGAGATTCTAATGTAACTGCAAGTTATAGCAAGCACACACTGCTCAAGCAAACAGCTCAAATGTTCTGGTGAGTAAGATTAAAATGATGCTGAAAATCAGTCATGACAGGCAGCCTGATTCAAAGCTGTGCAGGTAAGTGTCTTAACACCTAGCACTATCACTCCACCTGATGACTCCTCTTGGAGCTGGATCTCTGTCCACACAGCAAGGATTTGGCTGAATGTGTGCTGTAACCGGGTATTCCTTCTCTCCTTTCTTTAAATGAATCCTCTTCTATGCCAGGAACACTTTGTCAACACTTTCAATTTGGTGTCGGCACACTGGGCATGTAGTAACGGCTGCCCCGCAGGTTGCACAGCACACAAGATGCCTGCATGGGTAGAAAATCACTTCTACATCTCTCTCCATACAGATTTTGCACAGCTGCTTGTCTTTCAAGCTTTCATTTTCTTCCATGAGTTGTTGCACATCTGAAAGAGAGTTCAGCGCCTTCAACATTTTGTGGTGTGAATTATGTCTGAAGTGGGTTTATGAGAAGATTTGGAGAGTAAATTTAATGATTTTAATTGCTAAACAACAAAGCCTAAAATCAACAATATGACTGATGCACAAAACCATTTAAAATGACAGATACAAAATCATGGATGTATGACTGCGTTTAAACAATTCTGCTTAAAACATAAATCTGTCTAAATCATTTTGAAAACAAAGATACATAGATACAAAATATATACATGCGTTGTTGAAATAAAACCTCTTCACATTGAAGGAATCTATTGAACCATTAGACTCTCTTGCTCCCTCTATTATTTGATCACAAATATAAAAGGTTAATAAAGAAAAAAAAAATTAAGGGTAGCTAACCTGCAGAAACATGGCCATTCACTTTCATATGAACTTTGTTTTCACTTTCCAGCTCCATGACTTGACGAAGCAATTTTTCACCTGTCACCACAGCATTGGCTCCTGTATGGATAAAGGCATAGAAAAGTCAGCATTCACTTAAAAAAAAAACAACCTGATTGTAAATTGTGTTTGCTGAAATGGCATTAAGAAACTGATGAATAGTAAAACCTATGAAATGCAAAGAAATAAAGCCTTGAAAAACTGCTCCCCTCCAAAGCAAATGGTTAGCAACTAGCAACTACCATCTTTGAGAATGTCATAAAAGAGGAGCAAAAGAAGTCACTCTTCTCAGAGTTGATGGAGATGTTAATGGAAATCAAATTGGTATTAAAAAAAAAATCCAGGATGAATTTTCTAATGGACTCTCTCCCTTAACCTTATAAAGCCTTGTAAAAGTTTGTTTTTAGATTTACAATGCAAAGTACAACCTTCCAGTTGTGCCAGTGCATCATAGTTCTCTGCCAATTACTGATTTTACTGAGAAGTTTTGCAATAAACAACACTCACATAAATACCGTTTAAATTTAATGCATCATAATCCATGGTATTTGATTCTTTGTTAAAACTGTCACCTTTTGACCCTTTTTATATATATATTTTCTACATGTTCACTGATCTGTTCACGTTAGCTTTACTCCCTACTACAAGGAGAAGATAAAAACATTTTATGCTTTATACCTTTCAAGAACTCTTTCTAACTTAATTCATTTTACATGTATATGAATATAAAGTTTTTAAGAAATCTCACCTTCATTGTTCTTAAGAACATCAATGGCTCTCCTGACTATCTCCGGTGTAAAACCTTCACTAAGCACAGCCAATACGGAAGGAGTCTGCATCAGATCTTGACTATCACTTCTGTTCTGAGCAGCCTCTACAAAACTGTCCCCCTTCACAAGCCTCACATACTGGCATGAGGGAAACCACTTTGCATGTTCTGTCCAGGGATCATCCTCTGGCTCCCAGTTGTACAGGAGACCATCACAGTAGAAACACCTCACTTTGTCCCCATCACCTGGTAAAGATGCACAGTGTGTATTTATATAAACAAATATGCAAGGATTAGTTTATTACTGCATCAAATATTGGAATACCAAAACAAACATTTTAAACTAGAGAAAAATAACTAGGTTAGTGGATGAAAAAAGAGTTTATCATGACTGGGAAAGAGTGGAGAGAATAAAGTAAAGAAAAAAACATGGTCATCATCATGTGCCACAGACAAAGCTTACTCGGCTTGCAGAAGAAGCAGTAATTACTGGCAACATCAAGAAGACGGAGGTAATGCAGGTCAACAACAAGCAAGAAGCCCCACTCCAACTACATGGAGAATGTATTACAGTCTGACTGTTTCACCTACCTTGGTAGCATAGTCAACGAAGATGGAGGTACAGATGAAGATGTAAGAAGCCGAATAAACAAAGCCAGGCTTGCATTCCACACCCTACAACCTATCTGGAACTCCAAGGCTTTGTCTTTACACACTAAGATCTGCATCTTTACTACAAATGTAAAGTCAGTCCTTCTGTATAGATCTGAGACATGGCGTGTAACAAATGCCATCACCAACACGGTACAGACATTCATCAACAGATGTCTGCGCTGCATTCTCAATGTCAGATGGCCCCAGAAGATCTCCAATACATACCTGTAGGAGAGAACCAACCAAAAACCTGCCAGCCAAGACATCAAGAAGCGGAAGTGGGACTGGATTGGTCACACCTTACGAAAGCCAGCCGACAATTTAACAAGACAAGCTCTGGGATGGAACCCACAGGGGAGGTGCCAGGTTGGGAGACCCAGACAGACGTGGAGGAGATCGTTCCAGAGAGAGGCAGAGACAGCTGGCATGACATGGTCCCAATTGGAAAGGGACACCCAGAACCGAGTCCGATGGCGGGGTGTGGTTGCAACCCTATACTCCGCTGGGGGGCAAATAGGAACAAGAAGAAAAAAGAAGAATCATCATGTGCAGTTTCAATTTCTTACTAGAAGGCATGATTTCTGAGATAAAACTCTCGAGATATAAGTGCAAGTCCTAGCAAATTATATTTCAAAAACATGAAATTTCTCCTTCCTTCTATGTGGCATTGTGTGGAGTACACTATCAGAATCAAAAAGCATATGTTGGAGCAAAGAAAAAAAAATTGTACTGCCCACTCTTACATAGTGAAAATATCTCTATCTTCAGTCACAACTTGTAAGTTTGATGTGATAATATTAACTAGATGAGAACTGAATATACTTTTTCATTTACTGCAACTGCAACTTTGTAGTGAAGACATACCTTGGCCAAATTTTGGCTTCACTTAGCTACCTTTGCTGTTATGAGCACTGAAAGTTTTTCATAAAAACTAAATAAAAATATATATTACTGAGATGCTGTCTTATTAGGAAAGTCATGATGTCTTTGCCACCAGGTGTAATCTGATTGTTTTCTTAAGACTGAAGTCAAGGTCAATGGGACATTCCGCTCGTGCAACAGTTAGTGCATGTTACCAATACCAATACAGCACTGATTGGCTGTCCTGGGTTCAGATCTTGTCTCAGACACGCTGCTCTTTCTCTGCATCTATTTAATACTTAGCTGTGATATAGCCTTAGTTGCTGGCTTGGCGTAAAATACCACTCCCCTCCCCTATCAAAGTCCATGGGCTTGAAGTAAGTCACACACTCCACAACAGAACCCATGCTTATGGTGAAATTAAAAGATTGTACACACATATCAAGATCAGTAAGAGTCAGTGCAATGGATCGAAGAACTTTCATGTATTTGTTGAAGACTGCATGATAGGTTACAGAAATGCTTGGGGGTCTCTTTGTCCAACTTTAGCTAGCGTCAAACGAGGTTGGGATCAAACAAGCTCCATTATACCCAAACAACTAGTTGTCCTGTTGTGGCTCTTTTACTGGTTGAAATGTGGTCCTCTATACAGCTGCCTGATTTGAACTTGCGCACACATTTGCTTTCTTTAAAACCCATTTCTGATATGTGATTCTGTGATTTGAATTTTCTAGGTATAGTTCTGGGTCACAATTTTTTCAGAAATGACTGCTGAAGATAACTAAACTCTCAGCTCCAATGTAACTGAAAAAAAAAAAGTAAACCTACCTGAGTAGTAGAGCCCTGCAGCAGCCAGTGTCTCAGGCCTTTGTCTCATCTGAGCAGGCCAAGTTTCAAAAGTTGCCAGACGATCAGGTTCAGCTGCCATCTGGGGTCTAGAAGGCTTGGACATGTACATTCTGTTCTCATGCGTGCTATGTAGCCCATTCCTCACAGGATACGGGCCATTGCTAATCCCTGAGAAATGATGCTTCTCACTATTGCCTGCTGGCTGTCTCTGGAAATTCGTTGCTTCCCCACACTGGACTCCACTTGGAACCACACTTCTTCCATGATCATTGCCATGGAGATGCCTATTTACTACCCCATACCCAGTGTGTACTTCAAGTCCATTGGCTGTCTGTTCGAGGGGAATGTTTCCTACATCCTCTCCCAGCACAAATGGGCAACGAGGAAAGGCTTGTCTGTGTTCCACTTCAACAATATCTCCTGGCTGCCAGTGCAACATGGTGCCATTACAGAAGCTGCAGCGTACCTTGACAAGTTGGATTAAAGGAAAAAAATTTTAACGGGCAAGCCATTTAGAATACACCATTATAAAAAAACACACTATTGGTAGAACACAGCCCCATATTATGCTAAAGGCTAACGAGTAAAAATTAGGTCAGTGAGTTTAGTTCACTAAAAGATTCCCCAAATCTGACTAAATAGTCCTGTTCCATTGTCAAGATATAAAACCTTTAAATATCACAGTTCTCACCTTTCTTTTGGAAAGAGTTCAAAACCTTACTTTCTCCAACATCATTAAAGAAGGCTTGTTCTTACACTGACTACATCTTCAAGAACTTCAGAAGTTAGAATGTAGGTCTCTGCCTGCCCAACTTCCCTTCCCCCTACACTTGAAAAAAAAATAATCACCTTTTTTTTAGATAAATTCCTGACAGCACTGTAAATTCCTGATGTGCCAGTAATAATAAGCTTAATTTCACATATGACTCAAACCTTTAAAGTTTAGGCTGATGGAAACTAAGATCAATTTGCCCAGTTGTGTGCTTGAAATCATTTGTACTCTCTGTGGTTCAGCTGCTCAACCACAGACTAATTATTGATGTGTGTGCATGGGGGTATGATGTTACCTTACTAATGGTTTTAAGATTTCAGATTGTTTCTGTGTTTTGCTATGATGCCTTGTCGTGTAACTAGCACTTATTTTTTTTTCCTGATTTTTATAACTGATCACACTTCCCAAGTAATAATTTCCCACTGGAGTTAAAAAAATTGGTCATTTGACATGTCAGATAAACTCAGGTCAGAATCTACAAATCTTTCAATGAGGGTAATCATATGTACCTTGTCACTGGTACCCGTAAAGATGAATCCATTCCTAGCAAGGTCGTCTTTACAAACATGTGCTCTCTCTGGCCAGTCTCTGAATGATTCTAACCTGTTTGCCTCAGAGAGGTAATAGTAATTGGGAGGTGGCCGTCTTTGCTGTGAAGCGAAACGCAGCAAATCCCTTGGAGTTGGATATGAAGAAAAGTCAAGAGGTTCAGCAAGAACAGGAGTATTACTAATCATGGTAGCAGGAAAACAGTCCTCTTCCAAATCATTACAATTAGACAAAGAAAGTGATTCCAATGTGCTGTTCACAGTTTCTTCTGGTGTGCTGGCATGGCCAGGTCTGTCCTCATCTGGCCCAATGTCATTGCCTTCCCATGACATAATGTTGTATATGACAGTCAGTTGCAAGCTGCTTCTCTGAAGGTTAGGATAATTTAAGTATCAGATCTGGGCAGCTGTTTTCATAAAATGATATTCTGAAAAGGAAAGCAAAAAAAATAAGTTCAAAATTTTGTAAAAAGAGATACACAGAGTGTACATCAAAAGGTACATGATGACACTTCTAACCTAAATATTTCTGCTAAAAACCTTTTCTGATCATTCATACCTGCTTATAATAATAATTAAGACCTGTAATAAACACATACATGTATTTTTGTATGTTCAGTGTTCTTAAAAATGTAAATACCTTTTATGCTTACCTTGTACAATATGTCCACAGGCTACATCTTAATAATCTTGTCAATCTGACCACAACCCTAAGTTGATTTGACCAAATGATTATTTGTGTAATAATTCAGCAACGAAATGATTGAACCTTGTGTTATATCCTTTCTCATCTTTGGCTGATCAACGTAAATCTCGTTTGTGTGTTATGTGTGTGAAAGAGCTATAAGGGAAAAGATCCAAGTCTGTATAAATAAGTTTTCTTCATATTTTAACATCTTCACTTTCTTAACGCATGACGCTTTAAGGTGTGGCCATGAGCCGTACGGCTGTGCCAAGCCGATTACTCGGCTGTTGCGTAAATAAAAGTAAGCAAGTTTTTTTTTTTTTTTTTACTCATACCTAGGTATCCATGCGCCACATCTAACAACGTCTACTTTTCATTTGATAACAATTGCCAACTTCCGCATATCACGTGACTAATTTTTTATAGAGAAAAATGTCGTTTCCTTCGCATATAAACAACAAGCGACGAATGTATCATTACAATGGATATAGCAACTTCGACTGAGGCTTGTGGTCGAATTAACAATGGCCGTCGCCGAATCTACTCATCGATGTCGTGGCCAAACCAGTAAACAATCGAATCGACCGGTGATCGATCAATGATTAAATGAAGTAAACTTGTCGTTTATTATTAAAAGTTTCGTTAATATTAGTCTCGTACCACACTATTTGTTTATCTATTATGACCACTAACTCAGACGGCCGTACTATTTTAAGGATCGACGTACGATGGTCTCAAGTATTTTTGATTTTAGCAATCACAAACTAGAACTATTTCCACGTACCTTCTACAGGTTCAGTGGACGAAGACCACGTTAAGGCAGGCTATTATCGATGGATCTAATACAACAAATCTTCTAACCCTTTATGGAAGAATAATTCTTGTTCCACACTTTAAGAGACTTGCAAAATGACAGGTGAATCCCCCTTGGGTTTTCCCCAAAGGGAGATAAATAGCATTCCACACGAGAGCACTCCTCACCACTCGGAAATTCCTTGATAAAGTTTGCATGCCACCCTTTTTTTTCAGTTTCGGAAATATTGTCAAACGCGACTAGATTCGATTCATCTATTTTGGCTAAGGGACAGATGAGAGTTTTCCGTTAAAGCAACTAATTTATTACTTATAAGTCTTGGGTTCGAATCTCATTTCAAATATATATTTTTAATACTCTGCAAATTGTTTCTTTATCGTGGGCTATGGCTGGTTGGTGTATACTCTGCTCACGACTATATATTTTGATGTTTATTTCCCCTGTTCTAAGTAAGCAGTGACACTAAAATGTAAATTAAAATAATAGAAGAAAATATACGACGTAACTCTACTAGGCACTAGGCAGAAAAAAATATGTAAAGACAGTCCTCTTGACGACTGAGAGAGAGAAAGGGTTTGGGGGGGATGAGAACGAGCAGGCTTCACTCAAATCATCGTGTACAGCCCGTTGTCGAGCATCTGTCAATTCACGGAACCAACACCAAGCGTACAACTAACCTTTCACTCAATGATCTTTCAAAGCTCGGCCTAATATCACTAAACTATACTGACGCCGCGTAGGAATGATTTTAAACTTGACTCGATCAGTTGACAGTAATTAAAATCACAGCTCAAGTCACTCGATCGTCTCGCTAAGGGAAAGCAGGGGCTGTGTAGAATGTCAGCACTGTCACTGTGCCAAGCAAGCCATCCCTAGCTCTATAATTTACTTTTTAAAACTATATTATTGACATGTGCAAGCTATAATTATAACTGATGTATGTGACTGCCCATGAGTGTACGTACGTCTGATTAAAATGGGAGAACATAGATCACGAACAACAAGCACACTGCACTGGGGTATTTAGTGGTATTGTAGCCACTTCGTCCAGTTTTTCGGACCTATGATGGGAAGAAATGTGATGGGTGGGATATGTTTATAGCCCCGACCCATGCAGCATGGCCGAAGCACGGAAGACGTACTACATTATACAGAAAGATGACGGACCACCACTAAAGCCGGTAATATATTTAATTATCGGCTCCCCTTCTCACATTCTCAGCAATACACCTGATATCAGTTATCACACTCTCTCTTAATAGAGGCGACCATAGCACTTCGCGCGGCCATGGCGATCGAGTGTCACATGCGGGGCCGATCGAGAGCCGTCGACGATGAACTGACGGTGACAAAAGAATCTCCTATCGCTCTAGTGGTCACTCCCATAGGCCTCCTAGATCTTTACCTTTCGCTCTGTTTTGCTCGTCTTTGTGAAGAATAAAGTCTCATTCATTGGGCTGGAGGTTCGTGCATATAGGAGACAAGCAGGGTTTTTTTCCCCCTCTCCCGGTCCCTACGTATGCTGTTGTGCAGCGCACTTGTTTTAGGACGTCAACGCTTGCTTCAGATGAAACAATGGCGTACAGAAGTGGACAACACATTGTGACGGCACCGATCTCTCTGTTTTTCACACACACACACAGACAAGAAACAGATAGAATGGTAAGAAAGCAATAAAGTCACGTGGCGGCTTTTTTCCGACAGTCGGGCTTCCGTTGCCAACCGCGATCAATTAGAATTGTCATGTTAAGGAAGTATATAACAACTGCAGATGACACGCATGAATAAACGTAAACTCGGGGGAAAAAAACTATATATACACAGTTGGCAACGAAGTGAACGAACAGAAGGGAAAGTACGTATAGCGGCAGAAATCAACCCGATATTTAGTATATATTACCTGCAAAAGAACGAATTGTCTCCACAAACCGAAAAACTTGTTTCTGGCTGCTCAAATTCAAGAAGAGGAATTAATACTTCCTGTGTGTGGAGATCAACTCAAATATCTCTCGCCTACTTTGTTTTTGTTAACCTGCCTGCCCTTACATCCTATGGCGACGACGCATGCACGCAAATCGAACTGCGTGGATTGGTGGGAAGGCCTTATGGCGTCATCGGCAGCCATGGGAAAATACACGTTCATGATGGAAAATTTTATCGCCTGCCACCGGATCCAATCAACGTGACTAATGTGTTCGCGTACTTTGAGACCAGAAGCATATAGTGCTCGCTGAACAACTAGAAAACCGGATTTAGAAAACAAGCTGTCAGCTGAACTGTAACAACTACACTGGCGGTGCATACAGCCCCTGGTGCTTTCTGTAGGCGACTGTGGTTTCACTTCAGGGTTATTACGCTGTGCTGTACTTTCTGACTGGGTCATCCCTATATATTTCCTAACTCTCTTTCCCACCATTCTAGTCCTTTTTTCACATCCTTCCCTGACAGTGTTCCTTTTGCAATGTCATGTTATTCCCAGTTATTGTTATGTGGTTCCTCTTCTTGCGTTTTCGGTATTTGTTTTTATTCATCATTAATACTGTTGTTTATTCTTTTATAGTTCTTATGTTTGTTTTCCTGCCCCTCCTGCTGTCCATGTTTCATTCTTGTTCATAGGCGATAAAAGCATACTTCTTAGGAATGTGAGAATGCGCTTTACAATTATTTGGCATTTATCATTATTTGTCAGCTTCAAAACAGTGCTTGGAACAGTTTCACACTTAAAGTAAACTGAAAATAAAAAGAAGTTTCCCTTCAGGCAATAGGGTTAGAAATAAGCATAGGCATGTTTCACTTTGTTTTATTGACTTCAGTGACATATATAGGTTTCCTAAGGGCTGCAATAAGCCCATATTTTAGTTATATTCAGCTTACTTATTCTGTGAATTAAATGTTACTGCAAGGGTTAAAGTGAACATTAACAGGCACTTACAATTAATAAGATGGTAAATTAAACTTTGATGAGCAAAACCATGCCTTGCAAAAACTATGTGATTTATGGTGTTATGATGAATGATGATAAATACATGTGAATATATAAAACAACACCTGGATAGCAAAGTCTGCTAGGATTGCAGTTCAAATAGCATATGTTAGCAAATTTACAATCTAAAGATCCTCTCTAGAGTACACATTTCAGGAAAAAATTGCATAAAATGTTCACCAGAATCAGAAAGTCTTTCCCTTACACAAGGAAAACTTTTCAAAAATTTATCACGATATTCATTATTTTCAATTATCTCTTAACCAAGCAAATGCCCATAGATATAAAAGACTGTAATAGCACGTTTTTTTAACTAAAATGTGGCAGTGTGTGTATATAAATACATGTCTGTGTCCACCATATATCCAATCCTCACCAAATATGACATGAATATTTTCATCAACATGAAGTTCATCGGCTGTATTTGGTTTGTATACGTTGCTATGACGCATGTTTATTGTCCCAGTTCTAAGCTGATAGTAATGCTTCTGATGGAAAAAAAAAATCTATTCCATGTACTAAGCTTCACTGGGTATTAGATTTATTACCAGGTACTTCAAAGTGATTTTCCCTGTTATTTTCCCTGGAAAGCTATCATGATATTGAGACTCGTGGTCTTTCGTACCGGGTTCTTGAAGAGTAAAGTTGTAGCAGAGGTCCGTTCAAGGCTGTTCAGATTCTCTGCTGTGATTTGTCTTGGAATCGTGACAGCTTCAGCACAACTGACTCAATAGGTGCGTTAAGACCCACTCTAGCACAGAGTGCGCAACGCTTCATCACCAGTAGCTGTTAGGTCGCAAACAGTAGAGAGAGGCTGGTAGATAAGTGTTGATCCTGTTAGGCGCTGTTAAGCTTGAGACGGCAGTCCAGCCTAGGGACGAGACAGAAATGTGGTGGCACATGGTGGTGCCAGAGTCTCGGCGCTTGTGAAGGAGTCAGCTACGATCGATGGAGCATCATCAACGGATTCTCGGACATCAATATCGGAGGGGGGGGGGGCATTGATGTTTTACACCGTGCCAGCAACTGAGGCTATATTACGGCAAGGAGGGGCCCCTCACGTGACAAGAGACTTTAGTGTGGAAAGATAAGTGGCGATCGAGTGTGTGTTACGCGAGTGCATGTGTTGTGTGTGTTGGTTAAGCTAATTAGTGGCTCACGTTGCTTAGACTGGGGATAAACAAATAACAAGATACCCTAGATAACGGCCATTAATAACTTTCATAAATACACTAAATGGTCTTGTGTTGTTTATTGGGGAGGTAAGCTGGGGCTCTGAGTCAATTAAAGTGTACTTAGCAATTTAGTGTAAGTGTGCGCGTACACGTTTATGTCGGCACGAGTTGGTAGAGGTGTTGAGAGTGTGAACAGCCCAAGGCAGCAGGAATCGCAACCTCTGACCACCTTCGCATGCTCATTCCCCGGAGTTCACGACACATACCAGTATGCTACATTTGTGCTTTTTTTTAAACTGTGCAATAGTGAAATTATCAGCATAGATATCAGAAGTTATAATCTTTCCAACAAAAAAACTTAACCATCTCAAATTAGTAAATGAAATTTTCAAAAATATTTTGTCTATTTCCCTGAAAAATAATAACTTTTATATGAAAAAAAAAGAGGAAGAGTAAGATTTTGATCACTTCCACTACAGCTTTCTGCTGTCATCGCAAGTTTGCCACAAAAGATGAGAAAGTAACAAGTCTGTTTATAATGATAAAAATAACGAGCAGCAAGCAAGTGAAAGAGCACAGCTTTTCATTTTTCAGAACTATTTTAACATGTCTCACTGAAATCAAGCAAAAAACATGTTCATGAAAAATTATTTGGAATATAATTATATGACTACACAAATTGCGATGTACCTCTGCCATGCAGAGTGAAGTTGGACAACTCTGTGAGGGGATCCTATGAGAAATCTGAAAGAGGCAGCCACAATTTTTACTTTCCCCTCCACTACAAAGGTGTGGGGTTGAAAAGTTGATAAAGTCTCCCATTTGTCTTATGTAGCTGAATTCTGATCCTTATTTGTAGCAGCACATTGCTGGCATGAGCTACATTAATCATATTGATACCAACAGTTGTAACTCATCCAGATTTGGAAAAAAGTGATTAAATATTATAATTATTATTTTCATTTGGCTATTAGCCACTATGAATAATCTGTGTTTACTGCAAAATATGTACACCATATTTGTTAAATAAAATTAATGAATGGCATCCTCAACAAGTTCCAGCCTCTTTACATTTCAGCCAAAGCAGTTCATAAATAAATAAGTCACTTTATAGGATGTTTGATATAAAAAAAAAATGGCTGATAGAAACAGAACACTAAAATGTGAAACAAGAGGAGGTAGCAAAAACAACAATATAATGTCAAATCTTGCTGCTTCTGTAGCACACATGATTTTAGGGGGAAAACCCCACATGAACACACAGCTGTAGAGTTAAAAAAAAACCACAAGTAAATTTTTGACCAGAAATCATGGACCTACACATCAATACATTCATTGACACAGATGGAAATCACTATCACCAACACAGCTACCATCTGGAACCAACATGCAAAAAACTAATTCAGCATATATATACACCAACATATGCACCTATATATTTACAAATTGTACATTTTCAAATGGAAAAGCACTTAAACCCTACAAGCCCTCTGGTTTTCTTCAGAGTGACTTAACTGCAGGAAAATAATTCTATCCTGGAAGCATCATCTTGACAAATACAGATGTACGATGTGCAATGAGATTTATCGCTCTGCACCTGTGAAAACCACACAACCAGATGATTCTGTTTGTATCCAAAACAGCTGGGTCCTCCACAAAATGTTGGGAATGTGTGGCAACATCCTACATAGTAAACAGGAAAACAAATAAGCAATTTCTAAGTGAAAAATACTAAGTGAAAAGGTTCTGTAGCCTGGCAACTATAATGTCAACAAACTGTGGGTGGTTTACTGTGACTAGGGCATGGCATGTGGAAAGCATCCCTCAGCCCTTTCTTTCTGCAACCAGTTAATGAAGTCTAAAAAGTAAATTGATACCAGTAACCTAATGGTTCTTCTTCTTGTTCTTATTCACCCCCAGTGGAGCACAGGACCGCAACTACACCCCGCCATCGGACCCAGTTCTGGGCGTCCCTTTCCACTTGGGATCATGTCATGCCAGCTGCCTCCACCTCTCTGTGGACTGATCTCCTCCATGTCTGTCAGAGTCTCCCAACCCTGCGCCTCCCCTGTGGGTTCCAGCCCAGAGCTTGTTAGACTGCCGGCCGGCTTTCGCAAGGTGTGACCGATCCAGCCCCACTTCCGCTTCTTGATGTCTTGGCTGGCAGGTTTTTGGTTGGTTCTCTTCCACAGGTCTGTATTGGAGATCTTCTCATGCCATCTGATGTTGAGATGCAGACATCTGTTGACGAATGTCTGAATCTTGTTGGTGATGATGTTTGTCACATGCCATGTCTCAGATCCATATAAAAAGACTGACTTTCCATTTGTGTTAAAGATGCGGATCTTGGTGTGTATATATAAAGCCTTGAAGTTCCAGATAGGTTACAGGGTGTGGAATGCAAGCCTGGCTTTGTTTATTCGGCTTTTTACATCTTCATCTACACCTCCATCTTTGCTGACTATGTTACCACGGTAGGTGAAACGGTCAGACTCTGTAATACATTACCCATGCAGTTAGAGTGGGGCTTTCTGCTTGTTGTTGACACACATTACTTCTGTCTTCTTGATGTTGATGGTCAGGCCAGCCATCGCAGCTTCTTCTGAGAGACAAGGGAGCTTTGTCTGTGCATTTTGTTGTTTGTGGGACAACAGGCTGATGTCATCCACAAAGTCGAGATCCTCAAGTTGCCGGGTGAAGGTCCACTGAACGCCCATGTTGCTGTTAGAGGTTGTTCTTCTCATGATCCAGTCTATGATGATCAGGAAGATTGCCGGTGAGAGCATACAACCTTGCCTCAGTCAGCTTTCTGTTGCTCACCAGGCATGTCGAGTCCTCATACAAACCTAATGGTTAGCCATTAGCATATTTGACTGTGGAACAGAAGGATGTGGGGTCAAGGTCTGCTCAGACCTGTAGCTGGAAAAGATCCCAAGCATATGCAGCAGCAGGTGTGCAGGAATGGGCACTGATTTGCCAGGGAAAGTAAAGACAGCGGAAGCAGAACTTTAGGCTTTGCCTTTCACATGCCATATCCTAGACCATTAATCATATTTGTAGAAAGGGGATGAAACTATGGCAAATACATGACTGATTCTTTATGACTTGAGTTCATGGTATCTGTAAATACTATACAGTGTCAGAAATGGAAGCGATGGATTTGAGACTACAGAAAAGCAAGCCATTTCACCCTTGGAGTATGGTTTTACATGTGGTCTTTAAAAAACTTGTGGCATGCTATTTCTCAATCAAGTTGGAGTGATGTCAGAATACTGTGCATCCTAGTCATTGTGCCCTCATTGCTTCAGTTAATTTTACTTTCAAAAGACAGATGGAATGGAAAGAATGGAACAATTTTCTAGAGGTGATTCTGTTTTGTTGTCACTGCTCAGTCTGTAACACTGTCATCTGCTACTTCATAAAAACACATCACAGTTAAAGAAAGGACACATTGCAAGAATGGGAAAAAAAACCAACTAACACAGACATAACACTTCATAGCTACTGTACTAGTTCCATCAAAATCAGAAATTTGAGATGCACCCTGAAGAAAGTTTTTAAACAATGGCACAGCTAATCAGTTTTAAGTCATCTGAACAAGGTTTGACTGTACCAGACAGCCATTTTTCTTGCATTTAAAGAGGATCCAAAGGAAATTTTTGAAAGATTTCACTTCATGGAAAATCAAGATAATACTGATATAGTTATCCAGAAAGTTGAGAATTTCTGCAGTTGTATGACCAATGAGGCATTGGGATCCTACTGGTTACACATTAAAAATCAGGTGAAAGAAGAAACAGCAGATGTGTATGCTGCTGCATGATCATTCCTTTTCTGACATGCACAGAACAAACAGAATCAGGGCAAATATGCATAGAAGGTTACCTGAGTTTATAGAAAAGAAATGATCGTAAAAAAATTTTTGAGAATGCTAGAGTCAATTGTCTGTAGAGTAAGGTCCCTTAGCCTGAGAGAATGAAATCCAAGATAGTGAACACCTAACCATTCCTCTCTGACTAGAGTTCATGGAGTCTGTAAACACTACAAACTTCCCTGTACCTGTGGTCTTGAAGGCTTTAGAAATCTTTGCCTTTACCTTACTTCCCCTGATTAATTGACAGGTGGGCAGGCGAAGTTTTCCAGTCAAAGGCCCAAGTGAGTCATAAACTGGTGACACACTTTGAAATAAAGTGTACTAACCACTAGTCTACAGCCCTTCACTACTGCAAGTTAAACATATTGGTCATCTCATTCTGAGAAATATGAACAGGCAAAAAACAAGAAAAACAATGCAGAATAAGTAAAGATTAATCACGAACAAAAACAAAGATTAAAAAATGAGGACAAAAACATCACGATATATGCTAAAAATCTTTCCAGAAAATCTTGCCTGTGAAAACACTTGAAGTCATGCAGGTCAGACTGATTTGATCTTAGACTGGAATTCAGGTTTGACACAGTGCTGCCTAATCATGGCTGGAAGGTCTACAAGACAGGTGACTGGGACAACTGCCTTTCTAAACTCAGCATCCTGGACAAGAGCTTTCCAATCTTCATTTGCCTGAAAATTTTCGGCCAGTACTGAATATTTTGTTATATTTTCCTCACTTTTCTTTCCTAACCCTGTTAATAAAAGAATCTGTTAAATGATCTCATAATGAAACACAATGGAATTAAATGCAGAAGCTAGCACCTTTTCCTCTGTTCAAAGGGGTATAATTTGGTGTCAGAAGGCAGCATGGATGAAAGTTTGCACAGCCAGCCCTCACAGGATCACAAGAATTGAATGCAATTTTCTTTTTAAGTCCTTAAAATTGGTCACTGAAGATTTTTAGGTGAATTATTTAAAGAACTTTTCACATACCTTCAGAGACTGAAGATGACCAATGATGTACAGGGAATATTTTGCTCGTGTAAGTGACACATTCATTCTTCTTTTGTCGGCCATAAACCTGTAACATAAGAATTGTTTATGGTCATTTTCTAACATTGTGCACTCCTCTTTATGGTTTGTCTTGAGAAGATAAAGGAAAGCAATAAATGACCAAGATACTGTCACAATTGTATGATGCTCTTTAATATTTTGTAAGAACCAAGAAAAGGTAATGATGCTTCCTAAAAAAAAAAGGCTGCATGTGTGTGTGTAAGAAAAAGAGAGAGAAATAATTACAATGATGAACTGATAACAGATAATAAACAGGAAGCAAAAAGATTTCTGTTTATATTTATTTTTTATGCCACTGGATGCAAAAAAGAGGGGACAACACAACATACCCAATACTGCCCGATGTACTCTGAGCACGTACACATGATAAGATGATGATGTGTTTCTCTCGCCCTTGAAAGCTGTCTACAGTATTGACCTCCACTTGTTTCACTCCTCTGCACAAGGAACCATACAGAGAATTTTCTAACATCAAAGTATCAAGTCATACATTTCAAACATACACTGATTATACTTTAAATGGGTATGTGTCCTGGTATTATACTGTGAACTACACACAGTAAAACTTACTTTTTTAACAGACATCGCTTCCTCATTCACACACCTCTTATAATTTTTATCTTCCCCTAGCTGTCAATGTCCATTTTTTGGTCAAATCTCTAATCAAACTTATCTGGTTCGTATCACTAAAAAATAAATCACTGTAGCCAGATGACAATTAAGAAGAATAAGAATTTGTTTATTGACCAGGTGACACTGTACTCGGAATATGACTTGATCTTCCTTGCTTTCTCTCTCTTCCACACTTCCTTTCTAACATGAGCACAGACACTGCCTCACAGACTGCAAAAGAACACATTCAACTAGTACTGGTTCTGATAGAAGCTATGGCAGAGTTCAGGCTATTGCTTCAGTAAAGCTAGTTGCAGCTCCTAAAATTTCACAACTGACAGGCACCTATTTTACCAAGCCTCACCTTTCATTTAGTTTTTCACAGACAAGTCGCTTCTGACTGCTGTAAGGGCAGATAATACCCATGTTGGCTGCTGATAATTTGAAGCCCAACTTTAGGATTTGACAGCAGAGTTCTGCTGTAAGTTCAGCTTCTGCCTCATTGCTTAAGGAACTGAACAGAAATAAAAACCCTGTAATTTAGGCTCGTTTCCAAATACTCTCAATGCAGCTTAAGTTATACCACTGTCTCATATATGTTTTCAAGAAGATCACTGTAAATAAATTTACAGTAGACATACCTGTAAACATTGTCCAAGAAAAAAATAATCACAGAAACACTCAAATACTAACCCAGACTGGGACAACTGCTCTTGCCCCTCTGCAAGATCAAACACCAGGTATGGGTGCAGTGGAAAGCGCTTGCAGTTCTCTATAATCTGGCTAAAAAATTACACAGATAAATCAACAAAAGGAATTCTGTAGGAGAAAAAAAGCTCCTTTCATATGCTCATACATAAGGTGCAACATATGCAAACACAATTTTATGCATAGATGTATGCATTCATGTGCACAAGAACATAATACATCCTCAAAGATGATACAATAACCAGATTCAATATAGGCATCTGCAAATTCAAATCACTCTGACCACAAACAAAGTAAATAATCACATAAAACATGCAAACACAGAGATCGATTATAAAACAAATTTAATCAATGAGACGAATTTCTAAACATACTCAGAGACACTGGCACTTAAGAATACAAGCACATGATATCAAATGAGAGATTATCATTAAGCAATATAATCTCCAAGAAAGTGAAGATGAACATTAAATTAATCAGATTTACACATTTTTTTTCCTCTTTTTATTAAATAACATCTTCATTCCTTACTATCACCAGCAGTTGTAACTTGTGGTCTAAAGGCAACTTTGTGAAACTATTAGTTTTGGGTTGGTCTGAAATTCACTCTAAAATGCTTTTACATTTATTGGGATTCTAATGGGCAGATTTGATTTGAAGTTCTGCTTTGCTTTGAAACATTTTGACTGTCTTAAATTTAGGTCTGACTTTCCTTTTTCAGGCTCCCTTTACCTCTCGCCCCAACCACCACCAGCAAATCTCTTTCCACTTGTTACCTCCCTGAACCTTCTGTTTTATCAGTCTTTTTGTCATACCTGGAGTGAAGTTTGAAAGTATGGGTGTGAAGAGAGGACATGGGACACCTTTGCTCGGTCAGTCAAATGTTAAAAATGTTTATAAAGACAGCCCCCTTCCTTTTTCTTTTCTATGGAGGAAACTTGTTAAGAGCAAAGAATTAAAAGCCCTAAATGTTTGATATAGAGAAAGATGTTACCTGTCTGTCTGAAGCAGGCCACTATAAACATGATTATTGGGAAAATGGCAGATGGCTCTGTCCATGCGATACTGCACACGCAGCATCAGCAGAGGACTTTCCTCTTTATAGTCCTCTCGAAAATGATTATAGAGTCGCTCAAATAATGACAGCCCATAGTGTAGTGATTGTGCTTTCTGTGATTTCAAAAAAAGGTTTAATGATAACGCATCACTAATAAATTTTAAAAAGGAACTGCACATTCTTCAAATTTTACTGCACTCAATGAAAACTTTCAGATTGTCAGGTAATTTAACATAAAGAAAACATGAATAACCAAGTATTTATTTACTCAATTCTGATATCATAAAAAAAAAAAAAAACCAGAATTCAAGGTATGTAAATTTACAGAAAATTATTCTACTTTTACAGACAGCAGTTCCTTCCCTGGCACAGTTAATGCAGGTGAACAGATCTAATAAAAACAAACATTGCGCCTGGTTCTTCCAGATGATCAAATCTAATCCTTCAAGGTCATTAACAGTGACCTCTTAAAAATCTTGTGATATTTGTCAATTTTAAAATTTAATATCATCATGATGAGAAGCTATAATCTCAAGTTCATACTTGTCTACTATCACGGTAATCTACTCACGTGCTTGAGATACTTCATGCCAAATATTAATAAATATAAAGTCTTTTTAAACAGCACTAGCAATCTGATAGCTAGGCTATACTGACAATCTGACTGTATACCGCATTAACAGTCTAATAGTCAGGCTGCACTAACAGTTTGACAACAGAGTTGTACTAACTTTTGAAAGGACAGTGGGAGGCAGCTGATGAGGATCTCCCACTAAAATAAGCTTGGTTATGCCATACTGAAGTGGTATGAGGCAGTCAAGCTCGGTGGCTTGGGTTGCCTGAGGGGAAAAAAAGTATATATGCAGTCTGGCAACAACAAATGAATAAAAAAAAAATTGTGAAGCCAACAACAAAATAAAAAAAAATAATTCAAAGCCGAAGTGATTACGATTTTATCTCTTTCTCTGAAAAGAGAGACAAAAAAGATTCTCACTTCATCAATAATGGCGCAGGAAAAGTGTCTTGAGTTGCTGCTGTTCCCATGGTCTCGAAAGACTTTGTAGATTTGTGTTGACCCAAAGCTGCTTAGGGTGCCACAAACAATGTTGGCTTGTAGCAGCACATTGCAGCGGATTGTATAGTACTCTTCAGGGGTCAGGGTTATATCCTATTGAAATAAACACTACATGCAATCAGCAATGACCGACACAAAATTTCTATGGACTCACACATTAACTGCCATGAGGGACAAACCATTTTCATAACTTCAATCGAAAGCTGATGATAATGTTAGGAGAAAGATTTCACACCCAAATGCAGTCAGTGTTAGAAAAAAAAATAAACAAGTCATAAATGAATGATTGGATTAATAAATGAGTCTATAAAAATGTTATTTTTATACATTCTCTTTTTCATTACCTCAGAAAATCAAAGCTCATAACTTCTGAGGATACTTGAAATGCCACTGTGCACACTAATTAAAAAAATAACTTTTGCTTTAAATATGTCTAATCTCTGCCCTATTGCTTTTGGTATTCATGGTGTGCATACAAGCTAAATCCACAGCATTTAGAATTCCAGATCACGTATCAATCTTACAGTCTATGTATGCCTTTCCCGTTATTTATGAAGCGTAAAAGAAACAATTGAAACAAATGTCACTACCCTCTAAGTAATGCAAGGAAAATAAGTGAAAAAGCTTAAACCAAACCTTCTGGTCATTGTGAATTATTCTCCTCAGAGGCATCTGTCTCTTTTTCAAACCATCAAGTTCTTTGACAGATTTGTCAATCTGAAGCAGCAAATAATAATCATATTTCTCAATCTACTGAAAGGTTGAAATATAAAGTTTTGGACAAATTTTAAGCATTCCAAAAGTTAAAATACCCCCCCCCCTCCTCAAAAAAAACCCAGCAAAAAACAAAAAAAAAATTCAAATTAATGCACAGTGTGCTGTTGTGGAGAGTCTGTTTAGTCAAAAGATCTGATTCACAAACCATTTACACCACCACCACTTCTTTGAAAGCATTCTTAATCCTCCCACTCAAAACCAAAAAAGTCTTACTTCTTTCTTATCTTTCCTTCTCTTGCACTCTTCGATATGAAGTTTCTTTTGCCTTATCAACTTTTCATAGCGTTCATATTCCATCTGAACAGATTTTGGAATGGTGGTTAACTGCCTCCTTCTCATTTCTGTAGATATAATTATTTCAAGTCAGATAAGAAAACCAAGAACAAACTACTAGGTCAGGATAGCACTACAAGTGTTCTTGAAGAATCAACAGTGAGAAAGATAACAGTATTTTCGTAGAGTTTTTACAATTTTTGTTTTGGATGGTATGTGTTTGGAATTAAGATGAAATATTGATCTTTTGTTCCATTTGTTGTTATTTATGAAGCATAAAATAGTATGAAGACATCTGAATCTACTATATACATGCAATAAAACATAGCTACTGCTGAGTCCAATTAACCTTGACAAACCTGAATATTATCTATTATTTCATCTGTTTTCATGCATGGTTGCAACTGCTATTGCATTAGTTGGTTACTAACAATGTTTTTAAGACAGTCATAAAGAAATATAGATACTACCACAATTTTAAGGTCACAAAAAATCTTGCAAGTGTACATAACATTCTCTGACCTTCTTCCTTAGCTTTGTTTATCCTGCTTTCCAGTGTGTAGCCTCTGACAGCCGGATTTATATTCTCTCCTGTGCCAATTCGCACCATGGAGACTAAAATGACAATGAACACAAACTGCTTCAAACCATCCGAAGAAAATTATTGGAAGCACAAACTGGAAAGATTATTTCTTTCGTCCTTGCTTATTCAAGCAGCAAATTTCATGTACAATTTTCCAATTCATTGAGGCTTTGTTTGTAATTTGCAGGTCATAAACTTTTCTTGCTTTGAGAAGCCAGACTGCAAATTCTCCACTTTCATATATTAGTTAAATTGTAATTAATAGTTTATAATTATTAATTTATTTGATAATTAGATAATGTGTTTTTGGTAGCTTGTACAAGTGAAAGTTACCTTACACCACAATTTCAAATGAGGGAAACAAAAGCTACTCACCTTAATTTCCTTCACCTTCAGTGAATGGAACAAGACCTAACAGGATGAGTCTAAACAAAATCTTCTCAAATGTATAATGATAAAATATTATGCTTACATTTTAAACCATTTTCATTCTTCTTCTTTACTAATCGGAGCAAAAGTTCATCTGCAGCAGCATTGGAGGGTGCAGCAAGGCAGATCTTGGCTACATTCTTACTATCCTGCTCCGGCAAAAAAATATGAAGAAAGCTCTTAAAAGGCAATGCATCATCACTTTTTGACAGGCTTCACAAGACAAATATGTAATAAGCAAAGACCTCATACAACCAATTGCTGTTCTTCATTAATTTTAAATACATGAATAATCATAGACCCGTGAACTTTAAAAATAGAGAAAAGTACACATCAGAACAAATCTGCATATTGTCTTAAACTGAACCTACAAAAAAGAAAATTGATACACACATTCAGCACTATTATAATCATCAATACCTTAACAATATTTAGGTCCCCTCAATCTTATTAATATCAACATCCTTCTTGATTGTCTGATATTCCTTAAATTTATCCTTTGAATAGCTGTTGCAAACCGTAGCACCAAACCAGCTGAAAATCTATAGAATTACTGTTTTACACTTAGCAAGAAAATTGATTCCCATAACTTCCTGTAAGAAAGTCAGCTGAAAGGCAAAGAGACAACTCTCTAGTTCCGATTACCTCAAGAATCTTCAAGATGGTTCCAGCAATGACATGTGACTTGCCCGTACCAGGTGGGCCTTGTAGCAAACGAACACGAGGCATCTGTGGAGGTTCTTGTATAGCAGTTGCTATATTTCTGATGACTTGGGTCTGGATCTCATTGTACTTCCTTTGACTGTCATTCTGGAGTTTCCACACACAGAGAATTAAGACAAGGAGGATTTATTCTATGTTTGATTACATGCTAAAAATTTTAACAGAATGAGCATCCGCCCCAATGGCCTCTGAAAAGTGGAGATTTTGGATTAAAGGTCACCTGAAGAGGATGTTTAAAACCTTAGTTCTGTAAAATGTAAGATATTTCCAACTTTTATGTTGGCAGCAAAACTATTTTTATTTGTTATACTTCAGGAGATCAAATACTGTTTTATTTGTATTCTTACCTGAATACCATACAATCCAAAAAAAGTGTGCATGCCAGTTTACATATATATATATACTTAAACACATAGTAAAAGATCAAAAGTTTAAACGAAATCTCATTTAATGATAAACATGTTAAAAAAAAAAAAGAAAACAAACCTGGGGAAAAGGCTGATTTCTCAAGTGGTAAGAATGCCTGAACACTGACTGGGTTGGCTTCAAAATATCACGCTGAAGTGGGCTACGTGGTAAGTGTGTTAGAGCCTCAAATCTCCGTAGACCATTGACGATAGGGCCAAGACTCTAAAACAAAATGAACATTATAAAGTAGAAGCCTAATTGTACACATTTTATAGAAAAATCTTTTGAAATCAACAGAAATAACAAGTAAAAAATCAAGAGGCATATTTATAGCAGATATCAAGTGTGGCTGAAGGGACAGTGAATGTTAAGTGGTCTGATGTATACAGTAGAGCAGGGATGCCCAACCTATGGTGCGGTGCCATCCAGCCCAGGAAAAACTTCTGCCCTCAGTGCAGGAAATCGGCATGTTAGTAATGGAAAAAAAAAACCATAAAAAAAAAAAAACGAATAAAAGAGAAGAAGTATTTATCCCTACGTAGGGGCGTCTCTCAATCTTTTTTTCGATGGACGAACATTTCGATTCAGTGCTCCGACTTGGTGTCTCTACGATGCAGCCGGACATTCAGAAGTTGGTTTCAGGAAAGCAACTTCAAATATCCCACTAATTACTACATAATTAATGGTAAGTACAACTTGTTTCTAAAAAAAATGGTATCTGCTCTATTTTTTTTCTTTTTTGTATTTTTGTGGTGAAGCAGCCCATCACACGCATGTCGGAAATGTGTATGGCCCCCAGGCCGAAAAAGGTTGGGCATCACTGTAGTAGAGCATTCTGGCAGCCAAGCTATAAAGCTTCCCAAATATATATCATTCACTAACCGAATGATCTGGGACCAAGATTAAAAGACCTTCTGTATTAAATCTGTTAGCTGAATTGGTTCTTTTGCTAAATACTCACATAAAGCTTAACAAGATGGTCAGGGCTTGGGGCAAATTTTCGATAGCGCATTTTCAACATGATGGTTATAAGGAAGGCATCTGTTTTAGAGCACAAAGTGTCTCCTTCTGAAAATGATAAAAAATCATTTTGCAAAGAGAGCACAGTATGTGGACATCATGCTGTGATCTTATCTGACTCATTTCTGGCCTTTTTACACCTCTGTCACTTACCTGAATGATTTAAGTCAATTACACCAGGCATGTCAAACATGCGGCCCTCTCAAAGAAAACTGTACTCTTTACAATTCAAATTATGCCACAACTCATCTCTTAGACCAGGTGTGCCCAACCTACAGCCCATGAGCCAGATATGCCCCGGGCAGAAAAGCCTCATGCAGCCCACTCATTTTAACTGGACAGGGTGACATCACCCCGACGCCTCCACAGGCTTGATTTTTTTAATTCTAACTGAATCTTATGCTTTGGTATATCACTGCATAATTTCATTCTTAACATCGATGTGATTTTGTCAAAACTGTCATATTCTGACCCACAAGATTTTATATCATATTAAGTGCGGCGCTCAGGCACCACGGTCTTAGACAATGCAGACTTTGTCTCCCTCTATCTTGTTCTATCAGCTGCAATTTCTAAGTAAACAAAAGAATAAGGGGAAAAAAAATATTGACTTACTGAGTGCTGGATGGCTACTGATGACATCCTTAGCCTGCATACATGGCTGAATGCTTATTTTTTCCACATAACCCAACTGTGGTGCATTGGTGATGTTCCTGGAAGGGTTGCATTTACTTGAGTTGATGTACTCACCACGCATGTCAACAACCACTACCTCCCCCTCCAGTGGATACAAACGTCCTTCCCGCTGCTGCTTTGAGATGAAACCTGGACAATATGCAACGAACAATCTATTAACAATGTACAAATGTGACAATTACACAAATGCGCTTGTCCATCAGTGTGCGTGCGCATGCATTTACATACACATGTATGTGCTGGTCCATTGGTATGTGTATGGGCATGCATAAATGAAAACATCAGCCATCAGAACTTATGCACAAGTTGCATACAAATGACAATGAATGTATGTTATTTCACGTAATTTTACCTTAGTCATGTCAGTGCTTTATACATTTATCCCTAACAACCATGATAAATGTTTTGTTCAGATCAATGCTTCATGCAGACTCATGTTTTGCTCTCTCTTAATCTTTGTCTTGCTTACATTCTGAGAGTTGATGGTTCATTTTTTAACAGCAGGAGCAGATCAAGGCTTGCAGACAGAAACCTAAAAAACATACCTTTCCATTCAAATCCCAAACAAGTCTGATTAGAGCAACGTTGATTAGATGTGAAGCATACATTGCAAATAGACCTTTTGTTCTTCTTCTCTTTCCAACTCTTGAAAATCTGTAAAAAGAAAAAAGAATGTCATAAGTGTCCAAAAGCATGAATTCATAAGGGCAAATTTAAAACGGTTCATGATTACATTCTCCTTATCTGCTTTCAATTTCTGTTTTTCCACTATAAGATAAGAATGAACATGACCTGCATCATTATCTCCTTGATTTTCCATCTCTTCTCTATCTCAGATACAACTTTTAATGGAAAAAAATGCCAACATCTCTCAGCCATTTTGCTTTAACTTTTTCATGAATTCTTACCTCTTCCCAGATCTCCAGCAATAGAAGCGCAAAGAATATTTCCTGATAGTCAAAGATGTTTTCATATGTGGTCACCAGAGGGTACAGTTGACTATGCTTTACAATAGGGGGCAAGCTTTGTAAACTGCCATTGTCAGACTTCTCTAAAAGCACACAAAGAAGGAATTAAGTATACATTTTCACATAATTTTTGCATAGCAGGATCAAACGATCAACCCTAGTGCAGAAAGACACAATGGACTCCGAGATTACATTACTGATGGGTCTTACATTCATACCTAGCAAAGAAAGAATAAAGCTCTTAAATCTTATGGCAAAATTAATCAGTTTCACCAAACTCAGAGGTGTAAAAGAGGTGTAAACATAATGCTGCTAAAATATCTTGAGGCATAATTATAAACACTGGTTAAAACAATTCATTTCAAACTACGTACAAGTCATGAGCTGTTAAATTTACTTTCTTGTAGCAAATATTCAGAAGTCAGAATATTTAACAAATGTCTAAAATTGGATAAAATGTTTATAAACCAAACTTAATTTACACCTTCACATGCATAGACATTTTTTGATATTGAAAAACACTCTAAAGAAAAAGCATAATGTAAACCATATCGTTTGTAGTAATTTACATGTAAGGCTCTGAGGGCTGCATTATAATTCTGCCAGAAGCAAGAAATGCACATGGTTTTGTAAGACAGCCAAAGATCACAATAAGTTAATGATAGTACTGACCATACTCTTCCAGCCACAGAGGCGACCAGCTCAACAACTTGGACAACAGGTCGTCACTTTGCAGCAGTTGTCCTTGGGCTGGTTTAGTGGTTCTACTGATGCCAGAGGAATCAACTGATGCATTTGAGGCTCTGAAGGATGCCATTCCCCACATGGGTGGTTGTGCTAGAGGTTGTGACCTTTTCTGAAGAAGGTTCTCAGCAAGTAGATTAGCACTTGCTGCTGGCATTGGTGGGCGAGAAGCTGGCAAAGGATTGGATGCCAAGGCTGCAGATGATGCTGTATGTTTCACTGAAGAACGAGCACATGCTAATAGCTGAGATTTTTCTTGCGAATTTGATAAACTCATTCTCACAGTTTTGGAAGACCCCGTTTCCTTTTTTTTATGAGGGTCTTTCAATATGCTTTGTTTTAAAGTTGAGTGACTGTCTGCAGTTTTTGAGTCCTGAGATGAACGTCTTTTTCTGTCTCTAGAAAGATTTGATTGGTCAACACTGTCATCCTTGGAAGCGTGACCCTTT